>NW_026575042.1:3615000-3925000 GCF_905146905.1 Nyctereutes procyonoides
CAGGGGGAGCAGCAGAGAAAGATGGAGAAGCAGACTCCCCACTGAGCAGGGAGCTGGATGCCCAGGGTTTAATCCCAGGACACTGGGATCATGACCTGAGCCAAAGGCAGATGTTTGACTGAACCACCCAGGCACCCCTATAATCTGTGCTTGATAATTCTAGGATTTTTAGTGGATCTCTTTCTGTTACCTATTTCTTTATTCTTGCTCACGGTTTGTTGTTTTCTGTCATGCCAAGTGACCCTTCAAAAATTATTTGTGCATATAATATGAGGCCTGAGACTTTATTCCAGGAAGATTTTTCATTTGCCTTAGCTGTTTCTTGGGAGTAGGTGCACTACCAGTGTGAGCCTACTAAGTTCCTAGGGCTTAAGTCTTCTTGACTGTCCAAGCAGTTGACCTTAATGACGTACTCCTTTTGATTTACTTCTCTGTTGTTCTCTTTTGAGAAAAATTGGAAAAGAATAAAAAGTTCAAGAAGATAAGAGCTTACTTATGGTTCACTTCAACCTTAAGAGTATAGTTGTTTGGTATACCAGCTTTTGGTGGGAGGAGTCTCCTATTAGACTCTGTATCTTTTTTATGTAGGTTCCAAATCCTGTTCCCTTTGTTCCACAAAGCCTTCAGAACAGAAATTCATATGTACTGACTCTGTCCCCTATTTCTTACTATTTTGTCAGGTACTTAATTGTTTTAAGGAAGATTTTTTTTTTTTAAATATCTATTCTATTCAGTATTTATAGTTGTTTGCCTTTGGAGTTTTGTTTCAATAACCTGGAGACCGAAGGTTTCCCTACTACAAAATGGGTCCTTCTAAGCATTGTTCACATGTCAGAGTTATGGCAGTGGACAAAATAGACAAAACTTCTTACTCTAATAGATAATACATTTCAGTGGGAAGAATCAGATAATAAAGTACAATATATAGATGGTAAGTGCTAAAGAGAGAAATGAAGCAGGAAGGTAGGGATAGATCAGTAGTGTTAGGATGTTGGAAAGTTTATGATTTTAGTATCTGGAGACGACCTCATTGAGGAAGTGATAGAAGAATAAAGATCTGAAGTTGGTGAGTAAACAGACTGGCTATGGAGGGGAAGAGCTTCTAGGCAAAGGGAATAAGTACAGAGTCCCTTGTAGGAGTCAAGGAAACTGGTGGGGCTGGATTGGAGCAAAAGCTGGAAGCAGCAAGTCGAATCACATACCTGGTATCTAAGATCTTGAAGATCTTGGAGTACTGGTACCTTTTTTTTGGAGTCATAAGAGCATTTTGAGCAATGGTGTGATGTGCCTTTGTTCACCTCAGGACGTTATGTTGAAAACAAGCTCAAAAGAAGCAAAGGTAGAAAGAATGGCTAACTATGATACTTATCCTGGGAATCTTGTCTAGGCAGTGGGGTTATAGGGTAAACAACACATTTCTGTTCCCTTTCAGTCCAACTTCTGGTTTACTCTTATTATTTCAGGAAATGGTAGGTACTAGGGAGAAATATAACTGATTTGGTCTGAATATTTTATAGTTAAGAAAATATTTTTAAGCCTAGAATATTTATAATCTATAAATTACGAAACATTTTTGAGGACTTGTGATGATGAATTCATTTTTATGAATTCTTTTAGCTTATAGTCAAAAGATGGAACGTTATTAGAAGTGATAAAAATTTTCCGCTTCTGTAGATATGTTCTTTCTTGCTTTATGTTTTTGAAGCTGTGTTACTGGGTACATAAAAAGTCAGGGTTTTGATTTTTTTCCCGCTGTTGGATTGACCCCCCCCCTTTAGGATTATTAAGAGTCTATCTCTAGTAATACTTCTTCAAACTGCTTTGTTTGAAATTAGAATAGCTACATCAAGTTTCTATTGATTGGGTTTGCCATAGTCCATCATTTTACCTTTAACTATTTTTTTAAAAGATTTTATTTATTCATGAGAAACACAGAGAGAGAGGGGCAGAGACATAGGCAGAGGGAACAGCAGCCTCTCCACAGGGAGCCCGATGAGGGACTCCATCACAGAACCCCGAGATCATATCCTGAGCCAAAGGCAGATGCTCAACCGCTGAGCCACCCAGGCATCCCTTTACATTTAACTTCTTTGTGACTTCATAAAGTATACCTTTTTAAAAAATTCAATATTGGTCTTTACTTGGAATGTTTAGTTCCTTTACTTTTCAGGTAATTATTGATATATTTGGCTTCATTTTTGTCCCTTTGTCTTCTATTTCTATTTCATCCACTTGTTTCTATCCTTCTTTTTATCCACTTCCTACTTCTTTTCAGTTAATTAGATTTAAAAATTTTTCTTCTATTAGTTTATTTATGTATACAGTTACTCTTATATTAGTGCTTACTGTAGAGCAGGGATTGGCAAACTGTTGCTTATGGGCTAAATCCAGTACCCTCCTATTTTACATAAAATTTTGTTGAAACAGCCACACCCATTTGTTTACATATCAGGTATCACTGCTTTGGCACTCCAATAGCATAATTGAGTAGCTGTACAGAGAGATTACATGTATGGTTTACAAAGCCTAAAATATTTACTATATGACCCTTTAAAAAAGAAAATTTGCCAGTACCTGCTGTAGAGCAGTGGTTCTTAAACTTGACCATGCATCAGCATCACTAGGAGGGTTTTAGTACACAGAATGCTGGGCTCCCATCTCCAGAGTTCCTGATCATTAGATTTCTGTTGGGGCCAGAGAATTTGCATTTTTAAGAAACTGCCAGGTGATGCTCAGCTGTTGGTCCAGTACAGCTATCCTGGAGGTTACAATATGTATATCTGACTTAATAAAAAATAATGTGTTTATTACTTCCACAATAATCCTTAAAATTCTTAGAACCCTTTAACTGTGTTTGCTTACCTCTTAGGAGCACTATTATATTAATTTCAAACTGGCAACAACTCAAAGGTCGATCAACAGAATGGATATTACTAAATTGTAGTACACTAGAAAACTATAAGCAATGAAATTGAATCTTCCAAACATCATATTGAGTGAAAAGAAGCTAAATACCAGAGTAGATATTATATGATTTCTTTTATGTAAGGCTCAAGAATGTGCAAAGCCAACAATGGAATTAGAAGTCAAGACTAGTTAGTTAGCTTTGGTAGGAAATAATGACTGAGGATGTCAGTAAGATCAGCAATAGGATGCTGATAATAATCTCTTGGTCTGGAGACTGGTTACACTGGCATGTTTGTTTTGTGAAAATTCAATAATTACGATTTATATACTTTTGTCTACCGTATTTTGATAAAAAGTTAAAACTTAATTTCTTAGTAGTTTGAGAATGTTAAGAGTTAATTTTTTTTTAAGTGGTAGAGACATTTATTCTTCATGTGTATGTAGGAACAGAACACTGTTTCCATGGAAACTTCTGGCTACTCGGTGTTTCAGTACCTACCTTTCTGTAGATTTGTGTGTTTACTCCGTCTCTCTTAGCTATATATTTTTTTACATGATAGTGGCAAAAAAAAAAGTTTATTTGGGATTGTATTAGTGTTTTTAACAAAGCAGTCTATATAGAGCATAGGTTTTTAACTGATCCTGACTGACTCCCTAATAGTATTATGCTAAAAAAGGGTAAAAAAAAAAAAAAAAAAGTCTTAAAGCTCCCTTTTTTTTTTTTCTTATAAATTGTGCTATTTAAGAGAGAAAAAAAAAAACACTGAAATGGAATGTGGCTCTATATGGGCGTGTGTCTATTTTGGTTTTCTTTTTCCCAAATAAAAGTCTTATCACTTGTTTGGTAAATTTTCTTTAAAAATATTTATTAGTTGGACTTGAAGTTTCCCTTTGTAGTAATGATTTCATTCTAGTTGATTTGGGTATTTGCATGGGTAAGGAGGAGCGACTTGAAAGGAAAAGATTCTGACATACTGATCTGAAGCCTGTGGTAAATCTGCTTCTCTGCCTCGCCCATCTTGTTGTCATGGTTGGTTTGTGCAGGGTCCTAGAGAAAACCATCTTCTCAGACGAGTAAATGCATATTGCTTGTGATTTTTTTGTGGGAGATGAGGGAGTACCATTTTATACAAGGAGGTGATACTAGTGTGGTCATTAATAAATATTCTAAAAGGAGCTTTGGATAGGATATTTTAGAATCATTTATGAAAACAAATTGGTTTGGTTTCTGTGGCCTAAATAAACAGCAAATTGTAAGATTACAGAGTTAATTATACACAGTAATTAGCATTCTGATATTCCATGTTTTACTGATGCAATAAAAAGCACCCCAGCATAACGATTATTGCATAAAACCTTATTTTATATTCGTATTCATTTTCATGTGAATTAAATAGGAGAAAACAAATTTAGGTTTATAAACCTTTGTATTGAAAGCCTTTGAAATTTAGGCAAAGAATAATTGCAGCTGCATAGATAATTTTTTAAATACATGGAGAATTTTTTACCTTTCATCTGGCAGTAGCTGCCATAAGATGATGTCACCTTGTAGCTGATTGGCTGTTACAGCACCTAGGGCAGGGAAGAGAAAGAAAAATGCCGGCACAAACCTCAGTGGTGGTTCTGTGGTTGTTTCTGTCTATTTTTGATAGAATCTTTGATTAGTACTGAATCTACTGTATTTGGCCATGTGAACCATTGGGAGCATCCTAGGGTGAGGGAAATTAAGAGCTTTCAGAGGAATGAGGCGACTGATTTGCAAACGGATCTGTGATTGTAAGTTGCAGGATCTGGGTGGAAGGAATAAGGCAGGGTGTGCTGGAAGATATACTATGGGAGGAGCTGGCAGAAAATGCTTACATGAGTAGCAAAAAAAAAAAAAAAAAGAAAAGAAAAATGCTTTTTACTATCCTTAGAGTTAATATATTTGATTTTATGTTTTGACTTAATATATAGGCAAGAAATACAATATTGCAATCAAATTTTACATAATACTGGGTTATTATATATGGTGTTAGCCAATATATAATATTCAAAGGAGCTTTATTTTTATATCTTATATCTTACAAAGTAATGGTTTTATATACAGCTTTATTTGGTTTTTGAGTCTTATGGAAAATGGAGCAAAGCTTAGTTCTCTTAAAATACATTTTTTTTAATGCTTTGTGCAGATAAAAGCTTTGATGATGAAGAATCAGTGGATGGAAATAGGCCATCATCAGCTGCTTCAGCCTTCAAGGTTCCTGCACCTAAAACACCCGGAAATCCTGTCAACAGTGCAAGGAAGCCTGGTTCAGCAGGTGGCCCGAAGGTTGGAGGTAATGTAAATCCATTTCAAATCTGATGTGCATGCCTCATGCCCTTGATATGGACATAATACTTAGAACTTCAGTAGAATATGTTTATTCATGGCTGCAGCATGATTGCAGATCTGGAGAGTCTATTGCAACACACAGAAAAATATGCTGCCTTTTCCAAAATGTTTTTAAAATATTGTATATTGCTGTTTCCTGTGGATTAATGTAGTTGAGAGTATTCATTTTTCAGATGTCATTTTAAAGGGAGACATTTCAGGGAGTTTTGGGATTTGGGTTTTGGGTTTTTTTGTTTTTAAGGAGGAGCAGGTTTTTCAGAATTTGGCTGTTAATTTTCGGGTGCTATAGTTGCTAAAGAAATACTGATTTATGTAACATTTCTATAAATTCACCTAGTAGTGAGTCTTGAATACTTCAATGTTGAAAAAATGGTTGAAGATACTGGGTATTGAATTGTTTGTCACAATGGGAAATGGGTGGTGGTCAAGTGAAATTGCCTTAAAAATGGTTTCTGAATTAGATAATAATAAACAGGAAAAAAACAGTTTTTATGAAGTTATACAACACAGTTGTTTTTTGATCATATTAGAACTTCTAGCATATTGTTTATCTTTTGAAAAATTTTTATGGGTATTTTTTCATATTCTAATAAAACCATGAGTACTTTTCAGGTGCCAGTTTCTGCCAGGTCTTTCTGATAAAATGAATCCTATTAGAATAAGCAAATATTTAATGCTAAAAGGACATTAGCCTTTCTTTCTTTCTTTCTCTTTCTTTCTTTCTTTCTTTCTTTCTTTCTTTCGTTTTGGTTTTCATTTGGGAAAAGATTTTTCCTTGTTTATGATAACTGGTAGGAAAATCATGGTCTTCAATATCCTTTATTAAAAGCATAAAGGAAAGAAACATAAGTTGTATATTTTGACCAGGTCTTTAAGTTGTGTTCTCTTGATCTTTCTACACAACTGAACGTTAATTTCAAGTCATATGATTTTCTAAATGCAGGGAAAATACCATAAATATTTTAACTATCTTTAGTGTGCCATATAACTATCAAGAAAGATGGTATGATATATACATACTCTTATATATCTAAACATATCATATATTTACATATATTCATATGCATATAAATAAGTAGGTAAATATTGTGAAATAGAAATGTCTTATTGATTTATCTGGGTATCTTGAATATTTTAAATATTAGTATTTTAATTTCTTCTTGTTTTTTACAATTATAGGAATATATTCTCATCCAAATGTTAGTTATCATATCCTATTACATGATATTTTCTATTATGCATTCTTACCTCTGATAAAAAGTATGACATCTCTGTGATTTCTTTCTTTTGTAGCAAATGACTACTTTGAATTACTTTAAGGGGAATTTTTTTATCTTGATTTTTGAATTATAGATTTCTGATATATATGATAGTTATTTCATGAAACGTTCTTATTTGACTTAAAATGAATTAGTATTTTAAATACATGATATTTAATATTTTTGTGAATCTGAGCCATTGGTGTATAATTAGCTCTGTATTTCATGTTTTGTTTTCTTTTCATAGATGAAAATTGAAGTTGTAGTTTATCTACCAAAGCTCACTTAATTTTTATGTTAATTGAATTGATAAAATCTGGTATTCTTTTTAAAGAAACAGAGATTTTCTTTATGTTACCTCACCTTCTCTGGTTTGTAGTCCTACCAGATATGAAAATTGCTAGGTAGCTTTTGTGATAAGTAGCCATTAATCACTCATACAGATTATATCATCCATCTAAGCAGCGGCTCTTTTGATAAAAAATTAAGGGTGATACTTTCATTCCTTCTTCTTTCTCTTACTCATCCTTCTTCTTTTGGCAATTGCAGATTCATTCTGCAATTTTTTTGTTTGTTGCTTTTGTTTGCCACAGTTCATTTAGTTTCACTGCCTACTTTTCTGTCTAAGAAAAGAGCTACTAGCCAGAGGATATTGATAATGCTTCAGAAATTAATGCTTTTCTTGGGTGTCAGTCCTTTGAAAATTTAACTTTAGATTTTCTGTTCTTGGCAGAGGCTTAATGATTCTTAAATTAGTTATAGAAAGTTCCCTTAAAGTTGTAGAATCTTTGTGTTAAAGGGGACATTGGCATAGAGTTCAATTTGCTATTCAAGTATAGCAGCCCCTTTTATAATATTCCTGTTGGATGACTATTCAACATCTGATTAAAATAATGTGTGTGCATGGATGAAAATTTAGAACAAAAACACCTACGGTACCTCTACATGTGGGATAATCAACTGATAAATTATGATGTACTTCTAATTACTTCCCTAATTACTTTTCCAATCATTTTTATACCTACACATGTTTTTTCAGGAGGAGGACAGAATTAGCAGCATTCACCATATCTTTTTGTATGGCTTTTTTCTTACTAATATTTTACCTGGAGCATTTTCTCATTATCTTAAATTATTAATTGAAAACTATTCATGGCTAAATAATATCTAGGTTGCTTTCAGTATTTTTTGCTGTTATAAACAATTCCATTATTCTTTTATGTATATCTTTTAGCACCTCTCCAGTCATTTCCTTGGAATAAATCCCTCAAGTTTATTGAATCAAAAGATACAGGGATTTCTAGTGTTCTTTCAGTTTGGCATAGTGTCCTTCAGGAAGATTATAAGCCAAATTCAATTCTGAATAAATTAATACTATTTTATATTGCATTAAAATCTGCCTTAAGCAGAGAAGATGAATTATTTAACATGACACCTTGAAATACTTGAAGGTTGGGTTGCCTCTTCTCTCTTTATAACTATTTTGCTTTCTAGACTATACATTTTCTTTCTCATAAATTTATATGGAATATGGGGATTCAGTCTAGGTATTTCATTTGCTACTCCTAGGAATATAATACACAGATAGGTATGATTATTTCCTAATTAAAGGAATATGGTAGGTTGAGGGTATGTATTTATTAGTTGAGTAAGCCTATCACAGTCCTGTGAGTTTAGCAAATATTTTTTCGGGTAAGATTACCAAAATAAAAAATAAAGTGAACTTCTTTGGAATTCTGACTGAATCTACTTCTGAAATTTTAGAGTTTAATTTACCTCTCCCAGAGATACATGTCAAGATTAAAGAGATGTATGCTATTTTTAGCAAAGTATCCTATCCAATTAATTAAAGCCAGTAGGACCTGTGTTTAATCTTTAGTGTGTGTTAGTTTTTCTTTGTTCTTTGGCTCAGCATGCCATCCCGTTCTACTCATACTGTACTGGTGTGGCCTTTAAGTCCAGGAGAACCAAAAAAAGGGTTGTGAGTTGCTTCATACCAATATATTATTACTATAGAAACCCATATTATGTGGGTGTCAAAAGTGTTACTTTTGTGCTTTACTAATTAGAATAAGGATAAAATGAATTCCTTTAAATAGTTATTTTCTGAGTAACATTTATAGCGTAATAATAGGAATTAAGGTAAACACGTTTTCTTTTTTTTGGGTTAATGATTTAGAATATAATTGCTGAAGGTACCTGATTATTTAAAATACTTTTATCTCGAGTATTTTAGGTAATAATTTTTTTTTTTAATTTTTGAGCGTTCTCACATATATTCTCTCATTTAAATCAAAACCTCTAGAGTTAGGCACTTTATTATCCTAATTTTACTGATGAGCAAACTAAGGTTTGGAGAAGTTAACTTGCACCATGCATCTAATAAAGTGCATTAAAATGCACAATTACTTTGATATACTGCCACTCACACTAATCTCACTGAGTAAATGATTCTTTAGAGCCTTTAGCTCTGAGATTATAATCTACAATAATGATCACTACCTTTAAGCAGCCATAAATCAGTTATTTTAAAGCTCACCTAGTACAATAGTCAGCAAATAGAATGTTTGGAATTAAAGCAAACCTGAAATTTTTTCATTGTAAATAGAAATGCTTTTTAGTATTTTCTTGTTGAAATCACTCTCCTGTACTGATTATTTTGGCTAGTATTCTTTTTAAAAAAAAAGATTTTATTCATTTATTCATAGAGAAAGAGAGAGACAGAGACAGAGACACAGGTAGAGGGAAGAAGCAGGCTCCATGCAGGCAGCCTGACATGGGATTCAATCCTGGGTCTCCAGATCACGCCCTGGACTGAAGGCAGTGCTAAACAGCTGAGCCACCCGGGCTGTTTGGCTAGTATTTTTAAAATACAGAGGTTGAACTAGATGATAGTATAATTGTTATTTTTGTAATAAGTAGTAAGTACCAGATTTGGGGGTTAGTCATTTGTTACTGAGGCTTGTATGTAATCATGGAGACACATCGTTGGCTAAATCATTAGTTCTCAAAGTTCTGTTGTTCTCTCTCACTTGCTCATTCATTCAAGTAGACTGTTTCCATCTAATATCAAAGACTACTTTGAAATAGTTTAAAATATTATAATTAAGTAATTACCACCTTTTCAAATTCGTGAATACTTAGTCATCTTTTTGATATATTTATTTTACTTCATTTGTGCCTGACCTGAGGTCTTATTAAGAATGTCCAAATATCTATTTTCCATGCTAATCATTCCCATTTTCTCCCCTCATGCAAACAACAAAGTTGGTTTTCTTTTTCTTTAAAAGAAATAAAGGAGGCACCTGGATGGCTCAGTTGGTTAAGCCTCTTCCTTTGGTTTAAGTCATAGTCCCAGGGTACTGGTCTTCCTGCTCAGCAGGGAGTCTGCTTCTTCCTTTACCTTTTCCCTTACCCTTGGTTGTGCATTCTCTCTCTCTCTCTCTCTCAATAAATAAATAGACAAATAAATAAATAAATCTTTTTTAAAAATAAAGTAAAAAGCACCAGAATCAGTATGTATTTAATAAAAGATTTTTAACTGATAAATCTCAATTTCTTGCTTTTGAACTTTATGTAAAACCAAATAACTTTCCTGTTGTGTGTTTTGTTTTTGTTGTGTTTGTTTTCTTTCTTCTTCCCCTAATGTAAGGAAAGATACTAAACCAGAATATTTTAGCCCCCAATCTTACAGATTATCTGGCTCCACTTCAGGTGAAGAGACCGAGCCTCTGAAAGTTAAATGATATATCCAAGACAAGACAGTTATAAGCAGAGATGAAACAAATATCCTGTGGTTGGCCAGAGGCTTTTTCTTGGATCATCTCTGGGTCATCTCCTATCCAGTACTGCATGTGATACATATTTTATCCCATATAGCAAGACAGTATTATTGGTGTTTGTAATGTAGGGATTGGCCAGTAGTCTTTCTCTGTTAAATTACAATGAATCCCACATCATTGTCTATCCATCATAAGAAACCCTGGTATTATTTTTTTTCTTTTTTAAAGATTTAGTATTTATTTTAGGGAGAGGGTAGGATGGTTGGGCAGAGAGAAATGGAGAAAAATCTTCAAGCAGACTCCTCACTGAGCCCAGAGGCCAATGTAGGGCTCAATCTCAGGACCCTGAGATCATGACCGGAGTCAAAATCAAGAGTCAAACACTCGGACAGCAGTTGAATGTCTGCCTTCGACTCAGGTCGTGATCCCCGGGTTCTGGGATTGAATCCCACATTGGGCTCCCCACATGGAGCCTGCTTCTCCCTTTGCCTATGTCTCTCATGTTTAAATAAATAGAATCTTAAAAAAAAAAAAGACAACCGCCTGAGTCACCCACATGCCCCTGGTGCTCTCTTAACTTTAGTTTTAAGGTAAATAGGATTCAAGTATTTCAACAGGCTTAATCTAATAGTATCTTGCCTCTCTAATCTTGTTGTTCTGCAGTGGCCAGTATTAAGTTTGATATGTATCCTTACACATCTTATTCCATGTTCATTTATGTAGGTACTCAGATTAGATTTTATGTTTGCCCACATTAAACACACTAGTAAGCACTTTGCAACTTGCTTTTTTTCATAGAACGTTCATCTTTCAACATCAAAAATGACCACTCTCACATAATTTTATTAGCTATACAGTATTCCATATTATTGACATACCATGATGTAATAAACTGTTTCTGAGTCAGAGTCATTCAGGTTATCTACAACTTTATGCCATTACAAGGAATGTGGT
Organism: Nyctereutes procyonoides; assembly: GCF_905146905.1. Classification (NCBI taxonomy): domain Eukaryota; kingdom Metazoa; phylum Chordata; class Mammalia; order Carnivora; family Canidae; genus Nyctereutes; species Nyctereutes procyonoides. Next base: position 3,626,277 of record NW_026575042.1, read on the forward strand.
GGATCTCCATGTACTTATACTTGGACATTGTGGTGCTTCTGATCTGTGGAATAGATTCCTCTGAATGTTCAGTTAAAGATTGGGTATGTTTTTAATTTTAATAAAGATATTATTTTACCTTTTCCAACATTGAATGTAATAGCCTCGTTAATTATTGTCATTAGGTGAAAAATTATGCTTTTTTTTTTCTTTTAATTTGCATTTTTCCATCCACTTATCCATCCTGCCAGCAGCGAGCAAACGTTTTCTGAAAGCTTTTAGCATGCTGCTGCTTTTGTGATCTCTGGAAAACATAAGTAAAAGACCCTACCTTCCTGAAGTTTTTATTCTATTGAGGTTCAGAATATTTAAATTCATTAATGAAACTAGCATATCCTCTTCTGTGAATTACGTGTTGTTATTTGCCCATTTTTTAATTGGGCTGTTTGCTCATCAGTTCATTACAGTTTTTAAAATATTCAGACCTTAAAAAAATAAAAAATAAAATAAAATATTCAGACCTTTTATTCTTTTGTTGAAAGTCATAAATATTTCCTCTGTCTCCTTTGTGGAGTTTTTACAACAAAACTTAAAAATTTCTGTTATGGCAGGTAAAATATCTGTTCTGTCCGTTTTGACTTCCAAATTTTCTATCCTGAATGAAAAGGACTATTGTCCAGTCCAATGCTATGCAAATGTTTTCCAGTTTATTCTAAAACATTATTTTCTTTTATTTTTAGTTTGTTCAATATATCTGGAATTTATTTTTATATAAAGTGACAATATATCCTTTTAATTTATGTTCTTATGCTTGGCGAATTAATGTCCATGCAATTAAAGAAAACATTCTTTACTTCATTGAATGAATACTGTTGCATGTATTTCAGTTTTCTGTAGTTTCTGTTCTTTTTTCCAGAGCTTATATCTCTGTATCTACTCTAGCTTTATAGTAAGTGGTTTCCCAAACTTTTTATTAAGAAAAATTTTGAGTATATAGCTAAGTTATCATGCAGTGAACACCCATCAGCTAGATTGAACAACTAGTGTTTGCCGTATTTGTTTTAACTCTCTATATAAAAATATCTCCATGTATATTCTTTTTTTAAATCTCAGTTGGAAAGTAAGTTGTAGACATTATGACATTCCAGCCATAAAATATTTAATATGCTGCTCCTAAGACTTAGAGGTATGCTACATTATATCCATAATAACATTGTTATATGCAAGAGGGTTCCATAATATTATGTATAAAATAATTGCATTACCAATAACATTAATGACTTTTTTGAAAAGTCTGGACCAGTTGTCTTAGATTGTCTGGGTTTGTTTGGATTTGTCTGATTTCTTTGTGATGTTATTTAACTTGTTCCTTCTGGCCCTTTTATTTTTTGTAAATTCTTAAACTATATATTCACATCCTTTTAATCCATTCCATTCTATATTCAAATTTCCTCAAGAATTCTAAGAATATTTTTTTGTAACAAGTGATTTCTTTGAAACCAGGAAGATTTTTTTTTTTAGTTTCTTCATTCAAGAATGCCCTCTTCTGTTGGTATGGTGAAATGGCAGCTTCTTTACTAAATGATACCTTGGGGGCTTTCTACTTCTAGTTTTGTTTTAGTATCTTATTTCATTAGAGCCCTCATTTTCCCAAATTCCTTTCTTTTATTCACCAGTCTTCAAAGGGATACCTCTCCTTTCTAAGTGCTACTTACCTGGGAGTCTTGGGGGAAATCTTCGTTGAGGTCTGTGTTCCACTACTACCAGGATCTTCATCCTCCGTACAGTTTCCTCTGATTTTTCTCTCCAGTTAGGACTCTAGTTCACATTGCTGGCCTTGGTTGTTCATATTTTCCCAATTACTTGTAGATTGAAGTTTGAAGTGTTAATAGTCTTCTCTTAGTTGTCTTACAAATATGTGCTGAGAGTAATTGTATTTGCTCTTTGGTCTCTGGTTTTTGGAGTATATAGTTGAATATTTGATTTGAATTTGGATAACTACCATCTCCCATGGGAATGAAAATGTCTACTCTTGGTTTTAATATTTAGTAAGGAAGTGCCTTTTTTCTTGATAATCCATTGTCTAAGCATTTCGTTGAACTTCAGGACATTATTATTTTAATAGTTTTTACTTTTGCCATTGAGTTGAATCACTTCTTTGTCATGATTCAGAGTTTCATATTTTTGTGGGTCATTTTTGAAGTCTCTATTTTGTTCATTTGATTAATTGGTCTGTTCCTGCACTAAAACCTTATTGTCATAATTAGCTTTGTGAATCTTGATAACTGGTAGGGCAAGTACATCCTTCCCCAAATTCATCTGTTCATTCATTACTAGTGCCTTTTGTTGATTGGTATCTTTGTGGTTCTGTCTACATTATTTCTCTAAGTGTTATATTCATATATATTCTGTAGTATATAACTAGACGGTGTCTATAGTGCTGAGTCTATTATTTGTACTTGTGACTCTTAGTTTCTAATGGTTTGCCTTGTGTATTTGAACTTTTTGGTGAACTCATTGCTTGAAGTAATTTAATTGATGGGAGTTCTTTGGGCCCAAACTTTGGTTTGTAGAAGTTTTCCTCAGTGATTTATTCCTGCTCAAAACTGGGGAATCACCAATCAGGGGCCTCTCCAACCTCTCCTAGATCTTGTCTCAACTGAAGAATTCCAGGTTACTCCTCCCTACTAGTTGGCCAGGGAATCCATTCTTGGTTGGGAAGAGCTGCAAAGTCATATTGTGGAAGGAGCATTGAAGAATTCAAGAAATTGTTACAGCTATCCTTACAAACAATTGCAGTTTGTCCTCTGACCACAATAATTCACGTGCTTTTATGCACAAGGTACTTTTCTCAAAAGTTTCGGCTGATTTAGAGCATCAGGTTCAAAGTCCATGATCTTGTGGCCTGCATCAGGTCACATGCAAGGGTTCTGTGGTATGCTACTGTCCATCCAGAGGCCTATTAACTAAAAAGACATCTTACTTGCACCCCACATGCTCATCATACAATGGTGGTATCAGGATGGAATATCCATAATAGACATTCCATATAAGATGGGGAAGAATGGGAAGTTCACTGACATAGCAATTTTCAAATCCAACAGGAACATGTAGTTAGGTTCCCTTACTTAAGGGTTGGTAAGTGTTCCTTTGATGAAGGTTTCATGGTTTCTTTGGGTATGGTTCTCTAAACCAGTATTTTCCTCTCTTCTTGATTTTGCACTGAACTCTGGGCTCTGCCTTCTGAAATAATTCCTCCTTTTGCATAAAAATCTTGTGTTGCAACTGAGAATCTTTTTCATCTCTGCTTTAAAGAAGGCTCTTGTATTAAACTGTTTCTGTCTCTTGGTAGCACTCTTCAGAAGCACTGGTAATATTCTCATTCATTAACCCTCTAAAAATTATGGGTTTTATATGAATTTTGTTGGGGTTTAAGCCACATTTACCCCCTCTTTCTTTATCATTTATTTTTCTCTTCAGGGCTGGTCTCTTCATTGTAGCAAGAGAAGAACCTGCCCCTTTCCACCTCGGAGACTTGTTCCCCTTGTTCCTGTATCTGAAATATACTGCTTTACCCCTTGTCTCATTCACCTTTATGTCTAGCACTTCATCTTATTAGTCGTGAAGGACTAAGAAGAATGAAGTTTTCTCTTTATACTTAAACCCTTAAGTAATATTTAGGAATTTCTGAGAGTGCCTACCCTAGTCAGTCTAGCATACTAGAAACCATGCTATCTCATGAGTGCCAAAATCTTCTAATCTCCACCTCACTAAGTTTAGGGTGAGTTCTAGAGCAGAGATCAGCAAACTAAGCCGGGGCCACATCCAGCCACCTGTCTGCTTTTGTTTTATGCATGAGCTAGGCATGTTTTTTTACATTTTTAAATGATTAAAAATACTCAAAAGAAGAATAATGTGTGACATGTGAAAACTATATGAAATTCAAATTTTAGTGTCCATCATTAGACCTTTATTGGAATACAGCCTTGCTCATTCATTTACATGTTGTCTGTGGCTGCTTTCACACTACAGTGGCAGAGCTGAGTAATTGCAGCTGAAACCATATGGCCCACGAAGTCTACAATACGTATTACTCTCTGGCCCATTACAGAAAAAATTTACTGACCTCTGTTTTACAGTAGTTAGACAACTGAGCAAAGCTGTTCTGTTGTGTTTTTGCCCAATGTCTTCCAGTGTAATTATTAACCCAGTTATATTTGAAAGAGCTTTAGTCAAGTTGGAAACCAGCATTACTCATCCCTTCAGCTCTGCAGCCTCTATTTGTGCTCCTGCTAACTTTTTTTTAGATATATCTCCACTTTGTGTGTACATTCACTGTCCTTTTTTTATTTTAATTTTTTATTTTTTTGAGAGAAAGTGAGCGCTTCAGGAGGTGGAGAGCAGAGGGAGAGAGACTCTGAAGCAGGCTTCACACCCAGTATAGAGCCTGATGTGGGGTTCAATCTCACCACCCTGAGATCATGACCTGAGCCAAAACCAAGAGTCGGTTGCTTAACTGACTGAACCACCCAGATGCCCCCACTTTCTTGGAATATTTAACATTAGAGCCCATCACTCGTTTTGACCCTCCGCCTATGGTATTCATGCTCTTTCCTGGTGCTAAAAGTATTTTATAGTATTTTTTAGGTAAACCTTAAAGCTGGATCAGGAAATGGAGTAATGATTCTGAGAATGAACAGTTTATTCAGCAGATTATTCCACTAGGCAGAGATCCTTTTTTTGCTTTTATTGGCCACACAATCAAAACCAAGGGGAGGGGAAACATTAGGCAAACTAGAATTGTAAAAAAAGTTTACTTGTAATACATATAAGAGATAATCAAGGCCAACCTCAGCATATCCTGTCTTTATACTATTCACATACTTAAAACACTCCCATTAGCAGCAGCTCTGCTTATGCTAAGTGATTCTGAAAGGTAAGAATGAGATACATTGGGGTTAACTATTCAAAAACATACCAGTACTTGTGAAATTGGTAAAGCCCATGTCCAGGTTTACAGACCAAATTATCACATCTGAACTGGCCATACGGCTGCATTTAGTGATATTTGAAGCCTTTCGTCTCTGCAGCTTCTGTGGGACTTTATTTTATTTTATTTTATTTATTTTTTTAGTTTTTTTTTTTTAATTTTTTATTTATTTATGATAGTCACACAGTGAGAGAGAGGCAGAGACATAGGCAGAGGGAGAAGCAGGCTCCATGCACCGGGAGCCCGACGTGGGATTCGATCCTGGGTCTCCAGGATCGCGCCCCGGGCCAAAGGCAAGCGCCAAACCGCTGCGCCACCCAGGGATCCCTTTTTTAGTTTTTTTTTAATTGGAGTTCAGTTTGCCAACATATAGCATAACACCCAGTGCTCATCCCATCAACTGCCCCCCTCAGTGCCTGTCACCCAGTCACCCCCACCCCCTGCCTACCTCCCTTTCCACCACTCCTTGTTTGTTTCCCAGAGTTAGGAGTCTCTCATGTTCTGTCTCCCTTTCTGATATTTCCCACTCATTTTTTTCTCCTTTCCCCTTTATTCCCTTTCACTATTTTTTATATTCTTCTGTGGGACTTTTTAATAAGCCATGTAATTTTTACTCTACTTACCCTCCCCACTAGGTTATTTGACCCAACTCATAAGATATAACTCACTGGATAATAAAAACTAAGGCAGTACAATCATAGTGAATTGTGACTTTCAAAATTAGACTTTCCTTTGTATGTCTTTAGTCAATGGCACATTTTTCTGGCTTTATTTGGGATTTGTTCAGATGCTCTGTATTTCCACTATGTCTGTTTTTGACATTGTGCTGTGGTTGGTGGGTTAATGTGTTGGAGTTAACATTCTCTTCTATATATTATAGCTTTTGTAAACTGCCTGTATGCTATAGTAACTCTTCATACTGATATCCCCTTCAGTTTTCCATTTCTCTAAAATTTTCCGACTTCCACACTTGAGCACACTGAAATTGTCAACTGGCTCTGCTCTGGTATCTGCAGAGGCTTCCACCCACGGAGATGGTTTCCAGAAACCAGTTGTTCTCAAACTTGCCTAATCTTTCCTTTCGTTACTGTAACAAAGTTATTTGCAACAAGTGGTATATAAGTGAACAGCCTATATTTAATGAATGTGTAAAGAAAGCTGTTTTATGAGAACTGTTGAATGTTTAGGAACTACTTGATAAGGACAAGTCCCTAAAGAAATTTCTGTTCAGTGGCCTGAGCTGGACAAGACAACTGTGAAAGATTGGGAAGAAATTGTAAAAATCTAGGAAATCTTTACTTTCCTATCAGGGAACCTATTGTTAAAAACAAACCCAGGGCTCCTGGCCAAGTCAGTCAGAAGAAAGAGCTGCTGTTGATCTTGGGGTCATAGGTTCGAGTCCCACATTGGGTATAGAGATTACAAATGAAACATTAGGAGATTGATAAAGGAATGTAGTATAAGATGTTAAGATAATATGGTTAGGTATCTTATTTTTTGTTTCTTTGCTAAAACTGATTATTTTCAGTTAATCTGTTCATTTTTAGTACTGATCATGGGAATAGGGTCACAAGTTTTATTATTGGGTTTTTAATAATAGGGGATAGCTAATTTATTTACTCTTCTAATTGAATTTCCTATAGCAAGAATGTATTCATGCCTCTCTTAGTTTATTAAATAGTCTTTACTTCTAAGCTGTAATTTTATATTGCCTTACAACTTTGTTATACTGTTCTGTGGTCCATCTCTTATTGCTATTAAAACTCAAATACAAAAAGGTGATCTTCAAGGATTTTTGTTTGTTATTTTAAAATGAGGAGCTCCTTACATTCAGAAATCCTGAGTGTTTTTTTTTTTAATTAGGATGATGTTAATTTTTAAATCCAATTTTGAAAATATTAATATTTCCTTTGGTAGATGATAAACCTAATTGGGGAGATATTATTACTTAATTTGTAATGGATAGATTTTTAAGTTAATTGTCCCCTTAGGATATGCATCTTTTGTGGTTGAACTCCATTTCAGTGTGTTAAATTATTACCACAAAGAAATAAATATATAGACGAATAAATATATACAGAACCCTACTATATTGGCTGGGGTTCAGTCAGGAGACAGAAACTATAGGGGTGCCTGGTTTGGTTAAGCATCTAACTCTTGGTTTTGGCTCAGGTCATGATCTTAAGGATTGTGAGCTCGGCCATGAGTTGGGCTCTATTTGCAACAAGGAGTCTGCTTAAGATTCTCTGCCTCTCCCCCTCTTTCTGCCCCACCCCTTGATCTTGCATGCATGCATGCGCTCTCTCCCCTCCCCCCTCTCAAATAAATCTTTAAAAAAAAATAACTGTTGGGTAGGGCACTTGAGTGGCTCAGTTGGTTAAGCATCTACCTTTGGCTTAAGTCATGATCTCAGGGTCCTGGGATGGAGCCCTGTGTCTCTCGGGCTCCCTGCTCAGCAGGGTGTCTGCTTCTCTCTCCCTCTCCCCCCTCCCACTCATGCTCTCTCTCTCTCTCAAATAATAAAATCTTAAAAAAAAAAAAAAACAAAACTGGGGATCCCTGGGTGGCGCAGCGGTTTGGCGTCTGCCTTTGGCCCAGGGCGCGATCCTGGAGACCCAGGATCGAGTCCCACATCGGGCTCCCAGTGCATGGAGCCTGCTTCTCCCTCTGCCTATGTCTCTGCCTCTCTCTCTCTCTCTCTCTCTCTCTCTCTCTCTCTGTGACTATCATAAATAAATTAAAAAATAAAAAAAAATTAAAAAAAACTGTTATAGTTTTTTTTTTTTTTTTTTTTTTAAGATTTATTTAAGAGAGAAGAGCGGATGCAAGTGGGAGTAGGCAGAGGGGGAGAGAAAATCCCAGGCAGGCAGAAACCTGCTGAGCAAGGAGCCCTACTCACACCTCTATGCCACAACCCTGAGGCCATGACCTAAGCTGAAATCAAGAGTTGAATGCTCAACTGACTGAGCCAACCAGGCTTCCCAACAATTATTTTTTACAGGAGATTGATTGATAAATTTTTTTTGAAAGATTTTATTTATTTATTCATTAGAGACACACAAAAAAGAGGCAGAGATACAGGCAGAGGGAGAAGCAGGCTCCCTACAGGGAGCATGATGTGGGACTTGACCCCAGGTACTCCAGGATCACACCCTGAGCCAGAGGCAGACACTCAACTGCTAAGCCATCCAGGTGTCCCTTTATAGGAGAATTTAATATAAAGAATTGTTAAATAGGTATAGTGAATTAAAAATGCAAAAATTGACCACTAAAGTGTCACAGGTAGCAATTACAGTAACAGTTGCTACTCCTACAGCTGGAGGAACAAAATGAGGTTAAAATTCTTAAAACTTAGAAGTGGAGTCCTGCAGAGCTGTGGCTTAGACCTCTGTGAGGGAATACTGGCTGGTTGGTGTCTGCAATGGGCCCTGTGAGCTGGTTCAGTAAGGGTTAAAAAAACTGCAACAGGAACCAGGTGCTGTTGACTGAAAGGAACTTCCTGCCAGAGTTGCTACCGTTTTTACTGACAAGAACAAGAAGCCAGAAGGAGCATGTCCCTTCTTCCTTCAACTTCCAGTCTTTTCCAGCACCCCTGTTAACAGAGTTTAACAGAAATTCATTAGAGTCAGCAGAAAAATGGTTTGCTCAGTTCTAGCCAGGCCTAGCATCACTGAATATGAAAGAGTGGATTTGGAGCTGAAAGACAGTACCTTAATGACTGGCTCTTAAACAGATCAAGTTTACTTTTTTTATTGTCTATGTATGGTAAAGGAAGATTTCTTTCAATTTTTAAATTTAATTTCAAAGTCCTCATTTCTTTCACATTTGCTTTCCTGAGCACTGCAGCATACATGGATCCTCTGCTCTGTTAGTTGCCTTCATTTATTGACAGTGTCATTTAAAATTGCCATTTACCTTTTTAAGTGATTCATCTTTCACCTGTATTTCTTGTGTACTTGCTACTGCATTGAATAAGAATAAGAGGGTTCTGTTCTTATAGTTTGGATTTTACGACTAGCCTACCCAGTACTTTATAGAGTTAATCAACTATTGCTGTAGACCTTGATTTTTCTGAAAGATGATTTTTTTTAATAAATTAATTTTTTATTGGTGTTCAATTTACCAACATACAGAATAACACCCAGTGCTCATCCCGTCAAGTGTCCCCCTCAGTGCCCGTCACCCATTCACCCCCACCCCCCGCCCTCCTCCCCTTCCACCACCCCTAGTTCATTTCCCAGAGTTAGGAGTCTTTATGTTCTGTCTCCCTTTCTAATATTTCCCACACATTTCTTCTCCCTTCCCTTATATTCCCTTTCACTATTATTTATATTCCCCAAATGAATGAGAACATACACTGTCCTTCTCCGATCGACTTACTTCACTCAGCATAATACCCTCCAGTTCCAGCCACATTGAAGCAAATGGTGGGTATTTGTCGTTTCTAATGGCTGAGGAATATTCCATTGTATACATAAACCACATCTTCTTTATCCATTCATCTTTCAATGGACACCGAGGCTCCTTCCACAGTTTGGCTATTGTGGACATTGCTGCTGTAAACATCGGGGTGCAGGTGTCCCGGCGTTTCATTGCAGAAAGATGATTTTTTAATACTGTCTTATAAAATGGAATGTCTCTCAAGATTATGTCTTTGTTTATATCAAAAGTTATATTTTTTATACTTTTTTGGTGCTAAATGCTTAAAAATAATCTTTAAAAAAATAAATTTCTTTTTGATTGGCAGGTGCTTCAAAGGAAGGAGGTGCTGGAGCAGTTGATGAAGATGATTTTATAAAAGCTTTTACAGATGTCCCTACTGTTCAGGTAAGGATACCAATAAAGTGGCACTCGTCATGAATATTGCTTGCATACCTCACATATAATTATTTTTGTCCTTTTTAAAAATTCTTTTTTTCTTTAAACAACTAGGTAAGTAATATACTTGGCTTATTATTACCAAACACTGCTTGTTCAGGTGATTTTTTACTGAGGCTAAAATCGAATCCATATTGAATTACATTGCAATGTTCAACTGAATCCACTTTTGTTAAGCTGTTTGCAATACATTCTTCTTCCTTGTTTTGTTTTTACCTCCTACCTTTTTGCCTGCTTTATCTCTGTCCTTTATAGGCATACCTTTCTCTACCTGACTGTTGAATATTGGGATTTCTTAGGGGTTCACTTATGGACCCTTTCCTCTCCACTTTCTTACCAAGTCACTTCCCTCAGACTCATGGCTTCAGCTCCTGCCTTTACATAGATGATGCATCTCTCTTGAATGCCAAGATAATTTCTCCACTGATTGTTTACCTGACATGTCCATAAACATTGTTCAGAGGCGTCTCAGACTCAACCTGTCCAAAATGGGGCTAATGATCTTCTCCTTACAAATCTACACTTCCAGTGTTTGGTATGTGGAAAAAGTCATAAATCTAGTTGTAAAAGTCAGAAATCAGAACTTAATCTACTTCATCAGATTTCTAACTTAGTAGTTTTCACACTTCTTTTGCTTGTATTATCTCCTAAAAGAATGTTTGAAAAGTTGTGTACCCTCTCACCAAAGTACATTTTTTTATTTTTCTCTTTTTCCCTTGTTGAGGAAGGAGGAGCCTTACACTGTATTCCAGAGCAGTGCACTAATTGATTATGGTTGGGTCATTTGCTCTTCCTTGGACCCCTTTGTACCTTTTACTCCTATGCTTTGGCCTTCTTTCATTTTCCTTCTGTCAAGAGCTTTTGCACATGCTCTTCACTGTAGGGAAGGTTAATCTTCCCACTTGGCCTAATGATGCTCAGCTCATCTTTTGGCTCTATTTCAAGCATGACTCTTTCAACTAGTTCACACCTCCTATGTAGACTTTCTTGGAACTGTAGTTCCCTTTGGCAGTACTTCCTATTTGCAGTTTTATATCATTTCATTAATTTGTTTCACTTCCTGACTAGATTATAAGATTCATAAGGCAAAGACCATGCCTATTTTTGCTCACCATAATATCCTTCGATTGCCTAGCATAGTGCATCCCTGTTAGATGAATATTTAGGTGAGCAAAAGGATAATGATGTTTTGGGCAAACAGTTGTCTCCTGAGGAAACAAAGCATTTAACTCTCCTGGCTTCAGTGTAGGGGAGCTAACCTAAACCATTTCCTTTTGCAGTAGTGTGTAAGTGTGAATGGAATAGAAACGTACGTGAAGTCATTTTGAGAAATTAGACCTTATTATTAATTCTTAGGATGTTTACATCATGTTTTTAAATACAAAGCGTTTTAAGTTAGTCATGAGCAGAGAAATAGCACAAGGGTAACAGGTAAGGAAAACAAATAAATTAAAGCATTTTATTTTATTGTCAATAATGTATATCTATTTTCCATTAAAAATGGTGCTAGAATGGGAAATAACCTTATTGAAAAGTTGTTATAAACATTGAGGCATAGTTTTGATATTGCTTATGGCAAGAAATATTAATGTCATAATTTTGTATCTTTAAGATCTATTCTAGTCGAGAACTTGAAGAAACATTAAATAAAATCAGGGAAATATTGTCCGATGACAAACATGACTGGGATCAGCGTGCCAATGCAGTAAGTTTTTGTTGTTGTTGTTGTTACCCTTCTCCTCTTTTTTTTTTTAATGTTCTAAAAACATGGAGATTCAGAAATATTACTGTGTGATATTTGCTTATAACTTAGTGTTTGAAAGCTAACATTTCTTTCTGGAAAACACTTTGAGAGATAGGAATTTTTTGAATTAGGGTCCGTTTTTATCTTTCTGCTGATCAGCGGAGCCTATCTCACTCATTGGTTAGTCTCTCCACATGTGCTGCTTATTGACTTCATTGATGTCTGGGCAATGGCTTTGTGTGGGCTTACATAGGTGTTCATCAGCAGGCAGTGTTCTCAGTTCTTACAAGGTTTTCCTGTAAAGTAGTTCACTTTGCCCATATGCTCAATAGTTTCATAGTATTGACATCAACTGACAACAGTATGTCTGTCTGGCATTTTTCCTTTCTTTTCTCACAAATGTCTCTGAATATGATGAACATTTTTCACCTGTGATTTAAAAGAAAAAAATATTCTATTCTTGAGTTAAGTATATTTTATCCTAAATTCCTTGATAAAATATTTGGTAAATATTTTGAAAATATTATCTACATTGACAAAGGGCTGTATATTTTAAAATTCGTAAATTTGTCAGATTTACATCTGAGATTCCAAATGAGTACCTCTGTCCTCAGGAAGCCAGAGAAAGGGTCCATTTGAAGACTTCTGCTCTGAGAGGTCTCAATATCCGTTTTGATTAGTAAATCATATAAGGCCCTTTGAAAATTACCCTTTATGATGCTATGAACAAAAAGATTTTCAACTTCTCTAATAGGAAGTTTGCATATATTAAGGTGTTAAAATATTTTAACAAAATATGTTGTTCCATATTTGTTAAATATGATTCATTATTCAGTCTTCAGTTCTGAGATTAGTCTGAGATAGAAAGACTCCTGTCACGGGTAATCTGTGGAGAAACATGACAAATTAAATGTTGTTAATATAAAACACAAACTATGTACTTACGAGGTTTTTGTTGGGGCACCTGACTGGCTCATTCAGTGGAACGTGCAACTCTTGAAAGTCCAATGGGTTGTGAGTTCAAGCTCCATGTTAGGTTGTAGAGATTACTTTAAAATTTTAGTAGTGTTGCCAAAATATTTTCAACAAAGGTGTTAGTGACTCATAATCTTACTTACAATAAGAGCATGTTTTCTTTCTTATACTGGATGCTGTTAAGTCTTTTTAATTTTTGCTACTCTGATGGAGAAAAATGATGTATCTTTGTTGTAATTAGCATTTGCTTATCACTAGGAAGGTTGAGCACATTTTCATATATTTATTTTGCTCAATTAGCTCAATATTGGGTTGTCTTTATCTCATTTTATTATCATTCTTTGTGTATTGCACTTAATGTGCTGCAGGAAATTTTTTTCCTACCATGTTGTGATTTGTTTTGTTTTTAGTTAATTGCTTAGGTGCCTTCTGATTTCTCTGCTACCTATGATAGTTTCCCTTACATGCATTAAGACTCTATAACTATTCTTGCAAAATTTTTCCTACTATTATAGTGTCTTTTTTATGTTTTTCACTGTTAATGTATCTGATTTAGTTTTAAAGATCTTTTTAAAAATTGAGAGAACCTCAGAGTTTAATGTAAAATTATATATATATATATCCATCCATATAATGGATATGATAGGTAAACTTTTAGCTTCTCAGTATGTGTGAGCCCAGATGTGTACCTGTGGTTATTTGTTTTTTTAATAATAAATTTATTTTTTATTGGTGTTCAATTTGCCAACATACAGAATAACACCCAGTGCTCATCCTGTCAAGTGCCCACCTCAGTGGCCTGCTACCCAGTCACCCCCACCCCCCGCCCTCCTCCCCTTCCACCACCCCTAGTTTGTTTCCCAGAGTTAGGAGTCTTCCATGTTCTGTCGCCCTTTCTGATATTTCCTACTTAGTTTTTCTCCTTTCCTCTTTATTCCCTTTCACTATTATTTATATTCCCCAAATGAATGAGGCCATATAATGTTTGTCCTTCTCTGATTGACTTATTTCACTCAGCATAATACCCTCCAGTTCCATCACCTGTGGTTATTTTTTGATTGGTGTAATTTTATTAGATATATCTGGTGTTAATATGGAAAACATTTGTCAATCCTATATTAAAAAGGAATCCTTTTTAATATACTAAAGGATCAAAATGGGGAGAAGGAGCTATTTATTTCACAAAGTGTAAAAATATTAAAATATGGACCTGGCTGACTAGTTGGTCCATTTGATTCTGTACTTTTGCTTATGAGTGAATATAGTTTCCAAATTTGGTCCTTTTAAAAATAGTCTCCTTGGTTAGATACTGGTAATTTTTGCCCATTTGAATGTACTTATGCCACTGAATTGTATACTTTAAAATGTTTAAAATGATAAATTTTATGTTAATGTGTATTTTACCACAATAAAGCCTCCCTTAAAATAATAAAATTTACTTAGCTATTCATACATTACATATGTCCATTTTGCTTATAACTAAATCTATAACATTCTTTCCCAGGAAGCTTTCTTTAGTATGCATGTTTATTTATAAGATTTAATGCTGTTAAAATGTCTGAATATAGATATAAAAATATAATGTCATTTTAAAATTTTTGTTGAAATAATGAAGTTTTGGTAACTTTTTTTTGGTATTGATACTCTATGTCAATAATAAAAATTCTCTTTATTTCAGCTTAAGAAAATTCGATCATTGCTTGTTGCTGGAGCTGCACAATATGACTGCTTTTTTCAACATTTACGCTTGTTGGATGGAGCACTTAAACTTTCAGCAAAAGATCTTAGATCCCAAGTGGTTAGAGAAGCTTGCATTACTGTAGCGTAAGTATATTCTTTCTGTGTAAGTATTTTTTATGAATGCATTTAGTACTCAGTGATTCAGTGCTCATTAAATAAAGCAAGATAACCCAAAACAGCATGTATGTGATCCAAAAATAATTTTTATTCTAAAAACGGACCCCATTTATATTATTTTTAAAAAATCATTCTTAACACTATATAAACATTAAAATGTGGTTATATGTCTAAAGCCTACTGGGCACTTTTGGTCACTAAGTCTGTAAGAAGAAAATGAACAACTCTGAAAACTATTGTTTTTTTTTTTTTACCGAGTTGGATATTAAGCTATTTCTTTTTTTGTTGTTTTAATTTTTTAAAAAGATTTAATTTATTCATGAGAGGCGTACAAAGAGAGGCAGAGACATAGGCAGAGGGAGAAACAGGCTCCCTATTGGGAGCCTGATGCAGGACTCAATTGCAGGTCCTCGGGATCATGACCTGAGCCAAAGGCAGGCACTTGACTACTGAGCCACCCAGTTGTCCCAGCTCTTTATTTCTGATATTTTAACAATTATCCTGGAATTGTAACGTGTCATTAACTTATCAAGATTTAAATTTATTCTGTATATTTATATTCTTCCAAAATTCGGGTATGGTACAATACTTAAATTTCTTTTACCTCTACTTCTGATCTGTGTGATATTGTTACATAAGTGTTCCTTTAAAAATAGGGAACACAAAGATGCTTACTATTAATATTTCTAATGAGAATTGCGTTAGATGTCCTGGTTAGAATGGGGTGGGGGGAAAGCCCAGGAAGTAAAAACTATGAGGATTGCTAGTAAAGAAATAAGACTGCCATTGTTAACAAATAGTATAATTATCCATGCAGAAAACCACAAGAATATATAGGTATTTTAGTTAAAGGACTTTAGCAAGATGCTAGATACAAGTCATTTTACAAAAATAATTGAATATCTTTTAAAAGCAAAAATAAAAAGGAAAATAAAAATCTACAAAATGTAACCTTGAAAAGTATTCCATGGTTCTGCTTCTAGCAATGATACAATAACTGGTACAGAGGTAGCTGTCTTTCAGAAAATTGAATAAAACATGTAAAACAGCTATTTATAGTTAACGGACAGTGGACAGAGCAAGACTGTGATTCTTGAAAGAAGCAAATCAGTTGAGCAGTTTGGTCAGCACAGTTTTGACCTGGTGGTACTTTCTGGACCATGCAGAAGAGAGGAAGAACCCAAACAGAACAAGACAGTTTCACTGAGTTGAAGAAACAGAGATTGGAGTTTCTGAAGATTGAAGTGGTTAAAATTTGCAGTGCAGAATCCTGGAGAGTAGAGAAAGAAACAGAAAAGGAGATAGAGATAACTGCATAAGGGATCCCATGAGTCTAGCTCATGTGAACGGTACAACTCTCTGAGGACAGGAAAGAACTAGTGCTAGAAACTATAAGATAAACAACAGTTCCCAGAGCTCATATTGGCTGGAAGACGTTCAAGTTCTGATGAGCCAGAATGGAGAAACTTAGTTGAATAATCAGGGCATTTGGTAGAGATTCCAAAAAGGCCATTGTATAGGAATAGTACTAAACTAGTTCTAAAGTCAAGTTTCCTTGTGACAAACATAAAGATCAGACTGATTCCCAAATACATCACCTGCCTACCAGAACAAAACTCACTCTTTAAAGGAAGACCACACTATCCAGACACAGGTGGTACCTCCTTGCGTCTGATTTGAGGTTCCTTTTTGCCCGTGAGTTTAGACATAAGAAAACTTGAAAGTATAACTGAACACTAGTAAATAGGTCTGAGTACCTCTGTGAATCAAGAACCTGAATTTTGGGAGCTAACTGTATCACAACAGTATATTTTAAATAAGATACAAATATATAGAAAGTAACCAAAACTGGATGAATTGTCAGAACTGTAAGTGATTACAGCATCCTTCTAAAGTGTTCTAACTAAATCATGCAATTAAAGACAATTTAATTGTTTAACTACAAAATTGGAAAAAGATAGATGTCTTAGGGGTCACCCAACTAACTAGCATATGGTAGAGTTGTATTTTCAACTAACACCAAAGATGTAAGGGAGTATTTTGAACTAAAACAGTAATGGTACCATTAATAGAAATGGAGACTGTCTTGAGTACTAATTTGGGGAAGATTTTGAACTTGTTTATAAAATATGTTGAATTTGAGATTGATGTTTGGGCATCAGAATAGAAATACCTGATGGATAAAGACTAAAGGTCAAGGCAATCAGGACTGAATGTTTTACCTGTCAAGATAATGGTTAAATTATCAGATCAGATGGCTCTCTTCATCATTGTAAAAAGATGGTAAAGGGGTACGTGAAAGGGCGTCTGGGCAGCTGGGTCGATTGAGAGTCCAACTCTTGATTTCAGCTTAGGGCATGATCTCTGGATCCTAGGATCAAGCTCCCCATTGGCCTCTGCACTCAGCAAGGAGTCAGCTTGTCCCCCTCCCTCCTCCTGCCCCTTACTGCCAAAAAAATAAATGAAATCTTTTTTTTTGTTTTTTCCCCAAAACTGAGGGGCTCAGTCAGTTAAGCATCTGATTCTTGATTTTGGCTCAAGTCGTGATCTTGGGATCATGGGATCAAGCTCTGTGGAATCTACACTCAGCATGGAGTCTACTTGAGATTGTCTGTCTCCCTCCTCCCACTTGTACTTTCTCTCTAAATAAATAAATAAAATCTTAGAGATGGTAAAATGCCAAATTTCAGCTTTGACTAGACAGTTAAAAGGTGAGAAGAGGGATACCTGAGTGGCTCAGTGGTTGAGCATCTGCCTTCAGCTCAGGTGATCCTGGGGTCCTGGTATCGAGTCCTGCATTGGGCTCCCCACAGGGAGCCTGCTTCTCCCTCTGCCTGTGTCTGCCTCTCTCTCTCTGTGTGTGTGACTATCATAAATGAATAAAAAAAAAGGGTAGGAAAAACAAGGAAATGAATAGCATTTGTACTTCCTTTTCTCTTTTGTTTTTCTGCCATTAGAAGTGATTGAAATAAAAATTTTAAGTTAATTCAGTAAGAAAATATTTTAAAATTATATGGTCTTACCTATATTTACTATTTTAAACTTTTTTTTTTTTTTTTGTCTTCCTTTGTAGACATCTTTCAACAGTTTTGGGAAACAAATTTGATCATGGCGCTGAAGCCATTGTACCTACGCTTTTTAATCTCGTCCCCAATAGTGCAAAAGTCATGGCAACTTCTGGATGTGCAGCTATCAGATTCATCATTCGGGTAAGTTCTTCTGTCTTCTTCCCTCTCTCCTCCTCCTTCTCTGTTTTCAATATACTTAAATAAGTCATTAGTATTTTTTTTTTCTTAACCCCAAGGGAAAATAATTTTTGTATGATTTTTTCTGAAATAAAAGCAGTTATTATAGAAATTTAGGTTATCAAGTAAACATGCTTGCATATAGAGTATAATATACACAGGTACATGTACTTATGTGTACGTGTGTGTAATTATGTTACAGGTAGTAAGTAATTATGTTATAGGAAGTAACAGGCAAATGTAAAAATGAAAAATGTTATAGGCATTGGTATGACAGGCAAATTCTTAGTATTTCTCATCTTCCATATCTTGAAAGTGCCCCTAAAAAACAGTTAAAAAATAAATCTCCCTTCTTTAATTCTGTCCTTCTGCAACTAATCACTCAAGCCATTCGGTATATACTTTTCCAAACATCTATTCTATGCCTATACAAACTGTATTTACTATAAAGTATAAATATTTATATTTTACATATATATATAAATATATTTTAACTTGTTTTTTAAACTTCATGTACTTGGGCAGCTTCCCTTGTCCATCCATATAATTTTTCTTAATGTCTAGACAGGTTCTCTGTTAAAGGACAATAGCATTAAATTGTCCTCACCATTCTTACCCCTGAAATCTATGGAGACCTTTTTCTCCTTTACCAACATTGTATATGATCAGTCTCTTAAAGGCCTTATAATTTAATAAAGTGGCATATTATTTCATACTTTACTTCACATCTCTTAGATTTTTAGACATTAGGTTTTTTTTTTTCTTTCAGAATTCTGTGGATTGTCATTTTATAGTCTTTGTACATCTTTTCCTCACTGATTTTGAAGGTCTTTTTATGTATCATAAGTATATTGATTCTGTGTTGTAGATATTGCAGGTATAATTTTCTACCAGTCTGTCAGTTTTTCAAATATTAAGCTATTTTTTGTTAAACATAGAACTTTTAACTTTTTATGTATTAAGACAATGCTTTTTTGTGGGTTTTGTTATAATTAAAATGACCTTCCGCATTTCACAATTTAAAAAATACTCAGTTATTTGAAACTTTTATAATTTGTTTCTTACATTTAGATCTAACTGGATTTTTGCTTCCTTGTGAAGTATGGGTATCTAATAGGATTTTCCCACTTGACTCAATGGCATATATAATACAGTCTTTTCTTACAATGCCACTATGTTTACACAATAAATTTCCATTAAGTATATGGGTCTGTTTCCTAAACTCCTGTTCAGTTTCTTTGATGAGTTTGTTGTTCCTATTAAAGAGATGAAGTTTCAGGGCACCTGGGTGGCTCAGTTGGTTGTCTGCCCTTGGCTTAGGTCATAATCTTGAGATCCTGGGATCCAGCCCTGTGTCAGGCTCCCTGCTCAGCAGGGGGTCTGCTTCTCCCTTTCCTTTTGCCGTCTCCCCCTGCTCGTGCTCTGTCTCTGTTTCATAGATAGATAGATAGATAGATAGATAGATAGATAGATAGATATCTTTTAAAAAGTGGGGGGACGCCTGGGTGGCTCAGCAATTGAGTGTCTGCCTTGGGCTCAGGGCATGATCCTGGAGTTTTGGGATCAAGTCCCACATCAGGCTCCTGCAGGGAGCCTGCTTCTCTTCTGCCTATGTCTCTATCTCTCTCTCTATGTCTCTCATGAATAAACAAATAAATCTTTAAAAAAAGGCTATGAATCCTTCTTTTCTGTTTTAATATTTTTTTAAGCTTCTCTAAGACCAGGACCTTCATAACAGTGTTGAAAAGTTATGAAGGAGGAAAAAATAAAAAGGAAATAGTAGGAATGATTGAGGTCTGTTTTATCTCTGAGTTTAATGAGAGTACTTTAAATATGATATTTGGAACAGGTTTCTATGGATACTCTATATTAGATTATGGGAATTTCCTTCCATTCATATTTTTGCTAAATTCTGATCAGGAATAGATGTGAAATCTTACCAACTATCTATTTCAGTAGTTTTAGAAATGATTTTTTTTAGAAATGATTCCCTTTTTATTTAACCATTGTACATTCATGAACTGAATTCTGCTTGTACATTGTGGTACTACTAGATTCACTTGGCTAATACTGCAGGTCAGATTTTGGAATTCCTTTTATGTATGAGCCTTTGTAGAACATCCTGTACTTTCCTGTTTCACATATTATATTATTACATTATTCTGTTACTAGGCTTGCTGACCTTGGAAGTTCCTTAGTGACTTTTCTAGTATTTTAATCTCTAGGCATTTTTGTATTTCATTTTGAATTGTTATTTTTATTTTCTCAGAATATCCTTTTCATAAAGATTTTAAGAATCTTTGACCTGAGGTTGTATACTGTATTCTCATAAGTTAAAAAAAAAAAGTCTCTACCACTGTAGTTCTGTTATCATTTTTTCTTGTTACAATTCTATTCAGTTTTTTTACACTTGCTAGAGGCATTGTTTATGGTTCTTTATAAACTTCAGATTTTAATTTTATTGTTTTCAGGGGTGTCCTTCAGTTTTTTCTACTTTTTTAGTTTCTATAAGTTTCTTAATTCCTTTGACTTGCATTGGCTTCTTTTTTTCCCCTAGATCTTTGTGATATGTTCTTAGGTAATTTGTTGTAATTTTTGCTATTTAAAATTATAAGGCTGTAGGTTTTCTTGTGAATTTGGCATTGGCAACATCCCAATGATTTAGATTTACCAAATTATATTTATCTCTTGTAATTTTCATTTCAGTGTCCTCTTTGAATTGTGTAATATTATTTGCATTTTCAGTTGGTTCTTTTGTTGCTCTTGTCATCCTTTGTTTATAATTTCATTACATTCTGATCAGAGACTTTGGTTATACAGTTTCTTCCTCAGTGGATGCTTTGAATTTTATTTGTGTCCCAGTATATCCTAAATTTATAGAGGTAGTCTTTTAACTACTTGCAAAATATGGAATTTGTTTATAAGAGTACTTTGTTCGTCTCTAAATCTAGCTGGATATTTCACATTATTCAAATTCTTCATAGTCTCATTTTTTTAAAAAAGGTTTTTCATCTGGCAAATTTTGATTCTAGTTTTTTAAATTTCATTTTCCTGACATTTCTTACTTTATGTATGGTCAAAGGTTTTCTATTACTATTTTGAAGTAGTATTTTTTTCCTATCATTTGTTTTCTGTTCATTGTGCTTTTTCTTATCTGTTTCTTATTTTCTTAGAAATTCCTTATTCTTGATCAGTGTCCATAATAAAACCTGTTTTACTTCCCCCACATTTTAAAAAGTTTACATTTTATCTCATTCATGTTGTTTTTCCCTTAACCATTAAACAAATTTTTTCATTTTCAGCAATTGAAAATTATAATTTTTTTACTTTTTTCATTCTTAACTATTGTTAGTAAATTCTTACTTACCAAGTTTAATTGGGTCTGTGTATTTTGGTTTAGTGTGTTCTCAATTTTCATGTGTGTTTATCTTTCAGTATTTTACTTTTTAAATTTTAATTATTTATTTACTTAAGAGAATGTGTGAGCACACCAGTTGGGGGAGTGGCAGAGGAAGGGGACAAGCAGACTCCCCGCTGAGTGTAGAGCCTGATACAGGCATCATCCCAGGACCCTGGGATCATGACCTGCGCCAAAGTCGGATGCTTAACCAAGTGAACCACCCAGGCACCCCTATCTTTGCATATTTTAAAGTGGCTTTTCTTTACCTTTACAGAACTAAAAAAACTGGACTTTACATTCATATTCCTTTTTCCTCAGAATTGTTTACTTTTCACGGCACCTGGCTGCCTTAGTTGGTAGAACAATCAACTCTTGATCTCAGGATTGTGAATTTGAGCCCCAGGTTGGGTAGAGATTACTTAAAAAGTAAAAACAAACAAAAACCTTTTTAATTGTTTACTTTTCATTCAGAATTATTTTCTTAATTTTTTATTGTTTCCCTAAGAAGTCAGATATACCATTTGTTTCTTTTCTAAAAAAAAAAAAAAAAGACTTCAGGAAGCCTTCCAGATTAGTCTCTGTGTTAGGAGTTTCCCTAAAACAGGTCTAGGAGTCTTCCTTCATTAGTGCTATCCTTTCACAGTGGATAAGGATTTCTGACAAAGATGAATTTTCTTTAAATTATGTTAATTTTCATGGATCATTTATTTATTGCTTCTGTTTCCTTTGTCGGGTTTTTGTCTTGTTATACAGATTTTGGAACCCTCAGTATAATTTATCATTTCTTGGATAATTTTTTGTCTTTTGCCTTATAGCTGTATATGTTCTCAAGAAAAATTTCTTTAAATTCTACTTATGTGACAGTACCCATGTTACCATTCTTAGGCTTCACACATCATACATTGTCTTCAAATTTCTCATTTATCATAAGTTTGTTTAATATTATTGATATACTATTCTGTCTCACTGAAAATAGAAATCAGGTGGTTTTTGTTGTTTTATGTGATTTCCTGTTTATTTTGTCTCCCAGAGGATTTAGATTAGATTAGATCTCTATGTTTGATTTCTAATTCTTTTAATTCTAAAGAAGCTTTTTTTTCCCCCCAGTTATCAGCTTGTATTAATATATTAAAATCTAAATCGTGGGATCCCTGGGTGGCGCAGCGGTTTAGCGCCTGCCTTTGGCCCAGGGCGCGATCCTGGAGACCCGGGATCGAATCCCACGTCGGGCTCCCGGTGCATGGAGCCTGCTTCTCCCTCTGCCTGTGTCTCTGCCTCTCTCTCTCTCTCTCTGTGACTATCATAAAAAAAAAATAAATAAAAAATAAAAAATAAAAAAAATAAAAAAAAAAATCTAAATCGTCTGACTTGGTGTTTGGTTAAAATGCTTCACTATAACCCTGAGGTTCACTTTTTATTTTCCTTTGGTACAGCTCCCCCTGAATATGGTGTAGTAATACTTAGGTCAATGTATCTCCCCATCCCTGCCACTGTGTTGAATGTGGTCTAATCGGCGTAGGGTTTTGGGGAGGTTATGAGAAAGAGGGAAAGGATGGTAGGTAAGACCTATATACTGTGTTGTGGCTGGAGAGTCTCCTTGGGCTTTAACTCCATAGCAGTGTTTAGGGAATGGGTTCTTCTGGGTGCTTCTTCAATTTTTTTTAGAAGTTTATAGTACAGATGCCCACATCACAGTTCCCAAGTCCACAGAACCTTTCCATGCTGAGTGTAACAGTTAAATAGCACACAGGTCAGCATTTTCTTCAATAATTCTCATTTTGAACAACTTCAGGTCTATAGGTAGTTTTCCTCTACAGTAGCTGAAAAAACTTTGCACTTTTATTTTGCTTGAGTTAGTTATAGCAGACACAGATGTGCCATACATATTCTCCTTCAGTGTAAGACTTATTTTTCCAATACTGGAAGCATGTTCAGCAGACAGCCTTTAGGGGCTTCCTCTTCAAGGATTGCCTCAGTCGCAGAGAGCTGCCTTTTCCAAGGTCTTGCCCTTCCCTTTAAGGCCCACAGCCGATACCTGATTGATGTGGAAGTATAATGTTTTGGCCATTTTGAACCAACTCAGCGCTACTCTAAAAGGCCATTTTAACATCACAGATTGATTTCTTCACCTGCCCTTTCCTGCTTCCTTCACCTCCCTTCCACAGGAGTTGATTCCAAGGGTACTTCTTAATATCCTGCATGCTAGACTTTATCTCAGAGCCTGCTTTCTAGGTAATCCATGTTGTACCATCAG
This sequence comes from Nyctereutes procyonoides, assembly GCF_905146905.1. NCBI lineage: Eukaryota > Metazoa > Chordata > Mammalia > Carnivora > Canidae > Nyctereutes > Nyctereutes procyonoides. Next base: position 3,649,599 of record NW_026575042.1, read on the forward strand.
CTCAGAAGAAAAAGGATATTTAAAGCATCAAATATCAATCAATCAATCAATAAGCAAGCAAGCATCAAATATGTATGCTTAGATTACTATTTTATTCTTCTGCCAGTTATGCACTTTTTAGTGTGTACTTCACTAATGAAGAGTGATAAAGAATTACTAATAGAAATCAGAAGGTTATATCTCTTGGGGCACCTGAGTGGCTTAGTCAGTTAAATGTCCAACTCTTGATTTCGGCTCAGGTTATGATCTCAGTCATGGGATCCAGCCCTGCATCGTGGGCTCTATCCTTAGCAAGCAGTCCGCTTGAGATTCTCTCTCTCCCTCCCACTCTGCCTCCACCCTTGCACTGGCACATCTCTCATTCTCAAATAAATAAATAATCTTTTTAAAAAAATTATTGTAATGTTGCTTTTGAACATCCTGCTCACTAGTACACCAGGAGTTGGAAAAACCACATTAGGCAAAGAACTTGCATCAAGATCAGGACTGAAATACATTAATGTGGGTGATTTAGCTCAAGAAGTCTAATCAACAGATATCATGGAGTCTGGCAAGATGGCTTCCCCCAAGAGCATGCCGAAAGATGCACAGATGATGGCACAAATCCTGAAGGATTCGGGGATTACAGTATATGAGCCAACAGTTATAAATCAGATGTTGGAGTTTGCCTTCCGATATGTGACCACAATCCTAGATGGTGCAAAAATTTATTCAAGCCATGCTAAGAAGGCTACTGTTGATGCAGATGATGTGCGGTTGGCCATTCAGTGTTGTGCTGATCAGTCTATTACCTCTCCACCCCCAAAAGATTTTTTTATTAGATATTGCAAGGCAAAGAAATCAAACTCCTTTGCCATTAATCAAGCCATATTCAGACCCCAGGTTGCCACCTGATAGATATTCCTTGATGGCTCCAAACTATAGACTTAAGTCTTAAAAAAAAAAAAAAAAAAAAAAGCATCTACTTCTGTGGGAAGAATAACAGTTCCACAGTTAAGTGTTGGTTCTATTACTAGCAGACTAAGTACTCCCACTCTTGGTACATCAACCCCACAAACCATGTCAGTGTCAACTAAAGTAGGGACTCCAATGTCCCTCACAGGGCAGAAGTTTATAGTACAGATGCCCACATCACAGTTCCCAACTGTAAAAGCCTCAATTCCTGCAACATCCGCAGTTCAGAATGTTCTGATTAATCCATCATAAATTGGGTCTAAAAACATTCTTATTACCACTAACATGGTGTCATCACAAAATACTTCCCAATGGAAAAAAAGGATAGTTCCCAATGAATCATCAAATGCATTGAAAAGAAAATGAGAAGATGACAATGATGACTATGACAATTTGTTTTTTTTTAATAAATTAATTTTTATTGGTGTTCAGTTTACCAACATACAGAATAACACCCAGTGCTCATCCCGTCAAGTGTCCCCCTCAGTGCCCATCACCCATTCACCCCCACCCCCCGCCCTCCTCCCCCTCCACCACCCCTAGTTCATTTCCCAGAGTTAGAAGTCTTTATGCTCTGTCTCCCTTTCTGATATTTCCCACACATTTCTTCTCCCTTCCCTTATATTCCCTTTCACTATTATTCATATTCCCCAAATGAATGAGAACATACACTGTCCTTCTCCGATTGACTTACTTCACTCAGCATAATACCCTCCAGTTCCATCCATGTTGAAGCAAATGGTGGGTATTTGTTGTTTCTAATGGCTGAGGAATATTCCATTGTATACATAAACCACATCTTCTTTATCCATTCATCTTTCGATGGGCACCGAGGCTCCTTCCACAGTTTGGCTATTGTGGACATGGCTGCTAGAAACATCGGGGTGCAGGTGTCCCGGCGTTTCATTGCATCTGAATCTTTGGGGTAAATCCCTAACAGTGCAATTGCTGGGTCGTAGGGCAGGTCTATTTTTAATTCTTTGAGGAACCTCCACACAGTTTTCCAGACTGGCTGCACCAGTTCATATTCCCACCAACAGTGTAAGAGAGGTTCCCTTTTCTCCGCATCCTCTCCAACATTTGTGGTTTCCTGCCTTGTTAATTTTCCCCATTCTCACTGGTATGAGGTGGTATCTCATTGTGGTTTTGATTTGTATTTCCCTGATGGCAAGTGATGCAGAGCATTTTCACATGTGCATGTTGGCCATGTCTATGGACTATGACAATTTGTAATCCAGCCTTAATGCTTGTAACATGTATACTTGGTCTTATTTTTTTTTTTTTAATACTTGGTCTTAAATCCATTGTACTGAGATTAAACATGCATGCTGGGTATTTTCAGGTTGTGTTGTAGAAAACTTAAATGGTATTTAATGAGTAAATATAGTTATCCTTTCCTATTGAAACGTTGCGTTTTCTTTAATAGGATTAGGAATGGTTATTAATTAGCCTTTAAGTGTGAAAAATAAAATTGTTGTTCATCAAAAAAAAAAAAAAAAGATTGTATCTGTTAAACCTTACCTGAATTCTAGACAGCTGTGGTTCAGCCACAATGAAAGGTATGCTAAAATCACCATTTCCAAGTGTATTCCCAGTAGTTAGGTGTGTAGATTCACTCTGGTTATTTGCTTTGATGACTTGATAGTTACTATTTTTCACTAGCAGTAGCCATGGCCTTTCAAAGAGCATGATAGATGCATGCCCTAGGACTCCCTCCCCAGAAATACACTGTCTCAGCAGTTCTTTGCAGTTATACAATTAACTTCTCTTTCTTATATAATATTTTGGCCACACCTGCCCTTCTGAAACTATATCATCATTACTGTTACTTTAATTAGGGGAACTGTTTGACAGTCTTAATTTCTCTCCAAATATGATTTTATGGTCTTTTTGTTCTGTTATTATATATCTAAATGCGTGGTTGTAACGCAAATAGAAGAAGGAATGATGTGAAGTAGACAATATTTTTCAACCTTTTGAAACATCTTTTTCAGCATACTCATGTACCCAGACTTATACCTTTGATAACAAGCAATTGCACATCAAAATCAGTTCCTGTAAGAAGGTAAGTTTTGAGGGGAAAAAAAGATTTAGTATGTCTTTAATATTGTATTATGTTTAGTTCTTATTCTGATGCAAAAATTAGTTGTCACTACTTTCTTGCCTTCTAGAAACCTTAGTAAATTTTTAAAATCTTATTTCTTATAAAGAAAAAGGAATGAAATGATCATTATAATCATTCATGTTTTCCAGTTTCATCATATTAAGCTTTAGTTTCTTTGGGCTATGGATTGCCTGGTTTTCAGAAAGGATGGAGTATAGAGTCAGGCCTTTGCTAGAGTCCTACAGCTGCCATTGATTGTCTTACCTTAGGCAATTTAAACCACTATGAACCTCTAATCTACATATGTTAGTAGGGCTAATGATATTGACCCCATAGAATTATGAGGATAAAATGAAATAGATATGCATTAGTAGAATTCAGTAGTGTTTGGAACAGAGTAAACAGCCATATCAGGTCAATCTGTCAGTCTCTCTCTGTCTCTTTATGATTTTTACTACTGTTTTTAACATCATCATTGTCACCATCAATACTAAAGACAACAAAAATGAGATTGTACATTTGATGTTTAAGAAAATTGTGAAGAATCAGAGATGCCTGGCTGACACAGTCAAAATTACAAGTGACTCTTGATCTTGAGGTCATGAGTTTGAGCCTTGTGTTTGGTATAGAGAGTACTTACATAAAGAAATACATACATACAAAAATTGAATCAGGGACACCTAGGTGGCTCAGTTGGTTGAATGTCTGACTCTTGGTCTCAGCTCAGGTCTTGATCTAGGGATTGTGAGTTCAAGCCCCACATTGGGTTCCATGTGGGGCATGGAGCCTACTTAAAAAAACAAAAAAGAAAGGAAGGAAGGCAGGAAGAAAAAAACTTGAAGTGTATCATGTCATTTCACTGATATGTAGAATCTGAAAAACAAAACAAATGAACATTCAGAAATACAGAGAACTAACTGATGGTTGCCACAGGGGAGGTGATGGGCAAAATGGGCTGAAGAGGATTAAGAGGTACCAGTTGGAGTTATAAAATGAACAAGTTACAGGGATATGTAAAGTACAACATAGGGAATATAATCAATCAATAATATTGTTTAACTTTGTATGATGGCAGGTCATAACAGTTATTGTAGTGAGCATTTTATGATGTTAAATCACTATGTTATACACCTGAAACTAATAGAGTATTGTGTATATCAAGTACAATTAAAAATAAATTTTAGAAGTAAATTTAAAAATGAAGACATTTAAGTACCATATTTTATATAATAATTTGATGCATGTACCCATCTTTTGTATTCATATTCTTTTCTTGATTTGTTTCTTAACTATTTTAAAATTATGTTGGTTTGATTTATTTTATTCAAAAACCATCTTAAATGATTTTTGCAAGACAGCAGGCATAAGAAAACAACTACATTTTTTTATATTTGCAATGAGATATTTGGATCACAACAATTTAAGCTATAGTCCTATCTGATCATATTCTGGTATTACTTCTATTGCTATATACTTATAAAATCTGTTCTTATTCATTTGGAGACTGTATGTGGTTCACGAAGCCTAAAATATTTACTGTCTGGCACTTTACAGAAAAGATTTACCAACCTCTCTGCCTTATATTGAGGAAAGTGCTAATTGGAGAAATAGGAATGTGGCAGAGAAGAGAGAGTCAAGAAATGCGTCATAAAATTGCCTTGAAAACGGGGACCAATTCAATAGCTGTAGGGGAATTGAGTGGGTGTAACCTACTCAGAGATGTAAGCTTGCTGAGGGCTACAGAGCCATCAGACAGGCCATTTAGGCCAGAAAACATGATAAATGGAAGGTCTCAGTAGGAAAAGAAGCTAATGGGGTGGGGGAGTGAGGGTGGGCGAGGGGGAGCAATGTAGGGGGAGGGCAGTAGTAGGTTGAAGTCAGAGTATAGAGGGCTTTGAATGTCTACGAAGAGAAATTTTGACATTACTTCATACCTTGACAGTTTTTGGTGAGGAGGTAGTGTCATCCATCTTAGTTTTATTTCAGCTATGACCAATGATTAAAAAGAGACAGCAAGAAGTATTGGTTTAATTAAGTAGGAATTTTTGTAGCTCATGTAAGAGGGGCAGGATCTGTACTGGAGCTATATTGATGATAATTGATTGAAGATTTTATTCAGGAAATAAATTCAAGGGATTTGGAGTGTAGAAATGAAAATTGGATCATCGGATATGGTTGAAGAGGTGATATCAAGTGCTTCAGACTGTGGGTTCTGGAATCAGAATGCCAGGATTTAAGTCCTGTCACTTAGGCAAGTTAATTTAACCTCTATGTTTCTCATTTTCTAAACTATAACATGGGCTAAAAGAATGGATTAGAGAAGGTAAGAGTTAATATGTTCTTTTGTATGTTAGTGTTTGAGTTGACAGTCTCTGCCTGTATAGGGATGTCCATGAACTGGTTGAAACTTTGACTTGACAGCTGAATTAAAGAATCAGTGCTGGAGATAAAGGCTTAGATGTGAGAAGCATAGTTGATAGAGCTAAGGGTACAGGTGATACAGATAATGTTTCCCAAGTTAAAGACTATGAAAGAGAAGTGGGCTAGGATCAGCACCAACCACATGAGCACCTATTTAAAAGAAGGTAGAAGGCAGCCCGGGTGGCAGAGTGGTTTAGCGCTGCTTTCAGCCCAAGGCATGATCCTGGAGACCCAGGATCGAGTCCCATGTCAGGCTCCCTGCATGGAGCCTGCTTCTCCCTCTGCCTGTATCTCTGCCTCTCTCTCTCTTTCTCTCTCATTAATAAATAAAATCTTTAGAAGAAAAAAAATAAAAGAAGGTGGAGAAAAAAATGTTAATAAAAGAAGAAAAACAAGGGATAACTGTGTCATCAGTGCCAAGAAAGAAGAGATACTCAAGAATAAGATAGTTGAAGAACTTGAGAACTAGAGGGCTTAAGAGAAAAGACACAAATACTTGATTAAAAATTATATATATATATGTATACTTAGGAAAACAAATACAGAAATGGAAGATCTATCTTTCTTGGTCGCCACTGTATATCTTCAGTTGCTACTGCAGAGTAGGTGTTTGATAAATATTTTTTAAATTAAATTAAATGTATTACATTTTTATATTTGACAAATATTTTAAGGTAAAATCATGGGGAACCCTCAAGGTTTTTTGAGGGGTCAAAACATAAACATAGATAATCGGAGCCTTAAAGTAAGTTAAGTATTTGACAGTTAAGATAACTAAAAACATATCTTAAACTTTAATTCAGAGGACAAAGTGCAGTATTTTTTTTTTAATTTTTATTTATTTATGATAGTCACACAGAGAGAGAGAGAGGCAGAGACACAGGCAGAGGGAGAAGCAGGCTCCATGCACCGGGAACCCGATGTGGGATTCAATCCCTGGTCTCCAGGATCGTGCCCTGGGCCAAAGGCGGGCGCTAAACCACTGCGCCACCCAGGGATCCCCAAAGTGCAGTATTATAGAAGAAACTAATTAATATTTAATTTCAATTAATATAACAATGTAATAACAGTTACAATTAACTTTTATTTTTCAGGCGTTCATTTGAATTTTTAGATTTATTGTTACAAGAGTGGCAGACTCATTCATTGGAAAGGTATGCATTGACTCCTCCTTTCCCACTTCCCTCTCTTCCTCATTGGCACCAGTTCTTTAGAAGTTAATTGTATTGTTTTTGCATTATTCCTCATTCTGCTTAAAAGTTATTTGTACTGGTTTTCCTTTAAAGCTGTGATACAGTGTGGCTTCTTTTACTCAAGGCAGCTATGATTTTCTTCTTTATTTGGGGGTTGATTGAGGATAGGTAGGTAGATAGAATGGGTTATAAAAGATACTGCAGGTTAAATTGGGCAGATTTTTAAAATGTATCTCCAGACCAGGTTTCCTGGAGTGTAACTAATCAGGTAATGATTTAATATAGAAGGAGGTCCCTTCTTTCCAAAGGAAAGAGATTTTAAGAGGTTCTTTGGAAAGTTTCTCTATCAGCTGTCACGCATTATTGGTCAGGAATACACTGATGTATGATGTAGCTCTGAGATGAACGAAAGGAAAATGTGCACAGCTAGTTGGTCACTAAGCTAGTTGGCTATTTGCCCGGTAGTAATTTCAAGTTTGAAGCTTGGAGTATACCTGCATTTACAATGAATACCTTGCTGATTTTCCATTTTCATGGAAATTGTTAAACCTATTTACAACCCATTTTTTAAAAAATAGAGTTTGTTGTTTAATGTAAGCATGATATAATTCTAGGTTTCCTTTAAGTTCTTTTGTGGCAGCTACTATTCAGTTAGGTCAGATCATAACTAATCATGCTATTAGCAAATCATTTCTATATTGATGGGTTAGTGAGGAACCATACCGAAGGGGGTTTTTTATTAAGAATTTAAGGGGGATCCCTGGGTGGCTCAGCAGTTTGGCGCCTGCCTTTGGCCCAGGGCGCGATCCTGGAGACCCGGGATTGAATCCCACGTCGGGCTCCCGGCATGGAGCCTGCTTCTCCCTCTGCCTGTGTCTCTGCCCCTCTCTCTCTCTCTCTCTCTCTGTGTGTGTGTGTGTGTGTCTCAGGAATAAGTAAATGAAATCTTTAAGAAAAATAATTTAAAATGTGAGTACTATACCTATATACACTGTACTCCTTATAAAAATAATTATATTCAAGTTTTTGATGTTTGACTTGTCAGGGGGAAACCATACATGAATGAAATGTGGGGGGTAGATTATTAAAAAATCTTAAATTTATTATTACACACTAATTTTTTAAATCTCCCCTGCCCTTTGTGATTGATGTGTAACATATAGCCAATAAGCATAATTTGTGGTGAAATACAGTTTTACTCATGAATCTAAAGGTGTTTGGGGGCTTCTGGCTAGCTCATTTGGTAGAACATGAGACTCTTAATCTTGGGGTTATGAGTGCGAGTCCCATGTTGGGTGTAGAGATTACTTACAAATAATAAAATCTTTTTAAAAATAAGATGTTTTGTTCTATAGACATGCAGCCGTCTTGGTTGAAACTATTAAGAAGGGAATTCATGATGCTGATGCTGAAGCCAGAGTGGAGGCAAGAAAGTAAGTCTATGATGTATTTTTGTGACAGTTTAATTAAATGTACTTGGATCTTTTCTTTGAAAGGAATTATACTGGAAGAATGAGAATATAAAAAATGTCCAAGTATTCTACTTGATTTGCTCTTTAGTAATACCAAGACTGATTTTTCTCCATTAAATCTGTACTAGATATATGGGGCACCTGTTGGTAGAGCATGCAACTTGATCTCAAGGTTGTAAGTTTGAGCCCCACATTGGGTATAGAGATTACTTAAAAAAAAAATTGGGGATCCCTGGGTGGCGCAGCGGTTTGGCGCCTACCTTTGGCCCAGGGCGCGATCCTGGAGACCCGGAATCGAATCCCCATCGGGCTCTCGGTGCATGGAGCCTGCTTCTCCCTCTGCCTGTGTCTCTGCCTCTCTCTCTCTCTCTGTGACTATCATAAATAAATAAATAAAAATTTAAAAAAATTGTACTAAATGGCTAACAGTTGACTTTATATTATCATTTGTATAATCATTAGTATTCATTCCTATTCCATCATAACATCCTCACTTTGATTATGAATTAAAACAACTGTCATTTATTGAGAATATGCTAAGTAACTGATACTGTGGGGCACCTAGTATATATTACTATCTAATCTTTAGAATGATCCTGCAAAAGTGGTATGTCTGTAGATTGGCAACAGAAGTTTGGAGATTTGGAGGCCACACAAACTGTAAGAATTATAGTCAGATTTTGAACAGAGATCTGCTTTTCTCAAAATCCTGCCATCTTTCCACCAAACTTGTTAAATTTAGAAAGTCTTTATTTGAGGGGCACCTGGGTGACTCAGTTGGTTATGCTCCCAACTCTTGGTTTCTGCTTAGGTCATGGCCTTGCAGTCATGGTATCAAGCCCCTCCTTGGGCTCCATGCTCAGTGCAGACTCTGCTTCAGATTCTTTCTCCTATCCTCTCTGCCCCTCCCCCCCCTCAAATAAATAATAAAATCTTAAAAAATATATTCATTTGATATGTAGGAGATATATTAATATGGTCTCACCTTCATTCTTTTTCAATGTATGTATTTTATGTAAAGCTATTATTTTATGTTCTTTTTTCTTTTTTGTTCCTTTGTTTTACAGGACATACATGGGTCTTAGAAACCACTTTCCTGGTGAAGCTGAAACATTGTATAATTCTCTTGAGCCATCTTATCAGAAGAGTCTTCAAACTTACTTAAAGAGTTCTGGCAGTGTAGCATCTCTTCCACAATCAGACAGGTCCTCATCTAGCTCACAGGAAAGTCTCAAGTAAGGCCATATAAATAATAATTACTGATTTCTTCCTCTCCAAATCCCTGTAGTTACTTAAATTAGATGATTGAATACCTGCTTGTTTTCACTTAAAGGCTTGAAAGAATGATGACTGGAATGTGCAGTTGACCCTTGAACAATGTGGGAGCTAGGGATGCTAACCAACCACCCTCTGCACTGTGAAGTAAAAAAATCTGCATATAACTTGACTCCCTCAAAACTTAATTACTAATAGCTTCTTGTTGACAAGAAGCTTTACTGAGAACATAAACAGTCAATGGACACACGCTTTGTATGTTGTATATATGTTATATACAATATTCTTAAAATAAAGTTAGGTAGAAAAAAGAAAATGTTACTGGGAAAACCATAAGGAAGGTAAAATACAATTATAACACTGTAGTGTATTGAAAAAAATCTGCATAGAAGTGGACCCTCACAGTTTAAATCTGTGTTGTTCAAGGGTCAGCTGTACTTACTTTTTTGGTTTGTGTCTCAAGGGTTAGATTAGATGCTTGTGTAACTTTTTCTGGAGTGAAGAGTTTAGTGATACAAATTTTGCTTCTGTATGTTCATGTCTGTGAAAATGTTGGGAAGCACTGATTTATATATATTTTTTAAATACCTCAGAAAGGTGGTGGAAGGGGAGCTGGGCGGGGGGTGGGGGTGACTGGGTGGCAGGCACTGAGGTGGGCACTTGACGGGATGAGCACTGGGTGTTATTCCGTATGTTGACAAATTGAACACCAATAAAAAATAAATTTATTTTAAAATAAATAAATAAATACATACATACATACATACATACATACCCCAGAAATAGTTCATACAGTAAGCAGCCCATTTCTAGGGCATTATAATGGAGGAATTGTAATGGGGATTCAGAAGTCATCTTCAGAACTCTGATACAGTACAGTGTGGTAAAAAAAAAAAAAACACTGCTTTCCTTCCTCATCTTTACCATAACATAAGGACTTTAGCAAATCCCTTGGAGCCAAATTTCTTAGTATCTGACTCACTTCTATATAATTCCATTCTCATCATTATGTTTGCTTACTCAACCCTTGCTGCTGCCTTGGCAGCCTTTATTCTAATTTTCTCTCTCTCGCCCTATGAGGTTGCCCTATGACATCTCTGATGCCATCTCTACCCCCAACAGTGGCCTCAAGTGTCTCTAGGTTTCCTCACAAAATGTGAGCTTTCCTCTGTGTAATTCCTGTCCCTTTGGGACCTTGACCCCACAAAGACTGATGCTTCCTTTGGCAGCTCCCTAATGTAGGAGTGAGACCAGGGTGAGTCAAGTGAGGCAAACTAGGGCACAAGACTCAAGGAAGCATTCATAGGGTCTTGTGAGTACTGGACTAATGTGCAGTGACTTATAGGAATAAAAGATATCCAATTTTGATATAATTATTGTAAGAATAATTAACCTATCTGAACTTCTGTTTAAATTTGTTATAAAACCTCCCTGTAAATGAGCTTTGTTGTTTTTTTTCCTTTTATTTACTTTGCTCAAACTTTAGAGTGCCCATGAGCCACCTAAAGATATTGTTAAAATGTAGAATCCAATTCAGTAGATCTGGGATGGGATCTGAGATTTTACATTTTTTCATATGTTCCTGGGTGATATCTTTGCTTTTTGAGTATGGACCATTCTTTGAGTAGCAAATATGTAAACAAGATATTTTATCTCATTTCAGTATAACATCTTTAAGTATAAACATCTTTAAGTCCTTGAATGTTGAAGTGGACTGCCTCAGCCTAATAGAATAACAGTTTTAAGGGCCAGTTATAAAAACAATATAATACTGGATTTAATAACAACTACCAAATGTACAATTTGATAATAATGACTTAAAGAATATATGTCAATAGCCTCATGTTATTAACCTGTTTGAGGTCTTTGCTTCTCTTTTACTCCTCCTTTAAAATCTATATACTTTCCCAATTCCCTCTTAAATACTTAGATGTATTATTTATTCATGAGCTGCAGAATGGCATTATAATTAAAGATAATGAAAAAAATACTAAAGGAGATGGTGGATTCTTTGAGATGATTTGAGCTGTTTTGCTTTCTAATCACATTATCCTCAGCAATAGTTCTTAACCTCATTTCTCTTGTCCCATGCAGTAACGCTCAATAGCACTGCATGAATTGCCAATGGCCACAGCCTTTATAGCTTAAATGAAACAGGCTTTGGTTATGCTGAATTCCCTATGTGCTAGTGGTAACTCTCTCCTTATAAGGAAAACATCTTAGAATACAAAGTTGGAGTGTGCTCTGTTGCATCCTCTGTGGTGAGCACTGTAATGGGTGCCGAGCACCACAGTGAACAACAGCAAGGTGATTGCCTGTCTTTGTAGAACTTTATAGTCTGTTCATTGCTAGTTATTTCATTTTTGCTTCACAGGTAACTGAGATACCATTGATATGTGACAACAGATATTCTAAGATGATTTGTAAAAGGAAAATTAAAATTAGAGGTAAACTCTTCAGAAAACTCAGTAGTTCGTTAAGGGTTTTGAGAGGAGTAATAAATTACATCTTCTTACTAAAAATATTTCTTATTACCTTGCAGTCGCCCCTTTTCTTCCAAATGGTCTACAGCAAACCCATCAACTGTGGCTGGAAGAGGTAAACTGCCTTTCTAAGCAAGAGTTAACAAGGATATTTTACATAGAAACCTAGTAGCGCGCGCACACACACACACACACACACACACACACACACATATATATATAATACTTGTTTGTATATTATATACATTTGTAATGTACAATGCAGTGTATACAATTATATACATACAATATATATGTTATATGGTATAAGCATAATCCAAGTTCCCTGAAGCACAGCTTACCCTTTCTTGTAATGCACTCTGTTGTGGTTTTTTTCAGTTTTTTTACAGTGCTGGTCTGACCCACTCTATTGACTTCACAGCCTATTCATGGATCATAACTCACAGTTTATAAAACTCTTTATATATAAAACTGAAAAACAAAAGACCAGAAATTTAATGACCTAATTTGCATTGCCTATAAGTGGTAGAATCTGCATTCTTTTCTGAATAACCAAATCCTAGAGTAGTTCTTGCATTTTTCTGATAGTAAAGAAAAAAACAAAAAACAAACAAACAAAACAAAACAGTGCTGTCATTTATTTATATGTACAGTGCTTCATTTTCACGCATCAGTCATGAACATCATCTTTTCATCTACAGAACAGTTGTATGAATTTTACGAAGTATAGGCATTTTTTCCTGTTTTATGGAAGATGAAAGTGAGACAGAGACATACTGAGAAATTGTCCAAGAAGATTTAAACAGGATTGAAACAGAAGCATTCTTACTTTAAAATACTATATTTTCTAGTGTCCATTTGTACATTGCTTCCTTTTTGACCATTTGTCATCATGGATTAGCTCATGATGGTTTCAAGTTTATGTAATTTTCATGGTGTTTGCAGTGATTTAAATAATACAGGTTACCTCTGCTTTGTTTCCCATAGTATCAGCAGGCAGCAGCAAAGCCAGTTCCCTTCCAGGAAGCCTGCAGCGTTCTCGAAGTGACATTGATGTGAATGCTGCTGCTGGTGCTAAGGCACATCATGCTGCTGGGCAATCTGTGCGAAGTGGGCGGTTAGGTGCAGGTGCCCTGAATCCAGGTTCCTATGCATCACTAGGTAAGACAGCTAATTGTGGGATATTGTACTTTGTTTTCTTCCTGGTCTCAGTGAAGTCAGGACAGTAGTGATATCTTAATAATTTCTATTTCATTCTTGCTAGTTTAGGATAGTGCATATGTTTTAACATGATCTTGTGCTTACAACGCAATGCTAAGATATTGCAGCTCCCTTGTTTCTATTTTTCCTTTAATCACCCTCCTAATCATCTTGGCACAGAGAGACAATTCTTGATTCCATTATTTGCCTATAGAATTTTCATAGTTCTGCACTACTGCCACACCCATCTACTGGTTACTAAAAGAGTTGGGAAAGGCATTGGCCTTGTATCCAGCTTTTGTTCCCTTGCCAAGAAGTTAAACCCTTTTGGGAATCCAAAAAATGCAAAGCTTAATTATAATCAAAATATAAACATGTATTCCCAAAGCTATTTGGAATTTTTTTATATTTATCAACTTTTTTAGTTTATCTGTTTATTTATTTAAGTAATCTCTATTCCCAATGTGGGGCTCAAAATTCATGACCCCGAGATTAAGGGCCTAGCGCTCTTCAACTGAGCGAGCCAGACATCCCTACGTTTATTAGTGTTAAACATTTGAGACTGTTTATTCATATTGCTTATCTCTGTTTTGTGCTTTATTTTTCTTTCTCTTGAGTAATTCTGGTAGAACACGAGGCAGGCAGATCATTGGAACACAGTAGTACATGATAAAGTTGGCACAGCTACACTCAGTGAGGAAAGGATAAATTCTTCAGTAAATAGTGTTTAGACACCTGGTTTACAATTTGGTATAAAATTAAGTTAAAATCATTATTCACACCATATAAAAATTTATTCCAGATGACTTAATAAGTTGAAAAGCAACTTGATGAAACCAAAGTAGTTGTGTATTCATCTAATCTCAGGTTGGAGGAAGGTATTTCTAAACATAAAAGCCAAAAAACCATGAGGGAAAAGACCCTCAGATTTTTTTTAATGCATTTATTTTTTATTGGTGTTCAATTTACCAACATACAGAATAACACCCAGTGCTCATCCTGTCAAGTGTCCCCCTCAGTGCCCGTCACCCATTCACACCCACCCCCCACCCGCCTCCCCTTCCACCACCCCTAGTTCGTTTCCCAGAGTTAGGAGTCTTTATGTTCTGTCTCCCTTTCTGATATTTCCCACACATTTCTTCTCCCTTCCCTTATATTCCCTTTCACTATTATTTATATTCCCCAAATGAATGAGAACATACACTGTTTAAGACCCCTCAGATTTAAATCTTAAGTACAAAAATATAAAATCAAGTGGCTGAAAACTTAAAGGGGAAAAAGTTTATTACATACTACCATAAAAGCTAAAATGTCAGCAGGTTTTATAAGTCTATGAGAAACATAGGAGCTTATTTTTATAGAAAAATATTCTATGTATATCAAAATTATACCCCCAAAACACCAGAACAAATGTTGAACCTTAGCTGGAATCAAACAAGTGCAAATTGAAAAAGCTGTAAATATAATGAAAAAGGATTAGTGCCTACTGCTGATAAAGAATGTGGTTGAAAAGTGCTGATGTGAATTAAACACAACACTTTTTCTGAGTGGCAATTTAGGAATACCCATGAAGCTACTTTTTTTTTACTATTGAAATAAAACTGACATAAATATTATACTAGTTTCAGAGGTACTGCATATTGATTCAACAATTCTATTTATTACTCAGTGTTCACCACAATAAGTATAATCACCATACAATGTTATTACAATATTATTGAACTCATGAAGTTTTTTCAGATGTTCAGAATTTATTATGTATTATTATTATTTTAGAGAGAGTGAGTGTAAGCGGGTTTGGGGAGAGACACAGGAGATGGGGAGAGAGAATCTTAGGCAGGCTCAGCACAGACTCTGACATGGGACTCAATCTCACAACCCTGAGATCATAACCTGAGCCAAAATTAAGAGTCAGATGCTTAACCAACTGAGCTACCTGGGTGACTCGAAATGTTCAGAATTTAGATCCAGTAATTCAGTGTTTATAGATGATTATGCCAAGAAATAAAAAAGAATATTCATCATATTTTTAATAATAGATGTTATTAAGAGAACTTGGATATATAACAAAGGTGGTATGATTGAATTATGGTATGTACTTATAAATACTATTAACAAATATAAATATTAACAAATAATATTTTCAACAAAGATCAAATGATACTACCAATGTGATAATTTCATCATTTTATATAAAATTATACATAAATATATTAGACAAAGATGTTAACCAAGATGTCAACAGTGGGTTGTTCAGTGCTTTTAATTTTCATAAAACTTTTCTATCTATCTATCTATTTATTTATTTATATTTATGATAGTCACACACAGAGAGAGAGAGAGAGGCAGAGACATAGACAGAGGGAGAAGCAGGCTCCATGCACCGGGAGCCTGACGTGGGATTCGATCCTGGGTCTCCAGGATCGCACCCTGGGCCAAAGGCAGGCGCTAAACCGCTGCGCCACCCAGGGATCCCTCATAAAACTTTTCTATATTAGAAACATTACCTTGCTAGGAATGCAGTGTTATTTCAGTATATGAAAACAAATCAACTAAATATACTTTATTAATAGAATAAAAAGACAAAAACCACACAATTATTCAAGTATATGCAGAAGAAGTATTTGACAAAGCCCAACAGCTTTTCATGAAAAAAATAATTGACAAATTGGGAATAAAAGGGAAATTTGTGAACCTGATAAAGACCATCCATGAAAAATCCACAGCTATCATTATTATACTTAATGTGAAAGATTGGATACTTTCTCCCAAGATCATCACCAAATAGGGATGTCCACTTTTGCCCTTCCTTTTTTTTTTTTTTTTTATATTTTTAAAATTTATTTGAGAGAGAGGGCATGAACCAGGAGTAGAGGCAGAGAGAGAAGCAGGCTTCCTGCTGAGCAGGGAGCTCAATGTGGGACTCCATCCCAGGACTGTGAGATCATGACCCAAGCCAAAGGCAAATGCTCAACCAACTGAGCCACCCAGGAGCCCTGACACTCTTGCCCTTCCTGACAACATTATCATGGAAGTTCTAACCAGGTCATTAAGGCAAGAAAAAGAAATGAGATGTCTCCAGATTGGAAAAAAGTAAAAATCTGTGTTTGCAGAAAACATGACCTTAGATAGAGAAAATCCTAAGGAATCCACAAAAAAATGATCAGAGCTTAATAATGAGTTCAGCAAGGCTGCAGAAAACATGATCAATATATAAAATTGATTGTATTTCTAAATGCTAGCAATAAGCCATTTGAAATGAAGAAAACAATATCAATTATAATAGCATCAAAAAGAATAAAATACTTAGGAATTAATATAACAAAAGAAGTGTAAGACTTCTCTAAGAAAAACCACTCATATTTCTTCTTTACTCTCAACACTCCTATTACTTTTTTTATGACACCAGATGTGTGGGTTTTCCACACCAGCCAGTTCTACACCAGCTGGGTGTCCTACATACATTTCAATTCAGTTTTGAGTTGAATTAGCACAAACCTCACAGCTTAAGGGCTCAGTCCCATAAGACTGCCCCCACCCCCACACTTCAGACATTAATTGCAAATCCAGGTTGTCTCCAGTGCTTCTGACCAAACTGGCTATAAATCAGAGGTTCCCATAACCTCTTCAGGTTCAGTTAATTTGCTAGATTGATTCACAAAACTCAGGAAAACAGTCTACTTACTACATTGCTGATTTATTACAAAGGACTTGTAAAGGATTTGGATGGGCAGCCAAATGAAGAGATAACATGGGGCAAGGTCTGGAAGGGTCCCAAGCACAAGAGTTTTTGTTCCTATGGAGTTACAGTGTACCACCCTCCTGGTACATTTACCAACGGAGAAAGTCTCTGAACCTTGTACTTTGGGGATTTTTAGGGAAGCTTCATCACATAGTCATTATGAATCATTAGCTCAGTCTTCAGCTTTTCTCCCCTTCCCAGAAGATGGAGAATGAGGCTGAAAATTCTGAGCTTCTGATCATGGCTTTTCATCTTTCTAGTAACCAGCCAGAAGCTCTCCAGGAGCCCACCAGGAATCACCTCATTAGAACAGAAGACACTCCTATCACCCAAGAAATTACAAGGGTCTTAGGTCAAGCTACCAGGGCCAAAGACCAAGTATTAGAACAAAAAAAAGATATTCCTGGTGCTCTTATAATTTAGGAAATTATAGAGTCTTAGGAGTACTGTGTCAGGAACCGGGCGGCATAGGGCACCTGGGTGGCTCAGTCAATTGAGTGTCCACCTCTTGGTTTCAGCCCAAGTCATGGTCTCATGGGTTGTAAGATCAAGTCCTGCATCAGGCTTTCTGTGCTTAATGGGGACTCTGCTTAAAATTCTCTCTCTCCCTTTCCCCCTCCCCCATTGCACTTGCGCTCTCTCTCTCTTTGTATAATCTTTAAAATAAATGAATCAATCAAGATTTAACATTGTTAAGATAGCAAATAGACCTATAGATTCATTGCAATCCCCATCAAAAGTCCAGATGCCTTTTTATAGAAATTGACAAGCACATCCTAAAATCCATACGAAAACGCAAGGGATCCAAAATAGATGAAACAATTTTGAGAAAAAACAATCTTGAAAAAATTGGTGGCCTCACACTTCCCAGTTTCAAAACTTATTCAGACCTATAGTAATCAAGTGTCTGTAGTACTGGCATAAGGATAGACATAGAGACCAATGAAGTGGAGTTGAGGGACCAGAAATAAACCCATATATTTATGATCAGTTGATTTTTTTCACAAGGATACCAAGACCATTCAATGGGGAAAGAATTCTTTTCAACAAATGGTGCTGAAACAACTGGATAGCCAGCCACTTGCCAAGGAATGAATTTGAATCCCTGCCTCACACCATAATTCAGAAAGTTAACTCAAAATGGATCAAAGACCCAAATGTAAGAGCTAAAACTGTAAAACTCTTAAAAGAAAACATAGTTGTAAATTTTTTAAGTAGTGTTTTCTTAGGTACTACACCAAACACACAGCCTAAGAAAGGATAGATAAATTGGGCTTCATCAAAATTTAAAACTTCTGTGCTTCAAAGATCACTATCAAGAAAGTGAAAGGACAGCATAAAGAATGAGAAAAAATATTTGCAAATCATATGTCTAATATCTGGGACTTCTATTCCAATTACATGAAGAACTCCTACAACTCAGTAACAAAGACAATCCAGTTTAAAAATGGGCAAAAGATTTGAACAGACTTTTCTCTAAAGAAATACAAATTGCCAGTAAGTGCATGAAAAGATGTCTAACGTCATTAATCATTAGGAATATGGAAATCAGAAACACAGTAAGATACCACTTTATATCCATGTTGATGGCTGTTACCAAAACAATGAACAAAAACAAATGCTAGTGAGGATATGGGGGAATTAAAATCCTCATGCAATGCTGATAAGAATGTAAAAGAGTGGAGTTGCTATAACAACAGTTTGGGAGTTTCTCAAAAAGTGAAACAGTTCCAGGTGACCTAACAGTTCCACTCCTAGCTGGTATAGCCAAGATAATATGAAGGCTGTGTTCTCATAAAAAAAATGTCTTCATGAATGTTCATATCAACATTATCCATAATAGCCATGGATACAACCCAAATGTCCATCAGCTGGTGAATGGTTAAATAGATAATGTCTGTATACTAGAATGAAATATTATTCAGCCATAAAAGGAGTACATTACATAAAAATACTAATGCATGTTTCAAGATGGGCGGATATTATGAAGACTCCAACAGCCACTTATTGTTTGATTCCATTTACACTCAATGTCTAGAATAGATGAACCCATGGAAACAGGAAGTAAATTAGTAGTTGCCAGAGGCTGAGAGTCAGGAGAAGAGGGAGTGACTCCTAATGGGTACAGGAGTTCTTTTGTGGGTGATAAAAACTTTATGGAATTACTGATGAGGGTTGTGCAACCTTGTTAATATAATAAAAACACTGAATTTTGTACTATAAAAGGATGAATTGTAAAGTACATGAATTATATCTTAACTTTTTTAAGTGGGAAGAAATCTGGAAAACAAATATAAAACCTATTTATCTAGAGTCTTAAAAATAAAAATGTTCTATTTTATCTATTATTTTTATTACCAGAAAAAAATATAATATTTGAAATGTTCTAATGTGAACTAGAAAGGCAATTTGTAGCAATATTTTTTTCATAAGAAAGTCTATAATAGTTGTGAGATTGACTTAATTAGTTTCTTTTGGTTAAGGTTTGAATTGGAGATAACTTCATTACAGAAGGGAAACGTGTCCCTCTGTCTTCTTTACCTGGCCCAGGTTTAGATTCAGAGACAATGAGCTCCTTGCCCTTAGCTCTTTCTGAGACTTAGATAATAGATTTTCTTCTTCCTCTCTTTTTTTATTTCTTGTTTATTTCTTCCTCCCTTTCTTTCTCTCTTTTCCTCTCCCTGTACTCCACCCTACTTCCTCTCCCTCTTCTGCCTCTCACCTTCTCTTCTATCCCCCCCCCCATCAGCTTCTTACGCACATGTGACTGATGTGTTCTCTGTTTCCTTCTACTTTGAGCCTTGCTTGTCATGGCTTAACATTTATGGATGAGAGGGAGTGTTCATTGTTTTTCAGCAAACACTTAATGAGCACTTAGTTTTTGCCAGGCACCCCACTAGGACCAGAGATCCAAAAATAGATGCTTCTGTACTGAAGAGTCTCTCAGTCTAGTGACAGATTGCTAAAGAATGAGCGGCTAATATCTTGTTGCATTTTATGCATTTAAGAGTTTGAAGTCCCAGAGAGACATCACACTGGAGGTGTTGAGGAGCCATGGTGGTATAAGGACAAAGGGAAAGATACAGTGGTAATGGAACTCAGAAGAGAGATCTGTGCTTGTGAGATTAGATTTGGAAGTCATTAAACTTAGTATATTACTTAAAGCAGTTGATGCTGGGTTTTTCTTTCTTTCTTTCTTTCTTTCTTTCTTTCTTTCTTTCTTTCTTTCCTTCCTTCCTTCCTTCCTTCCTTCCTTCCTTCTTTCTTTCTTTCTTTCTTTCTTTCTTTCTTTCTTTCTTTCTTTCTTTCTTTCTTGGGTACTAACTCCTTTGGGAATGGGGATATGATGAGTGTTTGATTTAAAGAAACTTGGAAGACAAAGCAAGAGGTCTGCTTGTTGATGGCAAGGTCCCAGGTTGGGATATGGGCTATATCACTATATATATATATATATATATATCACTATATTCACTAACTTCTCTTTCTGGCCAATGAAAGGCAAACTCATATTATTGATTCTTTGTTTGTTTTTGTATCTTTGTCTCAAACAGGAACCTCATCTTGTTTAAATCTCCTTATATGTTTTAGTTGAAAACAAGTTTCATATACATGTCTTTGCTATGAATTCTGTCGTCTTAAAAATAATGTTTATAGGGATTATAAAATAATTTTTTTCTAATATACTAAGTTTTCCTCTGTTCTTTGCTTGCTCTTTCATCAAAGAGGATACTTCTGACAAGATGGATGGTAAGAACTTCCTTTTCTAATTCTACTAAAGATTTTTATGGCTCTTGGATTCTGTATAATATCTTCATTCTCTTTTTGAAAATAGACTACTTATTTTGCAGCAATCTTAATGTTAAATGGCTATGTAATTCTCTGAATTTTTGGGTTTCCCAGTCTCTTCAAAAACTAGGTTACTGTTCATTGTAAGTTAATCAGTTATTTTTTTTTTTACCTTAGCTCATAAAAATATTCTTGATTTAAGTCTTTCTCTGAGATAGAATCAGAATCAGAAGAATGGAAAGGGATCTCCTCAGTCATTTGATCAAACTCTTTAGTCTACCAACGCTGATACAGAGAGAGACAAATGAAATATTTTACAGATTGATATGGTTATTTGTGAGAATAAAAATGCAAATTACAATGCTATCTTTTTAAGAGTGAGTTTTAAACTAACATTAATCAGGACTGAACTTTAAGCTTTGGCTTTTTAATTTTAGTGTTCAAGTGATTATTGTATATCTCTACTTGGTTCAGTGTGGTATTTTTTATCAGTGTGGTATTTGTCAGATACTACACGGCGTATCACCTACAATTTCCCTTGATCTCCTCAAATACCATGATGCTGTCTAGGAACTTGAGCTGTTGTTAAGAATTTATAGGAAGATACTGAATTAAGTCTTAGTATGAAATCTAGGAAAAAAATGAAGAACAGTATATTTTTCTGTCAATTATTACATAAGCCCTTAAATTGACATATCTTCCATTCTAATGAAATGCAGGATTTATTTAATCTTGGGTTGGGTACATGAGTATTATGTTGTCTCTATGCTCCTCTATATATTTCGTGTATGTCATAAGCTTAAAAAATTATTGAATGAAATGAAAGCCTACCACAAAATAGTTTCTGTATTTTAAACCCTTTAGTATCACTTCTTGCACTGAAATTCTGTGTCCTTAAACTATTCTCACTTTCCAGATTAAAAGTGGAAGACTTTTCCTCTTTTAGACTCATCTGTGTCACGTGATCTGTTATTCTCACTGATGTTCAATCCTGTATTTAAAATAATATGTATATACATATACAGATGTACATCTTTTATTGCTCTTTAGTGAGTTGTGATATTTTCACTTGTTCATTTCTGCTACTTTTCGTTGACATCTTAAGGAGCATACATAAATATTGAATAAATAGCAAGGTCTTTGTAATGCTTTAATAAAAATACTGGGTTAATGAGGCCTAGATCATGGATTTGATGACTCCCATGTTTGTCAGCTTTTTCTAGTTCTCTTATGGACAGATTTTTGAAAATGCACAAGAAAGTATTCTTATTCTGTAAAAATCTTCAAAGACAGTAATGACAGGGTTACATCTTTGAGTGATTAACTTCTATAATTTTCTTTACCATTTCAAATTTCCAGTATGAAATGTAGCAGATAAAAGTGTTTGTTGTGGAATGTTGCCATTTTCATTTGTCTAGTTTTAACCTTTTCTTGTGCTGTGAGTCAGATGACCTCAAATTTTGTGTAAGGCTATCAAACTAGACTTTTTTTTTTTCATTTTCATTTTTTTTTAGTCTTGGGTGGGAGTTGCAAGTAGGTCTTAATATCAGCATTGGCAGAATTTGTTGAAATGTTATTGTTTTATTTCTCTTATTTAGGAGCAACATCTGAAGATGGTAAGAATTATACATTTTGTTAGTAACACAAATACCTCTACCTTAATATTTTCATTAGTAAGAATTCAGTATTAAAAACTAAATAGGCTTAATTTCTTTGCACAACTATATAATTTGCCAGCTGTGATAGCTTCTATATTTTGTTTGGTTGTGTTGGTTACACATGTGGATTTTTTTCTTTAGTTCTTCATTTAGAGTTTGGTTTGTATTTTGGATCATCTCATGCTAGAAAAAAACATGATTGCTTAACATGTTTAATAATATCTAGTATAAAGTTAGTAAATAGTTTTTTTCAGTAGCATCATTAATGCTTTTCTTTATTTTTGTATTTTTGTTTTTAATTTATGCTAATTTATTTATACTTTGCGGGGAGCATGCTCCATTGCTTTATCATGGGAGTTTAAATGCATTTATTTAGTCTGCTTTTTAAGTGTGTCTTTGATTTAGAATCAGTGGATAATTGCATATATGATTTGAATTTGGGATTATAAAAAACTTGCTAGATACACTAGTTTATTTTATTGAGCCAGTTTAAGAAAATAATTACTTCTTTTGAATTTGTAGAAAGGAAAAAAAATTCATTTTTTAATTTATATTGCCTAAAGGCTGTCTTATTAAATCTCTGATTTTGAAACACTTCTTTTTCTCCTAAGTTTTACATGGATGACCTTTTCTTGTGATCCAAAACCAAGTATATTTAACATTTTTAGTCTCATACATACTCTGATATATTTGAAATATTTCATATTTTTCATATCCATTGGAGTAATCTATAAAAAATGGTTTCTGGCACTGTAGCTTTGTAATTTAGAACAATAGTATCACAATACTTATCCTGATTTCTTTGTTATTTTGGATAAATTCTCCATTTCAAAAATAATAATTTTGTCTTTCTGTTTTACTTCTTAGTTGGGAGAACATTGTATCCTACTCTAAACAGATTCTGTAAAAGGGTGAAAGGCCTGAACTATGGGCTTATTAAGGGCCTTGAAGAATTGAGAGAATGCTAGACTCACCAACTAGACTTCTGGTTTTCCTTCTGTTTTATTACTGGTTTTTAATCACTCTCTTAATCTTCTGTCACTCATTTCTTAATTTCATAATTTCTCCCTACTCTTCATTTATTTTTTTCTAATTAATATAGCCATATCAGGCTAGCCAGTATAATAATTGCCCTACAAATTGTGCTGTTTAACTTGACAAGATTCTGAGCCCTTCTTGATGTTTCTTATTGGTTCTGATTTGATATGGTTGAGACTGCTTGAGAACTCCATAGTCCTAGTAATATATGTTTTTTTTATTAATGACCATTCACTTAGGTACTTTGAGAAACATTATTTCCTTTGGTTCAGGAGCTCTAGAAATAGATGTTTGTGGCTTGATTTTGTGGAGGGGGATGAATCAGTGGTAGAAGAGAAGGGAGTATCCTGAGAAAAGTACCAACTCTTATGTGATAGATGTTTCCTCAAATCATTTTATAAATGAAATGGGCTGGGGGAAGAAAAATAGTAACTGTGTCCATATCTGTCTGTAGTAATCTAGTGCTTGGCACAGGATGAAAATATTATACCATCTCTTCTTGCAAATCCCTTTAGAAGTATATTTTCAGTCAAAATAATTGTTGGAGTTTTTGTTTCTAATAAGATTAGGCTTATATTTAAAACTATAGGCTGTATTTGAGAATAAACTAAATTTTATAGAAACTGAAATTTTAGAATTAGAACTACCAATTAAGAAAATAAATTAACATGCTTATGATAATTATCTTAATTATGACTCTACTGAACTAATAATATCAAACTAAGAATGGAAATATTTTAGTTTGACCTTATTTTTACCCTTGAAAGAAAGTTAGCTTACGGTGCAACACATAAAAAGTATGTATTCTAAAAATTTAAGAGAAAAATAACCTGTCAGTGATGGTCACATTACTACAGAATTTAACAATACATGAAAAGCATACCCAATTAGAAAATTATAGTGAAATTTTTTTTCCCTCATTATTATTACTGTTATAGAAAAATCTCTTTAATTACCTAAATAATTTTATTCCTTAGGCCGGGTGAGAGCAAAGCTTTCAGCACCACTTGCTGGCATGGGAAATGCCAAGACAGATTCTCGAGGAAGAAGTCGAACAAAAATGGTGTCTCAGTCGCAGCGTACGTATTGCCTATGAGTTTTCCTGAATTTGTAATACACTAGGATAAGTGTGTTGCTTGTATATGACTGTATTAGGAGATTGACCACTGGATAAAGACAAAGCTAACTTCAAAAAGACAAGCCACATACTGAGTTCTTGTTCTGTACTTTAGGTTCATCATCACCTGACAAAAATGAAGGTATTTTTTTTTCAATGTTTTGGATCAGTTGTTGTGCATGTTTTGGATTTTTTTTGAGTGGGTGTTGTCTTGTCTCTGGTGTGTACTAGGGCTGCATCATTGATTTCTGCCACTTAGAAAGAAAAAACTTCATCTGCTGTATAAAGTTTTGCATGGAGATATTTTAACACAAATCTCTTAGCATTAAGGTTTTCTCAGAAACTTGCAAATGTAGAAAATTGTGCTTTTTAGAGGCAAAATAATTGTGATAGCATCTAATCTGGTTGCATCTACCTAATGCTATTCAAGGACAGATATGTGTGTCTTCCATCTCCTCCCCAAATCTTTTAGAATACAGTTAGCATTTTTGGCAGGTATATACTGATTCATAGTGAGGAAACATAAATTAAAATGACCAATTCTATTATATTCCTTATTGAATTTAAGATTTATATTTTTACTGTTTCATTGGAAGCTGAGTTCCTCATAAGCACAATTATTAAAAAGCACAATTTTGAGGTCTAGGTAAAATGTTAATTCATTTCTACATGTTCCAGAATAGTAACCCATACATTTATGGCATTATTAATTTAAGAGTTCATTTCTATTCTTTATCAGGAGATTTTTCACTAGCACTTAGCTCTAAAAATAGGAATTTTTTTCCTAGGGAAGTAATTTGCAAGTTATTCTACATACTTGGCTATTTATTTAACTACCATCCACAATTGTGTAGGTGATTTATCAAGATATAGATGTCCTATTTTTCTGTTTTTAATTTGATTCCTGAATCTTGGAATCAGGGAAAAGAGCTGGGCTTGGAGGGGGCCATGTAGTGATTACACAAGTCCTGCCAGCAGGTTCTCCTTTTCTCCTTTTTCCCGAGTCAAAAAGTCCAGGCAGAGAAGTGATGGGAATATTCAACAAGAGTCCTAAAAGTAAGGGAATGCTTTGTAAAATTGGTTTGCAAATTGAGGATTATTTATAAATAGGAAAAATGGCAAATGCTTTCTGGATAAGGGCTCTTTTTCCAACCAAATTAGAAATGGATCATATCACATTTTTCCCTGATCTTTTGTATTTTTAATTTTTTTTCTGTATTTTTAGAATAATTTTTTAAATCCATCTTTAGCAGTTGTAGCATAGTTGCTTAGAGTCTTGCTACTCAAAATGTAGCATCAGCCTCACCTGGGGGCTAGTTAGAAATGCACAGTTTCATACTACTATAGATGTCCTGAATTCAGTCTTTTTAACAAGATCACCAAGTGATTTGTGTATAATAAAGTCTCAGAAGTATTTGATTTAGATCATGGACTCTGGAGCCATCTTGCCCACTTGTGAATCATGGCTTTTCCACTTTAAGTTGCTGTGTTTCTGTATATTTATCTATAAAATGAAGAGTATAATCCCAGAGGACTGTAGTAGGATTAAACGTTGTAGTATATTTCATATACTTTAAGACAAATAACAAATACCCGGGCCCAGAATAAGCACTCTATATTTCAGCTGATAAAATTGTCCTCATTGTTATTGTTAACCTAATGTCAACTGAGTTTTAAACTCCTATTGTGTACTTTTGTACTTTGTTATGTTTATGGCCTTCAGGAAACAAATAAATAATGATAATGTTAGGAAATTTAAAGCATAAGGAAGAATAAAGATAGCAACCCAAAATTTATCCAGTATCTTAAGGATAAAATTAAATTTGATATGAGCTATTTTATTTAGTTCTTTCCTAATGTAATTCCAAGACAGAACTTGTGACAAAGATTCAAAGTGCTTTGTGTATGGTTTTCTAAGATACTACCTAAGGACCTTCCTTTTAGGTATATTATAATTACTGATCACTTCAGTAAGATTTAGAATAACTTTTTTACATTTGGTTTTTCACTTTGAAACCCAATCTACAATACTTCAAATCCTCTCCTGAAGTATGGGAACATAATGATGGGTTTTTTAGGCCTCGTAAGATTTTAAGATCAGAAGACTTTCTCATTATAAAATCACTTAGGTTTTAAATCAGATTTAAGAGGTTTTTGTTTGCTTGCTTGCTTATTTATTTGAATGATTGTATATTCCATTCCAGATTCTTTTGAAAAAAGAAATTATGGCCCTATATGATTTGATGCAAGTTTCTTTACAACATATTTGCACAGAAATATTGCTGTGACCTCCGTCTTCACTTTGTTGTGAAGTAATTCATTAGAGTTTGCATGATCTTTCCAAATTTTTTATTACCATTTAGGGAAAAAAAATCCCTTGGGTCAAAGCAGGTGTGTTTTGATGACTAACCAAAATAAATAAAAGCATACCCAATGGAGAGACTTCCAGATTTATATTTACGTAAGGATGGTGTCTTGTTACTGTCGGTAGTGACTGGTTGTGTACAAATGGCTGTACAGCCTGTCAGAAACTTGGTCTCCTCACCCCCGCTCCCTGCTGTTTGTTTGTTGTTTTTTTTTTCTGTGCATCTTAAAAAAAACTTTCTAGCTTTTTCATGTAAGCTTTCTTCAGCTGTAAGATGTAGTACTTTACCTGTAGTTTTAAATTAAATGTTTAAATAATAAAAATTAAACATTTAATTATTTAGATTATAGGCTATTAGTAGAAGAAAAGCTGAAGAATTTACACTTACTTTTGCAACTTCATTTCATCTGCTTTGTACATGAGTGTCTGATTTCAGCTGTAAAAGCTACTAAATATACTGCTTTTGTTACAGACATCTATGGCTTAGGGATTTTTCTTTTAAAGTTTGCTTTTTTTGCTTCAGGGTTTTTTATTTTCTAAGAACTGACTAAAGCTTTCTTATTTCCATCTGCCATTCATTTTAAATCTGCTCCTTCCCTCTTCCTGGATTATAACCCTTACCCTAATTCTGCCTTTGCACTTGTTCAGGATCACAGTCTGCTAATACCATTGGTGGTAAGAATCTATAGACTCTGTGTGTGTTCATCTGTTGTTTGATCACCTATTTTCATTATTGAGAATGGGTTCTATTCAGCAGAAATTCTCAACATAAAATTATATCATGTGTAGCCATACTGGGGCAAAAAATGCTAATTATCTTTGGCCTGTCTTTATTTTATTACCAAAACCTTGAATTGTTGAAATTATCTAAGTTGATCTCACAGGCTTAGTCATTCAAAAGCAAAGGAGCTTTTGTAATGCCTTGAAAATACCTTGTAAAAAGTATAAAGTGGTAGTTTGAAAACTTTAGGTAGCATGAGAGAAATTAGGTATCCAGTTTTAAGTTTTGCAGATTATTTTCTAGTAGCATGCTATTACCTGGGTAGATCATGTCCCTTTTCATCAACCATGTGGTTTTCTTATAAGTAATTAGCCTATGAGGTTCTTGGCTGGGGAAAGAACCTTGATATTTTCTCTAAGCACAAATAATTCCAACATGAGTCATAGGCATTTGACTGTTGGTAGGGGTTTGGAGTCAGTAGAGAAGAGAGGGTAATGATGAAAGCAAAATGAACACTGCCAATTTTATTTTCTAGGAGAGGGTATGAATGAATTTAAATATAGAAAGAGTGAGCTTGCATAATTTTGTTAAATATAGTTAACCTAGGATAAGTGGAGTGATTACTCTGCTTCTATACCGCATGTTTCTTCTCTGCTGAATAGACCTGCATTTCAAGGAATTCTCCAGTCTCCAACAGCACCTTTACCCCTTAAATTTATATTGTTTTTAACAGAATATCATATTGTATGTGTTCATTCAATTCATTATTTATACTTTTTATATTGTTGCAAGTGTTCCCATAAAATATTCCATTGGCTTATCTTGCATTGTGAGTTTGTGGCATGTTGGGTGTTTGGATGTTTTGGTGTGTATGTTTAGTTTAGATACTGCATGGAGAAAATAGGTGCCTTGTGGGTATCCTTAAGGTTATAACTGAAAAAATCTGATTTGAAGATTCTTCACCTGAAACACCAAGAAACAATTGAAATGAGCCATCGCTTTAAAGTAGAGTTGAATAATTACCCTGCAATAATTTAGAATTCCTTCTACGTAAATTGTTGATTTCATTGAATTACTGCTTTGTTTTATACAGTATTGCTGTAATCAGTGGAAGATAATTTTCATTTTGTGTGCTGGTAAAGTTTAGGAATTAAGCATGAATTTAAATTGTATTCAATAAGACCGTGCCAAGAGAGCTATAGTAAGAGTCACAGATAAGCAGCCCATGCGCCACAACCAGTTTACCTCCATTCATATATCATCTGACCTACACAACATGATAAAAATGAGAAAATTTCAAAGTTTTCATGTTTTTAAAAACCCTAAAACCTAGCTGGTATTACCTCAAGACACAGCTGGCTGGAATTAAAAAGTCACCCCTCCCTGCCTTATACTCAGTGCTCCTCCTTCATTAACATCTGCTGCTTGACCACATTGACATTTGAGTCTTTAGTTTTTGTTCTATGGAAATGATTGGGTAAGATTACAAGGTGAGCAGTGACTAACCTTTTGGTTAAGAGAGGTGGTGCCCAACAAAGGGGAAAAGTTGCTTTCATTTATTTAAGTGCAAGTTTAACTTTTCCCCTTTATAATGCTACCATTCAGAATGTAGAATTAAATTTTATCTTGTAGTTATCTAGTTTGTTTACCCATTCAATGCATACATAAAATGTTTTGATTTACAAGGAGCTCATTTCCTTAAAAGTTAACGCATGCAGCTTGCCATGTTTCTTAACTTTTTTTTTTTTTTTTAACCCTTGCCGTAGTCTCTGAGATTTTGTCCGGCTGCCTCTGTCTTTTTCCCCTGACCATGTATTCTCTGCCTTCCAAGACTGAGAATCAGTAGTTTGGAAAGGGTCTGACTTCTTTGACATTGCTTTTAGTTCTTTTCTGTCCTCATTAGCCCTGCATCCTAGGTGTGGCCACTCAAAATCCTTTTGCTGTTTAAAGGCAAATTGCAAAGTACACATAGAAGCAAGATAATTTTGTTATACGCATTCAGCGGCATCTCAGAAGGCAAACTCTTTTAACATGGAGAAAATTTTTATTATATTCTTTTTTTTTTAAGATTTTATTTATTTATTCATGAGAGACACAGAGAGAGGCAGAGACACAGGCAGAGGGAGAAGCAGGCTCCATGACTCGGTCCCAGGAATCCAGGATCACACCCTGGGCTGAAGGCAGGCACTAAACTGCTGAGCCACCCAGGGATCCCAAAGTTTTTATTATATTCTTAACAAAATAATAGCAGTAATGGAATGGCTAATCTTTTTTCCTTGCAAATATATAAGCTTTCTAATACATAGCTATAGCCATGTGAAATGCATTGTCAGAGAAGTTATTTTTTGAAAATCTTTTATACTATTTATATTCTGAAACATATTATTAGTGTTGTCCTTATTAAACATAGCATCCTATACCCCCCAAAAGTGAAAATGGATTCTACATTATTTCTACTGTTTAGTCCTAGTATATATAGCATATTTTTTTTTCCAGGTTGTGGTTATATATGTCTTCCTCAGTCCGTTTCCTTTGAACTTAAAATTTGCCATATTATCCCAGTTTTCTCAGATGTATTTCTTGAATTTTTATTCTTTCAACAAGTTCTCTTAGAGTTCACATCTTAACATTTGTATGTATATGTTTGGTGTTCAGCTGGCAGCCGATCGGGGTCTCCAGGAAGAGTTCTGACCACAACAGCCCTCTCCACTGTGAGCTCTGGTGTTCAAAGAGTCTTGATCAATTCAGCCTCAGCACCGAAGAGAAGCAAGATACCTCGGAGTCAGGGCTGTAGCAGAGAGGCTAGTCCATCTAGACTGTCAGTGGGTAAGGTTTTTTCTGTGAGACTTGGGACCTCTTCTTTCATATTTCAGGCTGGGATATTGGGTAGCATGATAGACATCAGTTGGATACTTAGAAGCTAGAAGAAAACAACTCAATTCAAGGAAAATTGAGATACAGATTATAAATTAGGTATCTTACCTGAAAAATATAATTCATTTATATTTTAATCCTTTTATTTGCAGCCTTTTTATGTTTGTAGAATGCCATTTTACCCTTGTAATCTCATACAAATTAGAGGACTGTATTCAAATTTAACTATATTCCTGGTAATGCTTTATCAAAAGTAATTTCTTCTCAACCTTAGAAAGATTGATCAGTTTTTTTAAAAGAAAAATAAAGCTAGCATATCACAATTCAAATTCTATCTTTTGTTTCCTCCCTTTCTGTGCTGCTGTTGCTTTGTTTTAGCTCGAAGTAGTCGTATTCCTCGACCAAGTGTGAGTCAAGGATGCAGCCGGGAAGCCAGTCGGGAAAGCAGCAGGGATACAAGTCCTGTTCGCTCTTTTCAGCCCCTCGGTAAGTACTTGGGCAGGTGTTGGGTGCATTTCTTTCCCCTCAGCATCTGATAACAACCTCAGCAGACTTGGAGTTTAGCTTTCTTCATTGACAGCCCCTCTTTCCGGTCCTAATAGAAGAAAGAGTCAGAAGGAAATTACATGTTTGGGAAATTCCTTTGACATTTACTTGTTTTAAGTGAGCAAGTTAGATCTTGTATAAACAAATTGCCTCCATAATCAAGTAAATATCACAGATTTGAACTACAGAATATTGAATTCAAGATTTATCTTAAAAGATAAATCTATACAATTTAAAGGTAATATTTAAATATTTACCCCTAAGTGAAGTATGGGCTATTTCATTTGATAAAATAAGTGCTGTTAGTTTTTTTTTTCAGCAGAAATACTAACATTTCAACTTAGATATTTAACTTAGGTTATTAGGCAGAGTGCTGTGCTGCAAAATGCCATATGAACTACTAACTAAAATGGGGAAGATTAATATTTTTATAGTATTTTACAGTTCAATAGTTGTTTCCCATATATTAGCTTGTGTCATGTCACTGCTGTAAAACCTCTTTGTTCCTGATTATGTAAGCTATATTCTAACCTTGACTATAGGAGTATAGTTACCTAAATTATAAAAATCTTAAATGTTTAAAACTTTTAGTATTTGAGAATAATCAGAGGCAGAGTTTTTTACATTGAAAATTTTTAGAATTTCTGCATGCTTCAACTTTTTAACTAGTATGTACATACCTAAAACTATTTCCAGTTTTTTTCTTTTAATTCTATTAAATGTAGTACTTGGAGAATTTCTCCTTGGACTTTGTGACATTTAAGTAGAACATAGTTCTATTCATTGTCTATTAGAGTTATTATTTCCTCCAATAGACATATTAGTATAGAATATCTAGAGATTAATTTCTTGTTCCTGGGCCATTTGGTTCAAATAAATCACTAGACTGCCCTGTATAGACCTAGGAAACCCCATTGAGCTAGGGACACAGGCAGGGATATCCTCAGCCGTTGTTGTTCCTGTTCCAGTCCCAGGTCCCAGAGTTCCCTTTCAGTACTTTGCAAGAGATGTTTTTAGTTTATATGCAATAATCATACACAATATTTTAGTTCATATATGTATAGACTATATGCATACACACAAACATACATGTAGGTGTACATGGTATATCTCCATGTATATGTGTTTTAAAAATGAAATAAATCCTACATTTGTATAAAGCATGTCATCTTGAAGGATTGAAGGAAGGTGGAGTTATGTGGTAGTTTAAAAGCATATGTTCTAGGGTCAGATGGCCTGGGTCTTGTAACTTCTGTACCTGAGTTTCCTCATCTATAAAACTAGGATAATAATAGTACGTACTTGTTAGGATTGTTTGTGAAGAATGTACCTGAGTTTCCTCATCTATAAAACTAGGATAATAATAGTACGTACTTGTTAAGATTGTTTGTGAAGAAGCTATAATGAGAGAATCATGAAACAAATCCCCCGCAGTGTGCACATAGTGAGCGCTTGGTCATTATAATCATCGTCCAGGCCACCACTACTGCTTCTCCACCTTTCCCCTGAAGCTCTAACTGCTTGCCTAGAAGTAGTTTCCTTCTACTTTAGTGGCAAAGGTCTTAGGTATTTTTAGTGGTATAATATCTGCATCTGTGTAATGATAATGCTGCAGAATTGGTTAAAAAAAAAAAGATATCAAGAGGAGACCAAAATGTTTTTCTGTACCTTTTAAACACGTGCAGTAGTCAGAGATTAATGAAATTTATAATCAGCTATTAATCGCTTAAAAAAACATTGTTAATATGCCTGTTTTTAAAGAGAAATAGTGGCTAGCCATTCATTTTCTAGATTCATCTCAAAGCCTCCTTTTGCTAATTTAAATCACTCAAATTTTTATCATTAAGGGAAGCTGTTTTCCTGATTCTAATGAAACATTCTACTATAGTTAAAGAAGATTATATCTTTTAATCATATAGTTTTAGAAGAATTGATTTTTATAGCCATTTTATTCATATATGGATACTGCATAATAAAGGTAGCAGATTAGCCCTGTTTATTACACAGGGGTAAGGGGTGGGTAGCATTCTTGAAGATCGGCTTATCCTTTCCACTCTCATTGTTTGCTGTGTTTGCCTGCATCCTGCTATCCTTAATGTGTTTATTTGGTGAATTCTTTTTTCACCTGACTTGAATACCACCATTCAGCAGATGAGCCCCAAAGTTTGCCATGCCCTTAGTTGTTGTACAAGGCCAATGTACTTGTGAAATAGCACAAGTGCAGTGCTTTTTCTAAAGCATCAAAAATAAAGCAGAGCTGAGCAAAGCCGAACTTCTCTGGATCTTGTACCCTAGTTTATGTTTATTTCTGGAGGCAGGTTTCCAAAAAAAACTCTTGTGTTATTACAAGCATGTGAGTGGTACCTCTTACCTCTTACCTGCAGCCACAGGTAACTATTGGTTCCAGAAAAATTTTTTAAAAATTTTCATTCAGGGATCCCTGGGTGGCGCAGCGGTTTGGCGCCTGCCTTTGGCCCAGGGCGCAATCCTGGAGACCCGGGATCGAATCCCACATCGGGCTCCCGGTGCATGGAGCCTGCTTCTCCCTCTGCCTGTGTCTCTGCCTCTCTCTCTCTCTCTGTGGGACTATCATAAATAAATAAAAATTAAAAAAAAATTTTTCATTCATTAGGCATTTCCATATTGGTTCTCCTCTCAACCATTTCAAAAGTTGTTTCTGCCAGGTAAAATTAAAACTATATGTCAGTATTATTATTCACAATACCAATCACCTTTCAGGGTTAATTAAACCTTTTGTGTAGTATTCTTTCTGTTTAATCCTTTCAATCTTTTTGATCTTTTTTTTGCATTCATTAAGGTCATGTAATAAAAGTATTGTAACTGTTCTAATTAATATATCTAAATAAGAGTAATCTATTTCATTAAATACTAAAATGAGTCTTTCCTAGCTTATTGTTTCAGTATATAAGAAGAAAACTGACTTTGTGGTGTTAGGAAAATCAGGATTTTAAGATACGAAATTTGAGATACTCTAAAATTAGATTCAGAGAGACATGTCATAAATGGAGACGTCACATTTCTAGGTCTTGATTAGATTATTAATGCTCCCTTTTTTGTGTTCAAATGTTCTTTGATAGTTAAAGAACCTTTTACTGAATGCAGAACTTACTTATATTCTATGAACCATTATAGAAAATGTTTAGGTTAATGTAAATGAGATATATTATCTTTTGAACAATGTGAAGATGGTACATATACTGTTTAAGAGCAAAGACCATGAAAGAGGACAGATACTTAGGTGTTTCACTTACTAATAGTATGGCTTTGATCACATTAATTAACTTCTCGCTATGCTTGAATTTACCCACCTATAAATGGAATAGTAATACCTGCCTCATTGGGTTCAAGGTTAAAGAGATAGGATTATTATTGATTACTAATTACCATAGTGGTTTTTTTTTTTAACTATGTTCATTTTTTTGTTTCATGCTTGTACTTTTGACATTTCCTTCCATTTGAATACTTGCTTTTTTTGTCTCCTGTGGGCTTATGTCTGTCCCCTTAGGTGTAAGATCTTTTGTGTGTCAAGGATGATATTACAGTGCTAGTGTTCAGTTGCCTTACTGGCAGTATTCTGATCCTTAACTATTACTAGTAATACCAGTGTTGACTAACTCTCCTTTGCCTGACTATAGTGCTGCCACTATTCCTTGTTTCTGTGGTAATAGATGAGGTTTGTATGGTCCTGTTATTCCAGCCTCCAGACACCATTCCAGATCTACTGGTGCCCTCTACGCCCCCGATGTATACGGGGCCTCAGGTGAAGGATGAGTACATTTTCACTATCATCTGTATATTCATCTCAGATTTTTGTCCTTTTCAGTTTTCACTGAATTGTATATTCGTGTTTTTAATTTGTTGGATAATAAGTCATTTGTAATTTTTTTTAATTTTCTCCCAAGTAACTTTATCCCCTTCCACTACCTTATTTGGGCATTTTTCCTCACCGGCAGATGACATTTTTTGTATGTATGTAATCTAAGTTATGTCATTTTTAAACATGTTATTGTTTTATGTTCTCAATTATGTACTTCATCTTTGTACATGTTTTGGGGAAAAAAAAAAAAACCAAAATGGTGGATGAAGTGTTTTAATTGTAAATTATGGTGTAGAAAGTAGTTGAGGGGGAGAATCCAACTCTAGTTTGTCTTTACATACCTCAGAATGTTGGGCACACAGTAGGTGCTTAACAAATATCAAATGACATGTCTTGGTTATAGACTGAAATCAACCTGTCTTGATGGAGAAGAAATAATAATTGGAAGGTTTTTTTCCCTTGTTAAACTAGTGTGGCTTTATTGAGGTCCCTAATCATTATTGGTTTGAGGTTTGATCTTTGTTCGGACTACTCTGTGGCTCACCCGTATGGATGAGATTTGCCTGATTGATAGAGCTGGATTAATCACAAGGGCTATAGATTCACAAGCCCTTAGCCAGCCATTCTTTCTTCTATCTTTTGGTCATAAATGTATCATAGCTACTATTCTTTAAATTAATTTTCCACACACTTGTCAGTAATTTTAAATGCCTTTACCGTTTTTGTTTTTGTTTTGTTTTTGTTTTTGTTTTTGTTTTTAACCAAAAACCAAGTGTACACAGAAAATACAGAATTGCTTTTAAAATGCTTTGCTCCATTGGTTTTTTTTTTTTTTCTCCCCTTAAGGATCTTAAAATTTCCAATGTGATGCTGTTATATTTATGACTCTCTCAAAGCTGTTTTCCTCCCTCTGATGAATTAGGTCCTGGGTTTGGGATCAGCCAGTCAAGCCGACTGTCATCTTCTGTCAGTGCCATGCGAGTCCTGAACACAGGTTCTGATGTGGAGGAGGCTGTAGCAGATGCCTTGGTACTCTTCTCCATTTCCTTATTATTAGATGTTCCAATTATGAAACTAAAGTATGGGTAAGACAGCCCACCAGTGTGGCAAAGGACATGAGAAAATGCTTGTGGATTATCTAGGAAGATCACATGTGGGTAATGTAAAAAGCAGAGCAGTATAATCAATTCTT
The DNA here is from genome assembly GCF_905146905.1 of Nyctereutes procyonoides. Lineage (NCBI taxonomy): Eukaryota > Metazoa > Chordata > Mammalia > Carnivora > Canidae > Nyctereutes > Nyctereutes procyonoides. Next base: position 3,685,578 of record NW_026575042.1, read on the forward strand.
GATCTTTAAAATATTTCTTGGAAAAAAAATAATAAAAAAATAAAATAAAATATTTCTTGGCCAGAAATTTAAGCCAAGGTCAAAAGTGATTGATGGCATGTCAAGAAAATAAATACTGAGGTCATGAATATGGTGGTGTGTTTTATGCACTGCAGTACTCTAAGAATAAGGGTATATTAGTACATAAATATTCACTCTACAAGCATATATCTCAGAGCTTGCTTAACTTTGAGTATTTAGAGACTGTTTTAGTCTGGGATAGGATTTTGTTTAGTCTAACTTATATTTTCTGAGCTAAGAGAAAGTATAACTTCAAGATGTGATAATTAAGATATCTTCCTGGCTCTTCATACTTGACACAATAGATCGTGGGGTTTAAAAACGTCATCTCCAGATCCATGATAGTTTGTCAGAAGAGTGCTGCACATGTGTGTATCACTGTTGTTTTTCTCACTTAAAATTTTGAAGGAAGTGTCATTTAAACAGTGACTGTAAATGGCTTTTGCCAATTTCCCAAGTCATTTCAGTATGACACTTTCTCTTTCAAATTATATTAATCCAATGTTTGGGAAGCATTTACTCACTTTCTTACAAAGAACTTATAAAAAGCCTCATCTTTGTTTTGAAATAAAAAATACATTATGTTTTTTAAGACTTTATATCACATCTTAACCAGTGTTGATATGATATAATTTATGCCGTATATACTTGAAAAATAAGTTTTGAAAAAGTCATTGGTCACAGCTGTAATATGATAAATGTAATAACATATGTAGTTCTGCTCTAGCAGTCTATATGCACTGAATTTTTCCCTTTACCTCAGCCATTTGGTTAGTTTTTTTTACAAATAATACAACTAAGTAGGAACTTTGTTCTCTTGAGCATGGAGATAGAATGATCACCTCTTGTTCTGATGATCTGACATCAATCAAATGCTTTTAATTTACTCTTTTCATCACTATTTCTCAAATCATGTTTTCTAGTTTCTTTTTAAATGGAAGATTTATCGGTTAAATTATGCTCACATAAATTTTATGAATTGAATGGGTTATTCTTGAACTATTACTTATAATAAATACTAAGTTAAGATGTATTTGAATTATATAAGGAATATTTAACGACCACCACCAGGGCTAAAAGTTGAATCCCAATAATTTGATTCTGTCTACTTCTGTTATTTGCATAGCATAAATATTCCAATTATAACTATTAATTTCTAGGAAAAAACTCTCCAACTATTAAGCTTAATTTGCACCTTGGGAAAATCACAGAAACAAAGTTAACTTTGGAAATGACAAAAGGATTGAAATAGAAAATTTGAGGGGCATCTTAGTGGCTCAGTTGGTTCAGCATCCAACTCTTGACCTCAGCTCAGGTCTTGATCTTAAGAGTTGTAAATTCAGGGATCCCTGGGTGGCGCAGCGGTTTAGCGCCTGCCTTTGGCCCAGGGCGCGATCCTGGAGACCCGGGATCGAATCCCACGTCGGGCTCCCAGTGCATGGAGCCTGCTTCTCCCTCTGCCTGTGTTTCTGCCTCTCTCTCTCTCTCACTGTGTGCCTATCATAAATAAATAAATTAAAAAATTAAAAAAAAAAAAAGAGTTGTAAATTCAGTCCCTGTGTTGGGCTCCACACTGGGCATGGAACCTATTTTTAAAAAAAAAATAGAAAAGAAAAGAAAAGAAAATTTGAGTTTCTTTAGGAAAACTGGTTACAGGAATATTTTTGTAGCTCAGGACTACAGGTATTGGCAAGATTAAAGATCTAATCTGCTGATAAGCAGTTCTCATGTATCTATAAAAAAATTTAATGTTTCTGATTTTGGGCATTGTTTATACCTACTTCATTGTGCTGTTTAGCAAAATGTTCTTCATTATTTTCAATTTTCTCTTTAAAAATTTACTGCTCTCAGCTCTTAGGAGACATACGGACCAAGGTATAGACATTGCTGTTTTCTGACATCTTATGATACTGTAACTTTTTTCTTTTGCTTCATCAATTTAACAGATGATAGTCTCTAGAAAATATTCAAGTGAAAGTAGCTTACTAGTTTCAAGAATCTTATTCTTTAATACATCCATTTTTCTGTATATATGATTATCAATAGGGAAATGCCACTTGAACAAACTGTCCTGTAGGGGTTCTTGTCCTTCCAGCTCGACTACTCCATACAAATGAAATGTTATCAGTCACACTGATGTCTATAACAAAACTGATTCTGGGCGGAAAAAAAAAACAACAAACCTGATTCTGGAGAACACAAGAAATACCACATTAGCACTTTCTGAATTAAGTTGGTGTCTCTAAATCAGTGAAAGGCATTTATTTAGTAATGGAAATGTCTTTATAAAACTATTTTGACTTAAATTCAGGTTGATTTTTGTTTTTAGATATTAGACTTCGGAGAATTTGTAGCCACTGGAATGGTTTTAAATTATTGTACTTATTAACATGTTTCATAGAAATGTCTTCACTGCTCATCAGCCTAAAATCAAATATTAGATTACATAAAGATGTATTTCCAGTTCTTCCAAAGAAATCACAAAATAAGCTATTTACCTTCTCTCCTAATTTTTATTATGCAAGGTATAATTGGCAGTTACCTATATTTAAATGATAAGCTTCAGATGTAAAGAAATCAGAGGAATCTAAATAGGCTTTCTTGCATTTATTGAAATAGACACATTGGGAAAAACTTGGAGGGCCTTCAAGAAGCTTGCCTCCTAAATATAATAGCCAAACAGGTTCTCCTCATTTTTTGTCTGTATTTCACTTCTCTAGGAAACATAGGGTTGGATACAAAGGAAGAAAGTGTGCCAAGAGAAGTGGTAGCAGACGTAAAAGGAAGATTAGAGAAAAGAGAAGGTAGACAGGAAAAAATAGAGATCATACAGGGAAAAAAGTGTTTATCTAATCCATTCTCATCCTTTAAAAAAGTAATACTCTTCTCACCAACTCAGATTTCCAGTAGTTTCTATTCATTTATACTAGTCTAGTAGTTCTTGGTTTCCATGAAAAGGAAAAAGAAGAGGGAAAAAAACATAATTTGAGCACTTCCCACTTTAATATCCATACTCTCATATAGTTTTCTGTTTCTTCTATATCCCATAGTTTAAAAATACTTCTACTAACTTCTAAAACATGTTTTCTGAAGCAAAACTAAATATAATAAAATCAATTATCAATTGATTGATACAACATTGATAATAATTTTATTATTACAGTGATTAGCCGCATGCTTAGTACTGGTTTTAAAACAAACATCAGTCCTTTTGCAGTCAGTAGAAATTGTGAAATACCAGTGTATTCTTTTGGCTACTGCTAATGAGAGCCTTTATGTATGTCAGAAAAAACCTGCTCGAAGAAGATATGAATCCTACGGAATGCATTCAGATGATGACGCCAACAGCGATGCATCTAGTGCTTGCTCAGAACGCTCATATAGTTCTCGAAATGGTAGTATTCCTACGTATATGAGGCAGACGGAAGATGTGGCAGAGGTCCTCAATAGATGTGCTAGTTCCAACTGGTCAGAAAGGAAAGAAGGCCTCCTGGGTCTGCAGAACTTATTAAAAAATCAGAGAACACTAAGGTGAGTTGCATTGTCTTAAAATAATTGTCCTGTCAGGTTAGCACTTTCAACTCGATCCTGTTTTCATGACCCCTTAGAGATACTAGTATGGGAGCAGACTTGTTTTAAATTCAAAAGATGATTAAAAAAAATAAATTCAAAAGATGGCATCAAAATATTTTCCCAAGCTTCAGGACCATCTATACTATCTGTACTAGAAATTTTTATTTAAAAGGAAGCTTTTTATCCACAAATACAAGTTCATGAAAAAAGTTCTTAATTTTTAAAATTAGAAATAATAAAGTGTGCATACGATTAAAGCTGGCCAGTTTGTTAAAATTCATTCTGGATAAATTTTTCAGTGAGAGGAAAGAATATTTATGCTCATTTGAACATGAAGGTATATTCTTAGTGTTCACATAGTATGTGAATCTTAGCGTAATACAAAATGGAATTGGAGTGAATTTCTTTTAACAGAACTTTATTATGGTTTTTAGTTTGATTTGGTTAGGTTTCCTTTCCTAATGGCTTTTACTTCCTTTCCCCCCCCCTAAATTCTTTATTGTCTTTGTGTAATATTTTAAACATCTCTAGTCAACCACTTTAAGAACCTAGTTTCAGATAATTCGTAAAGTTTGAGTGTAGTGGAAAATTAGAGGGCTACTTCCTGACTTGATACCTGACATCAGGGTTAGAGCTGTTACCAATATATTTACTTTATGAAGTAGTAAAACTATTTAATTTAAAATAGATGTTCATCTGGGCACTGCCTAATGTATTTTAATGTTTGCATGTCATACTTCATGAATCATTGCAATAAATCATAATATTGTTCTTAACCCCATCAAGATTAGGTTAATATTAGGTTCAGTGTATCGTTATCAGTGGCAAGGTGGTAGCCATAGCATAGAAAGATTTTAGCCTTCAGGTGACCAAATTTATGAAAACATCCTAGCATTTAAAGGGTAAGATTCATGTGCTGGGAATGTCATTTGTACAGTTTCCCTGGTCATGCTACATTAATGAAATACAATTGTAGTTCTTTTTATATAACTTTTAACTTTTAAAATAATGTGGGTTGCAACTGAATTTTTTTCTTAAGAAGCCTAAATACAGCTAAGGTTACTTTTAAATGGATTCTTCCTATAGCAAGATATTAATAAGCTACTTTCAAGGCACCTGTGTGGCTTAGTTGGTTAAGCATCTGACCTTGATTCAGGTCATGATCTCAGGGTTGCGGGATCAAGCCCTGCCCCCACATGGCCCCTTGGACTCCCCACTCAGGAGTCTACCTCTCCCTCTGCCCCTCCCCCTGCTTGTGCTCTTTCTGTCTCTCTCAAAAATAATCTTTTAAAGAAATATATTAATAAACTACTTTATTATTTTGACAGTCGAGTTGAGCTGAAAAGATTATGTGAAATTTTCACAAGAATGTTTGCTGATCCTCATGGCAAGGTATGTTTTAGTATTTAAGATTATTTACTCCTATGGGATGTCATTTGTGGATTGTCAAAAAAAAAAAAGCATTATAAGCCATTTTTATTTTATTATTGCCCCAGAATGGTAATAATCTTTTCAAACATAATTGAAATTGTTTGATATCATACATAATTTAGAAATTGCTCTCTGGTAACCATTTAAGCTTCTCCAAAGAGAGATTGTCTGAGACTATATATAAGCTGAGGGATATACTAACAAGCACCACTCATAGAAGGAATCAAACTGAATGTATTTGTATCACTAGAAACTTTTTCCTGTTTATAAAGGAAAAAAATTGTGCAAATTGAAAAAATATCTTTTTGAGAACTTTTTATTGTTTTCTTCTTTTGCAGTGTTAATGTAAATATATTCGTATCTTAAAAGCAATTGTGTAGAAAAGAATTGCCAGTAAATAACATAAAAATATTTGTTTATTTTTTAAGCAGCCATTGTTTGGTAGTAACATTAAAAAAAAGTATTTTATCTATTGAAATAGTCCATAAAAATTTTCAGAACATTGTGTAATTTTTAATGTTGATTAAAACATACTTTATTTTTTAAGCAGTTAGGTATAACCTGCATCCATAACCGGGAAATTTTGTTTCACTTTGCAGTATAGTACTGTTGCAAAATGTATTTGGTTACTCTGTTTTCAGAAACGTGTCTGACAATGGTGAAATTTTATTGTCTTTTTTTTAGGTTACCAGTTGTCTGCATGAGAATATCTAGCCTAAATGAGAGGGAGATGTGGAAGGGAAATTATAGAAAAATATTAATGAATTTCACCTTATTTTTTATTGTCTTCACTTTATTGTTGTACATATCATCCTCATTTCTTTCTGTTTTCAGTATTTTCCTTACTTGCAACACTTACTTTAAAGATAATAAAATCCTACTTTAGATATAAACTAAAATCCAGCTAAAAATTATAAATTGCTTCTACTTTAAAAGTTTTCAAAGATTATCCTCTATTAGAAGGTATATTTATTTTATCCAAGAATGCAAAACTCTGTTAAAGATAAAGATTAAAAAACACTTGGTTAAGCAGTTTGTTTAAAGTTTATAACTTTCAGGGGTGCCTGGCTGGCTCAGTCAGTGGAGTGTACAACTCAACTCTTGGTCTCAGGGTCATGAGTTTCAAGCCCCCATACTGGGCCTACAAATTACCTAAAAGTAAATAAATAAACAAATGAAGTTTATGACTTTCAAACTGAACGTGTAGGTGACTATTTTATGCTTATGTTGCTACCACTAGTTATAGCTGTAAGGTTTGCTTTAATGCAAAAATGTCTATAAATCCTGAACAAATTAGCTGTTGATATATTTTCGTGCCAATATAAACCAAAGGACAAGACTGTTGTAATCTGGATAGACCTGTTTTACAAACAATATTTCAGTAATTATCTATACAACTTTAAAAAATAGAATTTTAAAACATCTTTAATAAGTGATCTAATTCTTCTCTACTGGAAGGTATAAAATGGAGGCTGGATTATTTCTTGAAGTCCCAGTTTACTTTCTGCTAGGAAAATAATACAATTTAGTTGGATGTTAGAATTTATACAGTAATAAAGAGAAACACTTTTTAAAGAGTCTCTTGGAGATCAAATAGGAAAGCTGAGTTTGACGTTGGGAAAGGAACTGAATATTTATACTTGGCTTCCCTTAATAGACATGGAGAACCATCTGCAGTCCTCCCTAGAATTCTCACGAAGGTGACTTTTTTGGTTTTTTTCATCAGGTTTCATAACTATATACAATTCTTACTGACCCATATGGTTTTGTTTGTTTAATTAGGTTTTTGGCTCTTTAGTTAGTTCATTGAAGACCATTGTAATGGGAGGATTTTTGTTAATTTGTTTTTGCTTGACCTTTGGTGATTGTCCATCAGAGGCTCTTCCAATAATGTAATTCATTAAGAATAAACTGGATACATCACCATACTGTGCTGAGTTTAAAATGTCAGGTTTAATTTGAGCTTTTGCATTATATCCTGATATTAAAATAGCAAATCCCTCCCATTTTTCAAATATATCTTTATAAAGTACCAACAGCTCCATCTTCAGGATCAAGCAACTGATTTTAATACTTTACTTTCTTTCCAAATAAAGTTTTATTCTTTATCAGAAGTAGACCATTTTTCTGTAAAGGGCCAGAGTGTAAGTATTTGCAGCTTTGTGGGCCATAATGATCTCTGTCACCACTACTCTGCCATTATAGCACAAAGGCATCTATAAGTAGTATGTAAACACATGAATATGGCTGGGTTGCAACAAAACTTTATTTATGAACATTGAAATTTTAATTTTCTTGTAAATTCCCTTAAAAAAAATTTTTTTAAACCATTTTTAGCTTGCAGACCATAGTTTGTTGATCCCTGTTTTCTATGCTCAATTCTGGGTTAGTGACACTACAATAGAAACATGTTCAAGAACCTCTGCTGGTGGAGCTCGTGCCACTGGTTGAAGGTTAGGATTCCTGAAGGGAAACAATGTACAGTCCCCTGGGTGAAATCAGCCCTGTGTATTCCTGTGTTTTCCTGCCATTCTCCATTACTGAGTTTTGTCTAAATGCTCAGTGCTGCCTTGTAATCCTCCTCCTCTCATTTTTCTCTTCTGTTCTTCGAGGAGACCATGTCAAATAGTTTCTCTCCTCAAAACTGCAGCCCATTCACCTCCCAACCTTCATTATGCCCCAAGTGTATGTCCTGCCTTCTTAGCTTACCCAGAAGATAGAAGCCATCAAGCAAAAACTCCCATTTCCTGCCTCCAAACCAGCCATCTTAACAGTAGAAACCCATTCTTTCTACTTTCCCTCTTATTGAAATGGAGGGAAGCTTGAAGCTGTTGTTGGCCACAGTATTCTATTGGGCATCATTTTTTGCTAATATGGTCTCATCTGCTTGGCCTCCATGAATTTCTCATAAGTTACATTTTGCTGGTTGACATTCCTTTTTGTTTTTCAACTTTGTTGTCAGTGATTTGATGTATCTTTTTCTGCCACTTTAAAGAACATGATGTGTCTGTTGTTAATATGCCTGTTGTGTCTCATCCAGTCTTCCTCACACTCTGTCTTCTTACAGCACCTATCTTCGTATTTTACGAAGTGTTGGTGTTGTATAGATTCTTGACCTAGGCTCTCTTCTTCCATTCTATACCTTATCTGAAGCTTAAGTTACTGCTTGCTGTAACCTAATGACTCCCAAAAATGTACTTCCAGCCCATATTTTTCTCTCATACTTTCTAAGTCACCTGCATTATTGGTCATCATCAACCTCAAAACTACTCTTCCTCCTGTGTTGCTTTATTTCAGATGAAATCACCATTCTCTTACTGCTCAAGTGAAGATTTTGGGCATCATTCTGGAAACTTCACTTAATCCTAATTGATTCTACCTTGTGAATATCTCTCCATTCTCACTGCTAGTTGAACACATAGTGGTCTTTTGCCTGTTGCTTCTCCTCTACACTGCATCCTTTAGCAATCTTTTTATAAAAGAGTAATTTTCTTTACCAGCTTAAAACCCTGTGGTGACTACTCATTGCCCTCAAGATAATGTGCAAACAAAGCCTATCATTTTGCTTGTCATTTCTTCCTCACTCTCACGCCAGCCTGAAGTATGTCCATGTCCTCAAAGGAGCCATACACTTTTTCTCATAGCCTTGAAAAGTGCTATCAGGGACACTTCTTTGTCTTCCTCAAGCCTGGGTTAGCTCTCCACTACTAGTGAATTGTGGTCACTTATCAGTAACCTCAAATGTCTTGAAATCTCACAGGGCAGAAAATGTCCGAAGCCTTGCCCCTAGAATGGACCATAGTGTTTAGGAGGAGACAGACGTCTCATACCACGAGCTTAGTTAGGTGGATTTTTCTCATGAAATCGATATTTCAGTTTCTGTGTTAAAACCTGGATAATAGCCTGTTGCCATGATAACTGAAGGTTATTCTCACTTATGCACAACATGATTGAGACTACCTACTGTGTCCTCAGCAGAAACAAGATACTTAGACAAACAGTGTGGGCAGTCCCATCCACTTTCATGAAGGATCTCCTTCTCCAGCCCACAGAATGTTCCCCTCTTACATATTTTAGAGTATCAGGCGAGCTCTAGTATATAGTGCAGACACCCCAAAAAGGAAAGGTAAGGAAAGAGCTCTTTCTAAATACCATTGAAATAGATGCTGGATTTTTTTTCCTGGAACAAGATTGGCAAATGTAGTTTACAAGCTGAAATTATTTGATGCTTGTAACTTGATAACCTTTTTTAACTTCAGATACCAGTATGGCAATAAGTGATGATGAATGATGACATATGTATGACAGTAATTTAGAACAGAAACTGCGAATGTTTGATTTAATGCCTGTTATTATTTTTCTCAAGAGACAATACAACACAGTTCTAACAAGTATGGATAGTAGAGCTAGATTACTTGGGTTCAAATTCTACCTCCAACACTTATTAGCAGTGTGTGTCTTAGTTTCCTAATCTGTAAGATAGAGTTAATAGTAATACCCACCTCGTAAGGTTGTGAGGATGATTAAATGAGTTAATATTTGTAAGGCCCCAAGAATATACCAAGCATTACATAAGTTTTTGAAAACTAAATTTAAATGAGTTTGAAGAATTAAGGAGTTCAGGGAAGATTTTTATTTTGACTGTTCTAGAATCATTTTTTTCCCTTAAATGTAAGAAGTGTCAGATGCCAGAAGTTACCTTATGTGTTCTGACGTTTGCCTCTAAAGTAACTGTTTGAAAAGAGCCACCTTCCCTGAGATGCATGCTTTGAATTGGCGTTTTCTGATCTGTCTAGGTCCTATGTCTTGAAGTCATACCATTGAATCTTGAAGAGCTAGGGTAGGAATTTAACCTATAGCAACTAATATAGAACACAGTTGTTGAGTGCCCAGGTCACATCTCATCTGGTCTCCCAAAGAGTGTTCTAGACAGCAGAGCTGCCTGCAGTCCTAAGAGCAGGAGACCATAATGCATATCTTATGTTGGGAAAATTCAACGTTGTGGTATAAATAGCTAGTTTTTCTTTCCAAACAACTGTAGTTGTTCTAAACCTTCACAGATATCACTTAACTTGTGAATGTATTGTTTCTGAAGAGGGGGAAAAAAACTAGATGCTGTACTTTAGAAGTAAATGTTGGCACTGTTCAGAAATGGGGGCAGGTGTCTGTTAGTTATAGATTCTTTCTAGAAGTTGAGCCTCAGGGATATTAGAGGTCTGGAAAAGAAGTTGGTTTTCTGGGTTTTATTTTTAAATTTCTTTGGCAAGGAGGTGAGGGAAAAACACAAGAAAATCCCATGCTCTTCTCTCATACTATTCATTTAATACTTATTTTAAAAGCTATTTTGAGTTTACCATAAACCTTTGAAAAACATTTGTCACTTTTATTTTCTAAGTGTTTTTCTTCCATACAGGAACTTTGCATTGATGGCGACTAATTTGTGTGTTTTTCTTTTTTTTCTTTTTTTCCTTTTGCATGCTGTCCCCTGTGTTGGAACTCTCAATAGAGAGTAAGTTGGTTCAATATTTGTTGGAAACCTAACTTTACTGCATGACTGTGAAATTAACCCTTTTTCTCTGTTTTCTCTCCCGAAGAGTTCATGCAGTGTCGGACCCTTTGCAATCCACGAAATGCTATTTGCAATTATGCAAACTGTCATTCTGTTTGGAGATGTGCTTTTTAATCTACTAATTAATCTAATTTGATGATGTTCTTCTGTTCTCTATTTGATGACTGGCACACCTAAGATAGAAGTGAGATTGAGAAAAGACTGCCTCAACTGTAATAGCTCAAATATTACCATTGTTTTCCAATAAATTACACCTGTGAGATATGTGGAATTATAAACTGATTCCATTGAAGGTTGGTTCCATTGAATTATTAGAAATAATTCCCAACTTCCACAATTACTAAAAAAATCTTTAGCCCTAATCCTCCCATATGTACTTTCTAATATTCTATAAATTTCATTCCATGAAAGCAAAGAAAACAGTTTATGGAGCAGTGGCTCTCAAATTTCTTTTCTGAAATCAAGTTTTTAGCCCTAATATTAGCATATCTACTTTCCACTTTCTCTGTTAATTTTAGGTAAGGAAATGGGAGGATATCAACATCTGACATCAGTGAACCTATGATAGAGTGTCAAGTAAGAAAAAAAAATTTTTTTAATATTTTATTTATTTATATATGAGAGACACAGAGAGGCAGAGACACAGGCAGAGGGAGAAGCAAGCTCCATGCCGGGAGCCCAATGTGAGACTCGATCCCAGGACCCCAGGATCACGCCCTGGGCCGAAGGTGGCGCTAAACCACTTAGCCACTTGGGCTGCCCTCAAGTAAAAAATTTTATGTGAAATTCTCAGTATATGTTTTGAATAGATATATATAGGCATGTATATTATCAGTAAGTACTATTGATAGGATTTAAATATTATGAAAATAATAGAATTCTCTATGTGGAATACTATAACATGTCTACATTTTTGTTCATCTGTACTCATATATAATCAAGAGAAATTTCTATTTAGGAGAATCAGAAATCTTCTTAAAGAAAATAGCAGTTCAGATCTTGGCCAGAACATAAACTTTGGATATGTCAGCATGAAAAGAAAGGGCCTCCTGGAAATGACTGGCATGAGTCCAGAGAAATGGGAGATGTCAGAAAGTTTATAAGAGAGAGAAAGAAAAAGTTAATCTTGGCTGGGTTGAAGGGAAGATCTTATATATCTTCCCTTGCCATTGAGAAAAAAGGGCTGGCTACCAATTACAGGGTAACTCTCCATGTAAGAGAAATCCTTACTCTTTAAGGAACTTTTTCCACACATTAATTGAACAGCTTTTTGTTCAGTCTTCAGCTTCTGATAAACTTTGAGCTTGGCTCTAACTGGTAATGCAAGACTATGTAAAAAAATAGAGGCTTTATTCTCAAATGTTATATGTTCCAAATGGGAAGATAATAAAAATACAGAAAAAGTTAAATAGCACTGTTAAGCAAGTCCCACAACAGTTCCAAGGGGCCAAATTCTAAGTGGTGTAAGAAGCTTTCTGACTGAGACATGAGTGGTAAACTTTGTAGTGAGAAACATGCTGTGTGTAAATAGAGGAGTATGGTAGAAAACCAGGAGTGTGGGGAGATGTGCTCAGGGACAAAGACTTTATGTTGCCAGATAGTCCAAGGTCAGTTTGGAGAGTTAGAACATTGTCTAAGCATTTGAGACATTATTTTGTAGACCACTCTATAGACGATGGAGGATTTTGTTTCTCTCAGAAGAATGATATCACAGTTTGATGGTAAGAAAGAAGCATGAGTTGACCTGCTACCTGTTCTGTAAATAAAGTTAGATTGGAACACAGCTGTGCTCACTTCTTGGCATACTGTCTTTGGCTGTGCTACAGTGGCAGAGTAGTTGTGACAGACATTGTATGGCCTACAAAGCCTAGAATATGTACTTACCTGGCTTCTTCCAGAAATCCATACTTGAGGTCAGAAAGACCTGGTGCCTATAGTGACAGTATGATGAACAGATTTGGGAAAGGCCAAAGAGCTATTTTAGAGGTTATGAGGCTTTGTAGTCTAGAGCAGAGGGGGCCTGTTAAGGTCACACTTTTGATGAAAAGTAAATCACGAAGACTGGCTCTCCATCACTGCACATTTAGAATGCAGAAGGAAAATCCCTGACAGCAGAAATGAAAGAAAGAAAAGAAATAATAACGGGAAAGCAGTGGCAAGCTACAGAATGACTAAGCATCCCAAACTAATGAAAAAGCTACTACTTTTTGTGATTAGGAGATAATTGGTGGGAAGGAAACACAAGGACAAATTCTTAAGATGTTATCTTTTGTAGCTATATGCAAAGGATTGAGATTGAGAATATACAAATAAAGATAGTAGTGGAGACCATATGGAGAGCAAGAATCCAGAATAGAAACATGAGTCTTAACCGGGATAAAATTGGCTCTCCCATGTAAAAACAATTACCAGAAGGATGTCTATGGAGAAAATGAAAGTAGGGGGAAAGTCAGTGGAGAATTTATGTGGAATGACAATGAAGTAGATGAAGTTATCTCATAATGGAGTGGATGGAACACAGCTGAAAACCAACTAACTTAGCTTTAAGTCATGACCCAACCTTTCACTATGGAAACCTTGGACAAGTCACGTAATTTTCTGGTTCTCAGTTTCCTGAGAACCAGATAAAATGGGAGAGTTGACTTGGGAATTGTAATACTGATTTTGCTATAGTGAAAGCTTAAAGTTGGAATCTTCAAGAGAAGAGACAAGAGTTAAAGCAAGTTTAAAAGTTAAAGAATTTAAAAAAAATTTTTTTTTTTTTATGACAGTCACAGAGAGAGAGAGAGAGAGAGAGGCAGAGACACAGGCAGAGGGAGAAGCAGGCTCCATGCACCGGAAGCCTGACGTGGGATTCGATCCCTGGTCTCCAGGAGCTCGCCCCGGGCCAAAGACAGGCGCCAAACCACTGCGCCACCCAGGGATCCCAAAGTTAAAGAATTTGAGTGTTGTGCCTGGCAAACTAGGTTTGTGGGATGGGCAGAAAGCCCTGATGTGTAGTGTTTGCTATAATTCCTGAGGTGTAAATACTTGTGCCATTGCTGATTTCAAGCTATCAGCTAGCTTACAAAATTCCTAAATATTTTAAGAATCGGCTTTCTAGGCAAGTACTAACTGAGTCCAACACACCACCCGGCAGATTTGCCAGGTGCCAACCAATAAGAGTCAGTACTAAATTAGATACATGCATTTGCCCTAAAGTAGGTTTAGTGGAGTTCCTCAACAGTATTCTAGACCCAGAGGAGATGGCCAGAGGCCATTTAATTGAGACAGTGGGCCAAGTTTTAAATTTAAGAGAAGCTAGGTTTTTAGGTATGGTTGGGAAAGTGGGATGGAAGTTAATGATTCTTCATTGTGAATAAGAGCAGTGTTGAAGAGATACTGCCTGGGAATCAGAGAATATTAGAAAATTTAAGATAGTCATAGTTCCTGCTTTTACACTTATAGTGCATCTTGAGAAAATAGCTAGAGTTTTTTTTTTTTCTCAGATTCAAATATTAAACTTTAGTTATAATTCTAATCAGGAAAATCCTTCATTCCTGGGATCCCTGGGTGGCGCAGCGGTTTGGCGCCTGCCTTTGGCCCAGGGCACGATCCTGGAGACCCGGGATCGAATCCCACGTCGGGCTCCTGGTGCATGGAGCCTGCTTCTCCCTCTGCCTGTGTCTCTGCGCCTCTCTCTCTCTCTGTGTGTGACTATCATAAATAAATAAAAAAATTTAAAAAAAAATCATTCTGAAAATCCTTCATTCCTAAGTTAAGAGAAAAAATGGGAGTGCATGTATAATTGCATAAAGGAAATTCAAGAATAAGGAATATATTGAGAACAAAACTCATTACTCCTCAAATTAGCAAAGTTTTGAGGTTATTAGCTTTTTTAAACCATAGTTTTTATAGTCTGTTGTGATTATACATTGTCTTATGATAGCTGACATTGGTCCTACAATTTTTTTCTTCTTTACCTAGAAATAAATTCTGCAGTGTGAATTGAATTTCTTACAGAGATAGAACCTTAATGTTGGTCATTTTTCATAAGTATCTTAATGAAATGCATTACTTAAGAATATTAGCTTTCCTTTCCTTAAAATTTTTTATCTTATAAAACTTTTCAAACTACTTGATTAATATTGCAGCCAAGTAAAAAATCCATCAAAAGAAATGGAGACTGGGGTGCCTGGGTGGCTTAGTGGTTGAGCAGCTGCCTTTGACTCCAGTCCTGATCCCAGGGTCCTGGGATCAAGTCCTGCATCGGGCTCCCCACGGGGAGCCTGCTTTTCCCTCTGTCTATGTCTCTACCTCTCTCTCTGTGTGTCTCATGAATAAATAAAATCTTTAAAAAAAATAGAAAAATAGAAACTAATAGCCATCTATAATTTTTTAGAAATCACTAAAATTAAGATGTAGATTTGTATCCTGAATTTATTTTAGGTACAGTTATAGTTATCCCAGATCATTTAAAATTACATTTGGGGCAGTTTTAATAAATAATGTATCTCATACCAATTTGTGATTGAGATATCTAAGAGTCTCTAATTAGCCCAGTATGTCAGAATGTTCTTATACTTTAAGGTAACTGCCAGCAAAGTCATCACCTGATTAACTCAGTGCCACTCTTCCAAAGAGCTAAGAGCTGGTGAGGCTATCAATAGGTAATTCCTTGCCCTAAATTTCAGATAAAATAGATTTCAGTTTAACTGGATTTTAAGCTATGGCATCATTGACAGCATTAGGTGTGGCAGTCATTATGGCCAAAGTTTCTTTACCAAGTGATGCTGCATGGAATAGCTAATTGTTGAACTTCGGCAGAAGTTGGATAACAGTTCAAACGTACTCTTGTATCACAGAGTCCAATGAAAAGCAAGAGAGATTGTTTTTCCGCTTGGCTGCCAATCGCTGTGCCTCTGATTCCTGTATTCCCTTTCTATTTTGATTTTCAATTGATCATAAAGGTCAATATTTCCTCCTTTTTCTCTCCCTTTCCCTATTTATCCACTTTAGGTATTCAGCATGTTTTTGGAGACTCTAGTGGATTTTATACAAGTCCACAAAGATGACCTTCAGGACTGGTTGTTTGTACTGCTAACACAACTATTAAAAAAAATGGGTGCTGATTTGCTTGGGTCTGTACAGGCAAAAGTTCAGAAAGCCCTTGATGTTACAAGGTAATATTTTCTTCATATATTTCAAGTTTATCCAGTAGTCATCAGGAATGTTTGGTTTCTGTGTTTAGATTTCTGAGTCCTTTTGATCCATTTAGAGCTGCATGTATTCATTTGAAAATTGCTAATGATGCCCATTCACATGGGTATAGCTAATGCAACATTGGCCCATAAATCAAACACTGCCTTTATTTTCTAAAACTGTCATGTACATTGGTTGAATAATTCAAAGATGATATTTTATCTTAATTAGGAGATTCAAAGCAGAGTTGAAGATCTTATTCAATCTAATGTAAACATAAAAAATACTTCCTAAATTTAAAAAGAATGTTTTATTTTGCACTTAAATATTCAGAATCTTTTTTCAGAAGAGTTTGAACCAATGTTATATTTCTACTCTCTTGTATAGATTGTTGAGGTGATTTATTTCAATACCCATTTACTAGGTTGAGGTGAGTCTAAAATTCAGATATTAGGTCCGGGGAAATATCTCTATGAACATTATTAGTTCATTTTTTTTCTTTTTCTTTTTAAGGTGTTTTATTCATTTATTTTAGAGAGTGTGCAAGCAGAGGGAGAGGCAGAGAGAGAATCTCAAGCAGACTCCCTGCTAAGGACAGAGCCCAGTGTGGGACTCCATCTCATGACTCTGAGATCATGACCTGAACTTAAATCAAGAGTGGGACCCTTAAGCGACTGAGCCACTCAAGCACCCCACAACTTTTTTTTTTCTGATTAAATCCAGAGTTGAGGCAAGACACAGCATTATTTATTATCTTGTTGCTTTTTAACCCCCAAAAGGATACAGATTCAAATGTTCACTTTGTTCTGGGAATAATTTGTGTACGGTACTACATAAACTATACCACTTACAGTTGCTACTTCATACATGCTCTTTGAATGACACGTTTTGGTATTAAGCGTAATTTTCTGTTTAGTTTGGTAAATGTTTACTTGCTGATTAATTTTTGTTTTACTTTATTCTTTGCTTATTTCAGAGAATCTTTTCCAAATGATCTTCAGTTTAATATTCTAATGAGATTTACTGTTGATCAGACCCAAACACCAAGCTTGAAGGTAAAAAATTAAAGTTTTTCAAAGACATTGTAAGGAATTGGAAGTATTTTATTGATAAAGTTATATTGATATTTGTATTTCTGTCCAATGAGCAGCTGTTCCATCAGTGGATTTTGTTTTTATAAACTTTCAGACAGTCAAGCCAGCACTTCGGGACCAGCTTCACTCTTTTTGGAGCTCCAAGGTTTTTTTGTTTTTGTTTTAATCTGCATTATTTCTTTTCTTAACTCTCTTTAAAAATTCTGCCGTGTTTCAGAGAATGTTTGTATGCATCTGATTTCAACTACTAACCTCTGTAAGCCCTTTAAGCATGCACAGATTTATTTCAAATGTTACTCAAATGCCAGACTGTCTCTTGAAGAAGCTTACTGGGGATTTCCATTTAGAAGGCAGCACAATTATGGCCATCTAACTCTAAGCTGGTAATGCAGACTTGCTCTGTGAAGTCTTATCTAATTTTATGTTTGTGATTTCCCAATGCTTATTTTTTTAGTTTAGAAGTTTCAGTAGGTATTTTGGGCAAAATGTCAGTTTTGCCTATATATTTATTTTAGTAAATAAAAATTTTTAAGTTTAATCTCCCTACTATTCTCCAGTTCTCCTTAACTGAAATAGTAACTTTTCCTTTTGCAATGTGGTATTTCTAATGTGTGCATAAAATTTAGAATCAGGATTAACTTTCTCAATTTTTAGCACACATTTTTCTAGTTAATTTATATGAAAATGAGGTGAATTCCAATTTGTGACTTAAAATAATTATTAAGTTTAAAAAATAAAAAAATAATTTAATGCAAAATCCTCTGAATTCTTTACTACAGATGTTTTCTTAGTGAGTTTTATTAAATGAGATTAAAGTCAGGGAAATAACAAGCATATGTGCATTTACAAGCCTTATATTTTTCTGCTCTCTTCTGCACGAAATAAATTTCTATAAGCATTATTGCCCATGATCAGTTTTCCTTTAAATTTTTGAATATGATTTTGCCTTAAAAATCACAGTTATGTTTCTTCCAGAGTTAACTTACCCTCAACATAATTTTAATTTCTCAGACCTGCTTTGTGAAAGGGATTCCACCTATTTTGATTTTAAAATGTGACCTACAGAAAGAGAATCATTTACTTTATTGATAAATATGTTTTGAATTCATTGTCTTAGCCATTGTGCAAGGCATTCCTAAGAATATATAATTTACAATTTTTTAATCATTTTTATAGTGCATGATAAATTGTAATAAGGGTTATGATTTAGGTACTAGGGGTAGGAGGTATTCAAGTGCTGTTGAAAATGTACATAGAGATATTTCATGGGCCAGTGGAAAGGGAGGTCTCTAAACCATTAGCTTAAGAAATAGAGAAGTTCAGGGAGAGAATAAAGTTGCTGGGTGCCTAAAGAAAAAGGCTATGGGAAACAAACAAATTAAAATTAGCTTTCCTGGGATCCCTGGGTGGCGCAGCGGTTTGGCACCTGCCTTTGGCCCAGGGCGCAATCCTGGAGACCCGGGATCGAATCCCACATCGGGCTCCCGGTGCATGGAGCCTGCTTCTCCCTCTGCCTGTGTCTCTGCCTCTCTCTCTCTCTGTGACTAAAATAAATGAATGAATGAATGAATGAATGAATAAATAAATAAAATTAGCTTTCCTAGCTGATGAATCCCTGACCTCTACCTCTGAAACTTAGTAATACATTATATGTTAATTAATTAAATTTAAATAAAAAATTTTTAAAAATAAAGTTAGCTTCCCTATTAGAAAATGGAGACTGGATTTACAGACTATTTTTTATATACATGCATTACATATTATATAAACACATGCAGGCAAAGCAGGCAAAGCTGTAGGGATAAACCACTCTTAATATCTAAATTGATATTTTAAGATAACAAGGAAAAGTTAAATTGGAGTCATACCTGTGCCCAGAAATAAAAGTAACTTTCAGATGTGTGGCAGATTAAGATTAAAAACCTGAACAGGGGACGCCTGGGTGGCTCAGCAGTTGAGCGTCTGCCTTTGGCTCAGGGCGTGATCCCCGGGGTTCCGGGATCGAGTTCCGCGTCGGGCTCCCCGCACGGAGCCTGCTTCTCTCTCCGCCTGTGTCTCTGCCTCTATGTCTCTCATGAATGAAAAGAAAGAAAGAAAGAAAAAGAAAGAAAGAAAGAGAAAGAAAGAGAGAGAGAGAGAGGGAGGGAGGGAGGAAGGGAGGGAGGGAGGGAGGAAGGGAGGAAGAAAAGAGAGAGAGAAAGAAAAGAAAGAAAAGAAAAGAAAGAAAGAAAGAAAAGACCTGAACATGTTATAGAAAGACACAACTTAAGTTGAGATCTATAAAATTCTTTACTAAAAGAATGATGGATCTTTTAGATAAAGGAGAAAATTTTATATGAAATTTTATTTCTCACAGTCATGTGGTTAAATGTCAGACAAGAAGCAATAAAATGGTGCAAATGGCAATACAGAGTGATTTTGAGTAATATTTTAAAAGATAATTTTGGTGACCTCTTTTTCTGGGTTTCACAGATATGTTGTAAAGTTAATGCACATTTTAGTGAGATAATTTTTCCTTCTCTGAAGAAGAATGCATGTTTGTGTTATTAAAATTATGGATGGTATGTCAACTTACGAAATAGCCTACTTAAATCTAAACTTTCAAATGATTATTACATGTGTATTGTGGTTATTTTGCCTAGTGGTATAATAAACACACCTATCCTATTGAAACCCTTTAAAACTTTACACACCTCTGTAAATTGCCAAGACACTGCACTAGTTGAATCTCACATAGCACAAATAATTATATTCAACTATTGATGGTGGTGGTAAATTGAAAACAAACTACATTGATGTTCATTCTTTGATTTACTATAGTCACCTTTCAATTAGTTATCCACATTTCATAGAAGGTGACATGGCTTCAAGAATCCAGAATATGAGATGTTGCTGTAATTTATTGGGCCTGCTACCATAAAATTAACCGTAAGTCTCTTTCCCTCTCCACTGTACATTTTACCTGAGATGGCTGATAGGTTAACTCCATTTTTTCCAATATGTCTCTTAAAGTTATAGTTCTTAAAATTTATTCATTTTGAAATGAGTGTAATCTGATCACTTTTTTCTTTTAAAAATCTTTTTAAAGATTTATTTTAGAGAGAAAGAGCATGCATAAGAGAGGGGGGAGAGGAAAAGGGGAAGAGAAGCCGACTTCCTGTTGAGCACAGAGCTTGATCCCATAACCTCATGACTTGAACCAAAGTCAAGAGTCAAATGGTTAACCTACTAAACCACCCAGGCACCCCCTTTTTCTTTTATAAACTGGAGTCTGAAGGGGGAAAATGTACAAGAGTCAGAACCTTATTTTAACACTTCACTGCCTTTAAACTTGGCACAATACTTCCCAAAGACCTTATTGGGGTTGAATGAGACAAGTAGCATGTTAAGATCAATAACAAGGGCAGAAAGATCATTGTTACCTTAACCTTTGGCAATATTTTTCAGAGTTGCTGTTTTACTCATACATGTAAACTTCCTCAAGTCAGCAAATCAGTATTTAATATGTTCAACATCTGCCATATCCAAGGACTGTGCACTATGCCAGGTGCCATTTCTAAACAGAGTCCTTTAGAATCATTATTTAGAAACCCTAGAATGTTAGAAGATATGACCATTAAAGGTTTTCAACCTGCTTTTCTGTCCCAACATACCTGAGAGAAAGGAGATAATTTAATAGTGGCTTATGCTAAGGATGAAAAAGGCTGAGTAGAAGGAAGAAGCAATGTGTGCTTTGACCGACCTTCTGCTGATGGTGAAGCCTGCATTTGACCACACACCTACCTACCACGCACCCAAACATCAGGAATTACAAATATGTGTATTTTCTTTAGTGGTACTTTTGTAAAACTTCTTTGTGACACCTCTATTGAAAGGTATTTCTAGCAATTTATGGACCTATTAAGGAACATGATCTCATTGGGTGAATGTTACTGTATGTTTGGAGAAAAACCTGTATTGCCCACCTTGATTACTTACTTGGTTTAGGATACCTTATTTCCAGGATACTTTGGTTCATTTCCCCAAAAGCCAAATTACACTTAATTTATAAAGACTGGCTCCCAGGGAAATGTAGACAAGAGTCAGCTGTAAGCTTTGAAGGCCAACTCAAGAAGGGTCTAATCTTGTCAAAAGAGTCTTCTGCACTTGTTTAGACACAGGGAATGAAACACCTGGGACTTAAAAGTTCTGCTATTATGTGAAAAACAAAAATCCACATTACCATGTGTTTGTATCTCAGGTATGTAAGTGGTTATATAATTTCCTTTTTGTTGTTAATTTGTTTCATTTTGTATTGGTCGAAAGAATAATTATTTCTGAAGTATCATCTGTATCTCTCGGTGACTGATTGTCGTCTCTCATTGTGCTTACATCTGCAGGTGAAGGTTGCTATCCTTAAATACATAGAAACTCTGGCCAAACAGATGGATCCAGGAGATTTTATAAATTCCAGTGAAACTCGCCTGGCAGTGTCTCGGGTCATCACTTGGACAACAGAACCCAAAAGTTCTGATGTTCGGAAGGTATGTTTTAACTTAAGGTTTAGAAGATAAATTAGAAAAGCAATTGGTAATCAATACAAAAGATTTACCTTTTGACTGTGGAAGTATTCACTCCTACACCACGTGGTTTATTGCTACTTCCTTTCTTGTAGAAGCTTTGTTGTGGTATAAATAATTTGCCTTTCATTTTTTTCATTTGCCTGGGGTTTTTTTTTATGTTGTTTAACTATCTGTCCATATTTTCAACATCTCTGTAACATATCCATGGGTAACATTTTGCATGTGTTCAAAAACCTAAGTTAGTTATTTCATGGGAAGTTCCTTCCTAGACCTTCTGTTTTCTTTACCATCTTTTTAGGATTTCTCTTCACCCCAATTATTGATTTCTTGCATCTTATATGTAGCTCTGTTTACTCTCTTCCTCTGTGAATCATTTTCTTCAATATTTACTGCAAATAAGCACATAGAATATAATATACATTTTATGACCTTTATTTCTAAGCAAACACTTTACCCAACAGAAGCAGAATGTAGGGCAGCCCTGGTGGCGCAGCGGTTTAGCGCTGCCTGCAGCCCGAGGTATGATCCTGGAGACCCGGGATCGAGTCCCACGTCGGGTTCCCTGCGGGGAGCCTGCTTCTCCCTCTGCCTGTGTCTCTGCCTCTCTCTCTCTCTCTCTCTCTCTCTCTCTCTCTCTGCGTCTCTATGAATAAATAAATAAAATCTTAAAAAAAAAAAGATTAAAAAAAAGCAGAATGTACATTCTTCTCAAGTGTACATGGAACAGTCTCTGAACATGTTCCTTGACCACAATGGAATGAAATTAGAAATTAATAACAGGAAAATTGGGGGGCTCACAAATATGTGGAGACTAAACAACATATTCCTAAATCACCAGTGGATCAAAGAAATCAAAAGGGAAATTAGAAAATACAGTGAGGTGAATGAAAATGAAAACATGACATAACAGAACTTACAGGATATAGGTACTTGAGTGGTGCTTAGAGGGAAATTTATAGCAGTTAATGCCTGTAATAATAAGGTCAAATTAGTGACCTTAACTACTACCTTATGACACTGGAAAAAGAACAAACTAACTCTAAAGTAGACAGACATAATCAAGATTAAAGCACAATTTGGGGCACCTGGCTCAGTAGAGCACATAACTCTTGATCTCCATGTTATGAGTTCAAGCCCCACTTTGGGCATGGAGCCCACTTTGAAAAAAAAAAGATTAAAACACAAATTAATTAAACAAAACAATGATCAGTGAAACTAAAAGCAGGTTTTTCAAAGATCAATGAAATTGGCAAACTTTAAAGTATATTGACCAAAAAGAGATTAAAATTACTAGAACAGAAATGAAAGAGAGAATATGAGCAACCGTACAGAAAAAAAAGAATTGTAAAGGAATACAGTGAATAATTACATGCCTGTAACACAGATTAAACAAATCCTAGAAATATGTAGACTACCAAATTGACTCAAGAAGAAATAGATGTTAATAGAACAAGAGATTGACTTACTAATCAAAAAACTACCCACGAAGAGAAGCGTAGGTTCAGATGGTTTCCCTGGTGAATTCCACCAAATTACTACCAATTCTTTAGAAACTTTCAAAAAAGAAGGGACACTTTCCAACTCATTATGTGAGGGCAGATCAAGTACCTTGATACCAAACCCAGACAAAGACACCACAAAAAAAAAAAAAAAAAAAAAAAAAAAAAAAAACCTACAGACCAATATCTGTTACATGGATGTATTTAATCCTTGACAAAATATTAGCAAACTAAATCCTGCAACATACAAAAAAGGATTACTCACCATGATTAAGTAAATGGGATTTATCCTAGGAATGCTAAATTAACATCTGAAAGTCTATTAACGTAATATACCATATGAATCAAAAGATTAAAAACACGATTGTATCAATAGAAAAGGCACCTGATCCTGGCTGGCTCATTCAGTGGAGCATATGACACTCCATCTCAGGGTTTTAAGTCCAAGTGCCACATTGGGTATAGAGATTACTTAAAAATAAACTCTTAAAAGAAGAAAAAAAGAAAAAGCATCTGGTAAAATCTAACATCATTTCATGATTTAACAAAAAATAAATGAAAACAACCATGGAAAGAACTGTCTCAACCTAACAGAGGCACCTACAAATATCCACAGCTAAAATCATAATTAATGCTGAAAGACTGGATGCTTCCTCCTTAAAATTAGGAGCAAGACAAAGATGTCTGCTCTCACTGTTTCTATTCAACATACATCATACAATTCAAGATATGCTATGCATTACACTATACTCTGGTCTAAGTAGAGTACTATTATGTCTCAAAATGTGCAATTCAACAATCTCTATATCTACTCAACTAGGGGTTCTAGCTAGGACAGTTAGGAGAAAGAAAGAAATAAAAGACATCTAGATTATAAATAAAAAAAAAACTAGTTCCATTTACAAATGATATGATCTCATATAGAGAAAATCCTAAGGAATCACTAAAAAACTATTAGAACTAGTAAGTTCAGCAAGTTTGCAGGATATAAAACAGCACACAGAAAACAGTTCTATATTTCTAAACCCTTGGAGTGAGCAATCAAAAAATGAAATTAGGAAAATAATTTCATTTACAATAACATTAAAAGGTTATAGAAATAAATTTTAACAAAAGAAGTGCAAATCCCAGAAGTTTGTAGAAATTTACAAGCTGATTCCAAAACTCATATGGAACTGCAAGAGTCTCATAGTAGTAGCTAAAACAGTCTTGAAAAAGAGCAAAGTAGGAGGACTTCACACGCTTCGTGATTTCAAAACCAAGTCAGGCATACCTCAGAAATACTGCAGATTCAGTTCCAAACCACTGCAGTAAAGCCAAATCACATAAATACTTTCATTTCCCAGTGTATATAAAATTTATCTTTGCACTATGCAGTGGTCCTTAACTGTGTCTTTTATTAAGTATGTCTAAAAAATGTATATACCTGAATTTTAAAATACTGCTAAAAAATGCTAACCGTCATCTGAGAATTCAGAGTCCTAATCTTTTGGCAGGTGAAGGGATTATCTGAATGTTTACTGATAAGAGTGGTGGTTGCTGAAGGTTGGGAAGGCTTTGGCAGTTTCTTGAAATTAGGCAGCAGTGGTGGAAAATAGTATGGAGATTCCTCAAACAAAAATAGAAATACTATATACACTACTGGGTATTACCCAAAAAAAATGAAAACACTAATTTGAAAAGATATTTGTAACCCTGTGTTTATTGCAGCATTATTTTTAATAGCCAAGAAGCAACTCAAGTGTCTATTGATAGATGAATGGATAAAGATGATTAGGTATTCATATACAATGGACCAGTTATAAAAAAGGATGACATCTTGCCATTTACAACAACATGGGTGGGCCCAAAGGATATAATTCTAAGTGAGATATCAGATTGAAAAAGACAAATACAAAAAAAAAAGAAAAAAAAAGAAAGAAAAAGACAAATACCTTGTGATTTTTTTTTTTTAAGATTTTATGTATTTAAGAGAGAGATTGAGCTTGGCTGGAGCAGAGGTGGAAGGACAGAGGGAACCTTAGAAGCAGACTCCCCACTGAACAGGGAAGCTTGATCCCAGGACCCTGGGATCATGATCTGAGCCACAGGCAGATGCTTAACCAGCTGAGCCACCCAGGTGCCCCTACCTTGTTTTCACATATATGAAATCTAAAAAACAAAACAATTGAATACCTAAATAAAAAGCAGAATCAGACCTGTAAATGCAGAAAACGATGACTGCCAGAGGGAAAGAGGCAGAGGATGGGGAAAATGGGTGAAGGAGAATGAAAATATAGCCTTCAGTTATGGAATGAATAAGGTTATAAGAGGCACAGCATATGATATATAATTAGTGATATTGTAATGGTATTGTATGGTGACAGATGGTAGTTCTTGTGGTGAGCACAACATAACAGAGAAGTTAAATCACCATGTTGTACATACATGTATACTCAAATTTTAAAAATTATTTTTAAATAATTCAAAATAAAAATAAAAAACACCTAGAATTCATTTTAAAAATAAGACAACAATGAAGTTTTCTCCATTGATCAAGTCTTCCTTTTGCCAACAATTTCTCAGTAATAGCATTTTACTCACAGACTTTCTTTAAAAATTGGAGTCAGTCCTCAAACCCTGCTGCTGCTTTATCAACTAAGTTTATATAATATTCTAAATCCTTTGTTGTTATTTCAACCATCTTCACAACATGTTCACCAGGAATAGATTCCATTTCAATTACTTTTCTTGCTCATCCACAAGAAGCAACTTAGTTTTATCATGAGATAGCAGTAATTCAGTCACATTTGCAGACTCCACTTCTAATTCTAGTTCTGTTGCTAATTCCACCACATCTGCAGTTATGCCCTCCACTGAAGTCTTGAACCCCTCAGTCATCTGTGAGGCTTGGAATCAGCTTCTTCCAAACTCCTGTTTATGTTTATATTTGATCTCTCTCAAGTAATCACAAATGTTCTTGGCATCTAGAATTGGTGAATCCTCATTAAATACTGTTTGAAAAAGTGTGCCAGTAAACTTGTTCAACACAGAGTTGCCACAAGCCTCCAAAATGTATAAAAACTTATACAACTCAACACCCAAAATACAGTCCAATTTAAAAATGGGCAGATGACACAAACATCATGGATGTCTCCAAAGAAGACTTACAGATGGCCAGCAGACATATAAAAAGATGCTCCCATCACTCATCATCAGAGAAATGCAAATTAAAACCACAGTGAGATACTACCTCATAACTATCAAAATGGCTAAAATCAAAAACAGAGGAAACAAGTATTGGCAAGGATGTGGAGAAAAAGGAGCCATCTTGCACTGTTGATGGGAATGCAAGTTGGTACAGCCACTGTATGGAGGTTCCTCAAAAAATTAAAAATAGAACTACCCTATGATCCAGGAATTACAATATTGGGTATTTATCCAAAGAATACAAGAACACTAATTCAAAGTGATACATGCACCTCTATGTTTATAGCAGCATTATTTACAATAGCCACATTATTGAAGCAACCGAAGTGTCCATCAATTGATGAATAGACAAAGATGATGGTGTGTGTGTGTGTGTGTGTGTGTGTGTGTGTACATATAATGGAATATTATTCAGCCATTAAAAAGAATGGAATCACACCATTTGCAATGACATGGATAGAGCTAGAGAGTATAATGCTAAGCAAAATAAGTCAGAGAAAGAGAAATACCGTATAATTTCTCTCCTGTGAATTTAAGAAACAAAACAAGCAAAGGGGGGAGAAATGAAAGGGAAGCTCTTAACTATAAAGAACAAACTAAAGGGGCATCTGGCTGGCTCAGTGGGAGGAACATATGACTCTTGATCTCAGAGTTGTAAGTTTAATCCCCACATTGGGTATAGAGATTACTTTAAAAAATAAAATCTTACAATAAAAAAAATCTTTAAAAAGAACAAACTGTAGGTCACCAGAGGGGAGATTAGTGGGGGGATGGGTTTAATAGGTGCTGAGGATTAAGGAGTGCATTTTAATGAACACTGGGTAATGTATGGAATTATTGAATTACTATATGTATACCTGAAACTAATAACATTGACACTGTGTGTTAACAAACTAGAATTAAAAAAAAAAAATCTTAAGGGGCATCTGAGTGGCTCAGTCTTTTGAGTGTCTGCATTCGGCTCAGGTCATGATCCCAGGGTCCTGGGATCGAGCCCCACATCAGGCTCCCTGCTCAGTGGAGAGCCTCCTTTTCCCTCTCCCTCTCCCCCTCCCCTCCCCCTACTCATGCTTGCTCACATGCGTGCACACTCTCTCTCTTGTTCACTCGCTCTCTTTTCACTTGCTCTTTATTTTTAAAAAACAATAAAAACTTTTTATTTTTTTATTTTATTTTTTAATAAAAACTTTTTAAAAAATGGAATACAGTTTTCTAATAAAGACCTGATTTATGTTGTGAAATAATAAATAAATAAATGAAAATGCATCTAGTAAAGCAAATGTGACGCTAAAATATAAACTAACAGAAATGAAGGACTTTATCAAAATATGCTAAAACTATTGCATTTTAAATCCTACAACTTAAACCCATATTATTTAATGCAGAAATAGACAAATAGATCAATAGAACATAAAGGAAGATCAGAGGATCAGAAATATAGTTCAGTTTATATAGGTGGTTAATTCATGATAAGGATGTCACTTCATGAGGAAAGGATATTCATTGATAAATGGTTTTGGGACAGTTGGGCTCTCTGTCTCTGAGGGGAAGAAAGCTGAGTCTCATACACCAAAATATAGATAGAATAAAGTATGCCTTAGCAATCATCAATTCATTTGCTCACAGTAACTTGAGGTAGTTTTGGTGTTGTTCCAAAAAAAGACCCAGGATCATAAAGTTTTGTTTCAAGATACAAATAGGTTTTTTTAAGTTTTTATTTCAGAGAGAGAAAGAAAGTGTGTGCTCAAGGTGAGAGAAGGGCAGGGGGAGAGGGAGAAGCAGAGAATTTCAAAAAAATTCCCCGCTGAGTGTAGAGCCTGACACAGGGCTCAATCTCACAACACTGTGGTGATCTGAACCAAAACCAAGAGTCAGATACTTAACTGACTGAACCTCTCAGGCACCCCTAAAGTACAAATAGTTTTATTTAAGTACTATTAACGTGTTCAAGGACATACCCACGCAATGTATATTTTGTTGTTTTTAACAAAATGGGCTAATGTTACAGCTGTTATTTTATTATATTTTTCCTTTAGCAGTATATGATAGCCCTCTCCCGATTTCTTCACGTATAGAGTTTCATCATCTTTCAAGGCTCTGTTGTGTAGTGTGGCACTGCTCCAATGTAACATAATTTAACCATTCCTGTAGTGTTGTATATTCAGATGTCATAAACACAAAACACTTATATTTTCACAGAGTCAGATCTGAGAAGGTCCAGGACAAGATGAACATATTTTCATTTGAGTCATGTTAACTTTCTATTTAATCTGAATTTCAGAGTTTGGTTTTCAGTAGTTCTGTTGATTACATTAAAAGAAGGAAGTAAATGTATAATTTTCCTAACTGATCTGAGAAAGCTTCATTTTGTTCCCATTTCTACCAAAACATTATTTTCTGTTTATATAAAAATGAATAGTATTAAGTTGCTCTGGATGGACTTTGTATGGCTTAGGGATATATAGATTTCTCCTTTTACCTGAAAGTAGTGTTCTTATGAAACCTTTCATACACCAAAATGGTGTAAAGCAAAGAAGCAGTTAGCATTAATTTATATGGAAAAGCAGAGTTCCTAGACCGAAAAAAATAACGTCTTATAGGCTTTTCTGATACCTTAGGGTACATTTTGGGGGTTTTTTGGTTAGGCAAAGTAGATACTGTTGTACGTCTTTTTTTTTTAAGATTTTTATTTTATTTATTCATAGAGACAGAGAGACAGGCAGAGACACAGGCAGAGGGAGAAGCAGGCATCATATAGAGAGCCCAACGTGGGACTCGATTCAGGGTCTCCAGGATCATGCCTCGGGCCGCAGGTGGCGCTAAACCGCTGTGCCACCGGGGCTGCCCTGTTGTAGGTCTTTCATAAAAGCAAAGTGGCGTAATGTGAACTTTTGAAAGTTGTAGGATGCCTGTATTTGTCTATTTCCATCCACCTTTCTTCTTGTAATCATTTATGAGGAAAACTGAAGTAGCATATATTAGTAAAATAACCCTGGAAACTGGTTAACTTTTGCCATTGAATTCTAGATTGTATTCATGACACTTTTTATATTCTCTTCTTACCTTAAAAAAAAAAAAAAAGGTAGGTCAAATATTTTCTTACTCTCCCAAAAAGAAATTTGAGAGCATATGAAGACAACTTCTTTTTCTGTGGGAAAGATGTTCTTGTGCTATTGAACAGAAATGTTGCATGAAGAAAATTATCTCCTTTGAGTAACCAAAATATACTTCTCTACTCCTATGTCTTTGTTTTCTAGGCAGCACAGTCAGTGCTGATTTCCTTATTTGAACTCAATACCCCAGAGTTTACGATGTTATTAGGAGCTTTACCAAAAACTTTTCAGGATGGTGCTACAAAGCTTCTTCATAATCACCTACGAAACACTGGCAATGGAACCCAGGTATCTTTCGGTTATTTTCTTGGCTATTAATGTGATATGATGGTTTTGCAGCAATTACTTTCTTTTACATGAAGTAAACTTTTGATCCTAGTATATGTATTTGCATCTATTAGGCAGCATCTGCAGTATTAAATACTGTCCTGGAAAGATTACAGTAGTTAGACTTGTTTATGTTATAATTTGGTATATATGATTTGGTTGGTAGTGAATGGTGGTCAGGTATGAACAAGGAAAGCTAACCAGTCCTTATTTGAGGACCAGAGGGGGGATGACTTGGTTACCAAATAAGATCTGAAGAAGCTAGGGCTTTAAAAGGTATGTTCACTAACCCGTTCATAAGGCTGTCTATAGTTGCTTAAATACAGAATTTTGTTTTAGGGAAGTAAGGTCTGAATAAATGAAACAATCCAGTGTTTACATACCTAAATGGCATGAATCATTTACATAATATGCCTAAAGAATTAAACTTAGGTTTTAAAAAGACAGATCTTTGATCATGGATAAAGGAAAAATTACATGCACTTATGGCAGGCTTAAGGTAAAGTCAGGGTTAAAAACAATCTGAGAACAATTTCTTGGGACTGAAGTTGGTTATCTTTTTAAAAAGAGAGGGAAACTGGGTGGCAGGCATTAAGGAGGACATGTGATATGATGAGCACTGGGTGTTATACTATATATGTTGGCAAACTGAATTTAATTTTAAAAAATACAAATAAAAAATAAAAGGAGAGGTAATTGTTTAATTATATCTTAAGAGGTAGGTAAATTAATAATACCAAATTTTACTTTGGTGTGTTTGTGAAAATTATTTGTAAAACAAACCCAAGGAGAGGTAAAATTTGAATGATTGAAGGAAGGGAATTGGCTTAGAATGGGAAGCTGATTTAAAATTGTTAGTTTGCGGGGAGTACCTGGCTGGCTCAGTCCATAGAGTATGAGATTCTCAATGTCAGGGTCACGAATTCAAGCACCACGTAGGGCATGGTGCCTGCTTTAAAATTATTTTTTTAATTTAATAATTAATTAAAATAGTTTGGGATCCTGTTGAGTCTTTGAGAAGAAAGATGTTGACAATATTTGAGAGCAGGAGGTGGGTGAAGAAAACAAAAAAGAGGTAGATTTTTGAATGGGGAGGAAGTTTTTCCCTAAGAAAGCAGAGATAAGTACTTGAATACTTAAAATATTGACCTACAAATATGGCTTTTCCATATTGTTCAACTTCTTGATTGCATGGCTTCCTTAAGAGCCTTTTAGTTGAACTTACCTATCATATGATAATATTTATTTGACCCATCAGGGTTCCATGGGGAGTCCTTTGACGAGACCAACACCACGTTCACCAGCCAACTGGTCCAGTCCTCTTACTTCTCCTACCAATACATCACAGAATACTTTATCTCCAAGGTAATAAAAGGGTTATTTTCCATCATGGCTTGTGTTTGCAGATTCTCGTTTCATAGACCACAGACATTAATATAATTCCACTTGATTTCCATTTGATTTGAAAGGTCTTGACACATAGAAACTTAGCAGATACAAAAATTTTTTTTAAGTTTTCCAGAACTAACCCTTTAAATGAAAATAATGCGTAGGATATAAAAATTTTTGTAAGTGAAAAGAAAACCTACACAGCTTTTATAAATTACTGCTTGAAGCATTAAATGTCATAGTTATATTACTCAGATATGCTTATAGACAAAAACATAAAAACAGAGAAGAACAAATAAGGAAAGGCTAAATATAATATGGTCAGGGATGCCTAGGTGACTCAGTAGTTGAGCATCTGCCTTTGGCTCAGGGCATGATTCCGGGATCTTGGGATCGAGTCCTGCATCAGCCTTCCCACAGGGAGCCTGCTTCTCCCTCTGCCTATGTCTCTGCCTCTCTCTGTGTGTCTCTCATGAATAAAAAAATAAAATATTTAAAAATAAAAGAAATGGTCATATATTTGTCTTAGAAAAAATGTGTCTGTGAAATTGGTCTTTAATGTAAAATATATAAGCTGTGTAAAATTTTCACACACTTGTGCAGTTCAAGCATGGGCTGTATTTCAGATGAGGTTCTTGACTCATTAATAGACTAATATTTTTTTCCCTTTTCTTGGCCTTTTAAAAAAAAGTATGCATAGTAGTCATATTTATTAACATAGTTATTAACTTAATTTTATTAGCCATATATCATAGCATGCTTCATAATATTTATTACAATTATAGGATACTTCATCAGCATCTAAGGAAGAAAAAAAGATTGCAAACTTAACATTTAGCTTGTTTATTCCTTAATACATATGTGTAACGTGATGGCTAAATTCCAGCTTCAATTGAGTTTTAGAATTTGACTATAAAAATGTCAGTAACGTATATTATGTTCAGTGTTAAAACTTCTCTGCCTTCCTATAAATTTGTGCAAAATACATTTATCTTTAAACTATACCATTATTATAAGTTAATCACAGGAGTTGGCAAACTTTCTGTAAAGGGACATATGGTAAACATTTCAGACCTTGCAGGCCATGCAGTCTTTGTTGCCTTTACAATGTCCTGTTGTTACAGTGTGAAAATAGCTGTAGAGGATGCCTGAATAAGTTCCAATACAATTTTATTTATGGGCACTGAAGTAAGAATTTTATGATTTTCATGTGTCTAGAAATGTTATTTTGACTTTTTTCTCAACTGTT
Source organism: Nyctereutes procyonoides (assembly GCF_905146905.1). Taxonomy (NCBI): domain Eukaryota; kingdom Metazoa; phylum Chordata; class Mammalia; order Carnivora; family Canidae; genus Nyctereutes; species Nyctereutes procyonoides. The sequence goes on from NW_026575042.1 coordinate 3,717,814, forward strand.
TTTTGTTTGTTTTTTGGTGGGCAGCAAAGCAAAGTTTATTGAGCAGTAGTAAAGTTCAGCAAAATTTATTGAGCAATAGTACAAAGCTCCCCAAGAGGGAGAAGACCCCAGAGGGTTCTCTCAACTATTTAAAAGGTAAACATTTTTAGATTGGAAGGGTCATGGTTTGCTGACCCCTAGTTAATCAGAACATTTTTGAAGGTAACAGACAAACCAATTGCTAAAGGCTATGCACCTAGAGTCGTAAGCTGCCCTTGGTGGGTGGACTAGGGGACATACCGTAACCATTTATAGTTGTCAGGTTTAGTTTGGTTTTGCTAATTATGCTTTGGGGAATCCTACATAATCTCAAATGTGTTTGTGTTTTAAAACTATAATTAGTTGTCATCTTTTTCTTAGTGCATTTGATTATGACACCGAAAATATGAACTCTGAAGATATTTATAGCTCTCTTAGAGGTGTCACTGAAGCAATTCAGAATTTCAGCTTCCGTAGTCAAGAAGATATGAATGAACCATTGAAAAGGGATTCTAAAAAAGATGATGGTGATTCCGTGAGTATTTAAAAATTCTTTCATTGCAGGCTTTTCCATTAAGAGATTTCTTTTTAAAGATAGCTTTATTTATTTGAGAGAGCGTGCATACACACTTGAGCTGGGAGAATAGAAGAGGGAGAGAGAATCTTAAGCAAGCTCCACACCCAGTCAGGAGCCTGACACAGGGCTCAATCCGATGATCATGACCTGAGCCGAAATCAAGAGTCAGACACCTAACTGACTGAGCCACCCAGGTGCCCCTCATTAAAGAGATTTTTGTTGGATCATTTGTGTTTGTTTTAAACTTTGCTTTTTGTCATTTTCAAATGTAACTTTTTGGGGGCCAGTCACTCTGCAAGCATTCACTGAGCATCCACCACGTGCCAGGCACTGTTTTGGGTCTTTGATTTTACAAGGCAAAGTCGCTGCCTTCAAGTTCCTTATAAATGTTCAGATAGAGATGAGTACTTTTGAGTTTTAGGTTAGAACATAAAGTGAATCTATTTTAGATTAATTGGTCAGGGAAGGCCTAAGTTAGTGGCATTTGCATCAAGAATAAATTAAAAAAAATAAATAAAGCCATACAAGATCTAGGAGAGAATAATTGCATAAAAGAAGTGGCAAGTGCAAAAACAGTTAGATGGAATCAAGTTGTGCATAGTTGGAAACCAGATGAAAGGCAGTGTTCGATTGTTGTGAAAGAGTTGGAGGGTAGAACATAAGCCAGATAGGTTTTTATTTTCTCATTAAGTGTAGTGATAGAGATTTGCATCATCAGTTTGTATGGCTCCAATTAAGAATGTTAGGACCCATTTTTCTGACATTGGTAAATATTGTTCAGTTTGTTGCTTCTGCCATCATACAAAGAATAGTTGTTTTGGGGGGAGGGGGAGAAAAGAATAGTTGTTGTTTTATTTTTTTGTTTTTAAATATTTTATTTATTTATTCATGAGAGACACAGAGAGAGAGGCAGAGGGAGAAGCAGGCTCCATGCAGGGAGCCCAACGTGGGACTCGATCCCGGGATTCCAGGACCACACCCTGGGCCAAAGGCAGGCCCTAAACTGCTGAGCCACCCAGGGATCCCCAGAATAGTTATTTTTTTACACTGTTAATGATTTTTCTCAAAACAAGCCATTCCACTATTTCCTATGGAATCCATGGTTCCTCAGTGTTTGCAGAATTGTAGAACATTGTAGTACTTCAGCACATCTCTAAAGGACTTTCTCTTCTGCATTCCTTACTGCTTTCCTGCTGTTTTCTCCCCATGCCTATCTGGCAGATGGCCCTACTAAACTGGATGCCAGAAACCAGTTACTACTCATATCTGAGGTTCCCCACCCCAAAAGCTATATGAGGTAACAATAATAGCTTAGTAATAAAAGTCACTGTTTAAGACATTTTCCCCTCAGAGATAGCAGAGTGCAGTGTGAGGAGCTCAAACAGTGGATTCTGGCCGAAGAATTTAAATAATTCCAATTCCTGGCAGTTATTAACTAGTTAGATTATTTTATCACTTCTAAGCCTCAGTGTCTTCATTAGAAAAATGATGATATTACTGCCTACGTTAAAAGTTACTATAATAAATTATATGACTCACTATATAGCTACATCCAGTTGCTTGTTTGAACTTCTCATCTTTTTCCCTAGAACTCTTCCTTTCTGTTTCAGTTGATAGCAGCCCTAATTGCTCAGCCAAAAACTTTGGACCAAAGACTTGTCCTTGTTTCCTCTCTTTGTCATCCTCCATACTCCGTCTGTCAAGAAATCTGTTAGTTGTTTTCAAAATATATCCAAAACCCATCCACTTCCCATCACTGCTATTTTAGCTTGAACTACCATCATCATCAATTCTTTTACCTGGGTTTTTAAAATAGGTACCTGCCTAATTGGCCTTCTTGATTCTGCCTGTTGGTCTCCTGTCATCCGTTCTTACTCCTCAACTTATAACTCTGTAGGTGGTCCCAGACTACAAGCCAGAGTCTACACAATAGGTTTTTCCCCCTGTTACCTCTCTGGCCTCATGTCCTACTACTTTCCCCTGCTCCAGCCATACTAGCCTCCTTGCTATTTCTTGAACTTCCTGGGCATGCTTTTGCTTCGGGTCCTTTGTCTTGGCTATTCCCTCTGTCTTAGACATCCTTCCTCAGATAGCTCCATGGCTGATTTCCTCACTTCCTTCAAGTCTGTTCAAGAGGCTTACTCTGACCACCCTATCTGATCTGCACCCTCTTCCTCCCACCACAACTCTCATGGTCCCTTTAATCCTGCACTGTCTCCCATACACCAGTCACCTTCTACTATACCATATACTTTACTTGTTCTTTATGTTTGTAAATGTCTGTTCCCCCACTAGAATAAACTCTGCAGGTGGACATCATTCTCTCTTTTGTTCACTAATATATCCCCACCTCCAAGAACAATGCATGGCACACAGAAGGGGTAAATACTTGAAGAATATTTGTAAAGCACCTAAGTAATGGCTTAGCACACAGTTGCTGTGAGTAGACAGTGAGAATGGTGATATTGGTAGTTGTAATGATTTTCATAATAGAATTAGTATCAGTGTTAGTATTGATGTTTTGATAAGTATGTTAATGTAATCAAACTGTATCAGGCATTCTTTCAAAAGTTATAGTCCTTAAGGCCTTTTTTTTTTTTAACAGCAGGCCTTTTTGAAGAAAAATTGATTCTCTTATACTTAATTGACATGCTTTCATTGTATAATTTACTACCTTAATAATGGAATCTGGCAGATTTTAGTTCTGTGTTGTTATTGAAAATCCTCTTATAACTTTAACTGGCATAGAGAAGCCTTTGGTAATCCCACTGTATATTGTTTGGTCAAGCCATTAACAAGGGAACTATAGGAATCATTAGAAACCGCATTCTTTTATGGTTCTTATTTGCCCTCACAGCTGTGGGTTTGAGGTGTTTATTTTTACATCTTTACTATAAGATTTGACATTTTGAATGTTCAATTTTAACTCATCATGTTAATTCCCATTACTTAATTTTTTCAGAGGTTTATTGTTACCTTTTTAAAATAGACTTTGAAGCAATAGGGAAACATCTTTTTAGAATTTTTTTACATTTTTTAATTTAAAATCAATTTGTCCTTTTAGAATTTCAAAGAAATATTTTAAAATGAACTAATTTGCAAGATGCTTGGGTATCTCAGTCTGACTGAGTAAAACGTCTGACTCTTGATTTCACCTAAGGTGGTGATCTCAGAGCCGTGAAATTGAGCCCTATATCGGGCTCCATGCCCAGCATGGAGCCTGCAGGGATTCTGTCTCCCTCTCTCTCTCTGTCCCTCCCCACCCTCATTCTCTCAAATAAGCAAATAAGTAAAATGTTTTTTAAAACATAAATTAATTTGCTATACCTTTTCCTCCCCATTAATAGATGTGTGGTGGTCCTGGGATGCCTGACCCAAGAGCAGGAGGTGATGCTACTGACTCAAGCCAAACAGCCCTTGATAATAAAGCTTCATTGCTCCATTCAATGCCTGCTCACTCCTCTCCACGTGCTCGAGACTATAATCCATATAACTATTCAGATAGCATCAGTTCCTTCAATAAGTCTGCCCTCAAGGAAGCCATGTTTGATGATGATGCTGACCAGTTTCCTGATGGTAGGTTCTGGGTCATATTTTGTCACCTGTGTTTTAGAGGACTGGCAATCAATGAAGCAAAAGAAATTGACATGCTCTTTTATTATTACTCCCTAAGAAGTAAGAAGCTTTGGGATGAGAATGTCTCTCCCATCTCGTAGGAGCTCATTTCTAGTGATTTGGTAGTTTTCTACCCCAGAATGAGAAACAGGGTAATCCTGAGATCATACTCAAAATCAGGAAAACCTTACTGACCTCTCAACTGCTCAACTGAAACCAGTTGTAGCCTATAAATTTAGTTTATCTTTAGACACAATTCAGTCATTAATTTTTATGCCAGCATGACAAAACCTTAGAAAAACTACCCATTCTTTATAATAGCCCTTTAATAAAGTATGAAATCATAAACTCTGGTAAGATGCATTCAAGACCAGATGTGAAAATCTACCATTAGAATTTGGAGCCAATTTAGGACTAGCTCTGGTACTTACAGTGACTTATACCAAGGATGTGGGACTAGCCCTAACATTCACAGTGGCTTGGAACATGGGCATAGGACTAAGTTCTAACACTTACTAAGCTGTACGGTCTATTTGGTTGACTGTCTTGAGTGTCACTTCTGAAAGAGGGTGCAGATGTACTACTACCTACTCTTCCAATTACAGTATGCAGTTAGGTTTACAAAAGATGTATAAAAACTGATACAAAGTACAATACATTGCAAATGGCTTAGGTATTTTTAATAAGGAATTACATTTTTCCTGTACGAATTACATAATTCTTTTTTTTTTTAATTGAAAACTCTAGTATAAAGCAATAGATAACTATATATGGGTAAATTTGAAAGTCCCCCCCCCCTTACCAGCCTCATGATACTATCCTTAGGAAGTTTCTGATTTTCCTTTGTTCCCCCAGTGTTGCTGTCAGTGAACCTCTTTCTGCATAAACTTTTATGCACGTACGTAAGTAAGAGATTCTTAGAGATATAATTTCTCAATTAAGGGATATGTAAGTTGAAATTTTGAGAGTTACTACCCAATTACCAACTCAAAACTCTTGGCCAGTTTAGGTAGTGCTGATTTCCCTACTGGCACAGGATGTTCAGATGTTTTAAAATTTTGTCACCATGATGGATATAAGGCAGGCCATCCTAATGAGCATTTCCTTAATACTAGGAAGACTGAGTAGTTAGATATCAGAGATCTTTTTTAATTTTTGTAATTAGGTAAGTGGAAAAAATCCCCACTTTTATTTCTTTGATTACTGATAAGGTTGACGAATCATGTTTCTACCAGTATGTCATGTTAAGAGTCTCAGTATATCACAATTACTACAAAGACAAAATTATGACAACTTGCCAAACTATGTCCAAATTACATAAGAGTGTATAAAATTGCCAACATGATTCACTTTGGTGTATTTTGATCTGTCACAAATAGTTGACTCTGTTGCTGAGGTTTAGTCACAATAGCAGCAAAACAGGAAGGAGTAAATTGGACCTAGTGTGAGTGTGTCCTTTAAACCCTCCCTTGTTGCAGCAGCATGGTAAACTGAGACCTGGTATTAGCAGCTTTAATTGTTCTTAAATTATTTATGTACAGAGGTCACAAACTGGGAGACCAAATTGTTTCCACTGACATTTCTTGCCTTGGCTGCGATATATATATAATTTTTTTTATTTTAAAACAAAAGCTTAAAAGATAGGGATATAGCACATAGAACTTTTTCTTGTGCTATAAGTAAGAGTAAGCTGTCAAAAAAAAAAAAAAAAAGAGTAGTTGTCAAACTGATGCTCCATCGCCCCAAATACTTCAGGATATACTTTCTATAAACAAAGACATTCTCCCACATATAACCACAATATACTTATCCAAATCAGGTAATTATCATCAGTACATTAATAACCGCCTGCCCCATTAGAGTTTTGTCTAATTGTCTAATTGTCCCAGTGATACCTTCTAGCCAGAGGATCCACTTCATAATCTCACATTGCATTCAATCATCATGTCTCTGTAGTCCTCTTCAGTGTTCAGTCTTTCCTTTGTTCTTGTGACCATGGCACTTTTAAAGATCAGAGACCAATTATTTTGTAGCATTTCCCTCAATTTAGGCTTGTCTGATGTTTTCTCGTGATTGGATTCAGGTCATGTGCTCTTGGCATCAGTGTCCCAGAAGTGATAGTGCATTCTTCAGGTAATACATGATTTCACTTTGCCCTTTGACTGGTGATATAAACTTGGTCACTTGATTATGGGAGGCTTCTCCATTGTGAAGTTACTCATTTTGTAATTAAGTGTTTTGTGGGGAGATACCATAAAACTGTGTTAAAATGTATTCATTTAGGGGATCCCTGGGTGGCTCAGCGGTTTGGTGCCTGCCTTTGGCCCAGGGCGCGATCCTGGAGTCCCGGGATCGAGTCCCACGTCAGGCTCCCGGCATGGAGCCTGCTTCTCCCTCCTCCTGTGTCTCTGCCTCTCTCTCTATGTCTATCATAAAATAAATAAATAAATTTTAAAAAATGTATTCATTTAAAAAGTTTCATTTATATATTTCTAACAGTATGAACTCGTTTACATTGTACTCAGTGGGTTATAATTTATAACTATCATTTATTTGGATGCTCAAATTGTCTTTGATTTGACCTGTTCTTTTGATATGTCCCCATCCTTGCATGCTGGCATGACAAAATATTGTACTGTTCCTGCTTCAGTTCTGGAATCAATAATTTCTTCAAGAATTGATCCTTGGTTTCACTAAATGGAAAATGGTCTTTAAAGGCTAGAGTCTGCCCACAAGGTGTACTTACTGCTAGTGGGCTATCACTATTCCCAAGACTTCTCAGTGGCCAGAGCTAGGGAATGTGTGTGTATGTATGTGTGTATATGTGTACACACACTAATTTACATGTATTTTATTCATCAAAAGCTTACATAAATAACTCCAATTCCAATTTAGCACCATAAGATTAGTTCTAGTTTCCTCCTTTCTCATATTGATAAACTCCCTTTTTCCTGACACTAAGAAACCTGCCTTCATTATCTTTAATATATTTACTTACTTGATCAGTCCTCCTCTATGCAACCAGTTTTCCATCTCTGCCACTACCTCCCTACTTGCACAGATGTAATCCTTACCTTGGTGGGCTCTGACAGGTCTCACCTAGTCTACCACTCCTGTGGATACTCTTCTTGCCATCGCTGAGTTCTAAAATTCCATACCTTACTCTGCTCAGGAATCTGTGTCCCCAGGTCTGGTCATTTGTAATTTTGATGAATGGAAAAAATCTCTTCATTCATGAGGCTGTTTTTTTTGTTTTTGTTTTTGTTTTTTCCCAACTGCTTATATTAGAGAGTTAATATACCACAAAGCCAAAATTGTGACAGCTTAGCAAGAATACCCATTATTGACTGATTCTGTTTTCCTTTAGTAAAGATCATATGTTTTCCATTTGTTAAAGAAGACACCTTTAGAAATCATATAACTGAAATATAAACTGTATAGAGTATTTTGAACTTGAGAAAATTCTTCGCAGCAAAAAAATAATTTCTAATTGATTGACTTCTGAAACATAAGACAGCTTTTTTTTATGTTGAACACTCTTGGAAAATGGATAAGCCATCAGTTAAATAGAATAGTTGCTTGGGACGCCTAGGTGGCTTAGTGGTTGATCTGCCTTTGGCTCAGGGCGTGATTCTCGAGTCCCGGGATCGAGTCCCACATTGGTCTCCCTGCATGGAGCCTACTTCTCCCTCTGCCTATGTCTCTGCCTCTCTGTGTCTCTCATGAATAAGTAAATAAAATCTAATAAATAAATGGTATTTGCTCTAAGCTTCATATAGCAGTCATTTGTTATTTATGTTCATTTTTAAATTTGAGATAGGGAAGACCTTATTTGACATTATTTTATTGTGAACATTGCAAACATTACCCATTCCTTTTAATTTTATTAACCTCCATTGGTCTTTTGATTTTCCTTCCATGTCTGCCCCAATGCAAAATTTCTCCCCATTTTTTTGTTTTTAAGCACATAACTTGGGACACCTGGATGGCTCAGTGGTTGGGCATCTGCGTTTGGCTCAGGGCGAGATCCTGGAGTCCCAGGATCGAGTCCTGCATCAGGGTCCTTGGTGGGGGGGGCCTGCTTCTCCTTCTGCCTATGTCTCTGCCTGTGTGTGTGTATGTGTGTCCCTTACGAAGAGACATCCGTAACTTTTGGCAGGAGATAATTATTTTGTTCAAGTCTATGTCTCTGCCTCTGTGTGTGTGTGTGTGTGTGTGTGTGTGTGTGTGTGTGTGTGTGTCTTACAAAGAGACGTCCGTAACTTTTGGCAGGAGATAATTATTTTGTTCAAGTCAGAATTTCTATAAAAAACTTTTTTTGAAGTTCTGAGACTTATTTATTATGTCTCTTATTCAGATGTTTCTGTACATGTTACAAACAAATACATTAGTGATAAATTTTTCTAAATTAACAAGTCCAGGCACCTGGGTGGCTTCTGGGTTAAGCATCTGCTTTTGGCTTGGATCGTCATCCCAGGTGCTGGGATCAAGCCCTACATCAGGCTCCTTGCTTGAGGAGAGCCTGCTTCTCCCTCTCTCTCTGCCTGCTGCTTCCCTTACTTTGGTTTCGCTTACTCGCTCGCTCTCTCTGTCAAATAAATAAATATTTTTTAAAAAAATTAACGTCAAAAAAATAAAAAAATCCCCTAATGACTACATCTAATAATGATCTTTGTAAAGTTTACCAAGGACTATACTACTACAGAATAATATTGCTAGTGAAGATGATTCTGTTATTCAAGGAAGACTCATATCAAAGTTTGCCAATGAAAAGAATATCTCATGTTTTCTCAGCACTGCAACAGAAATATCAGAATTGTGCCAATATTTGTCACAAGAACACAAAGAAAATTAATATTAGTGAGTTTATTGTATTCTAAGCCCAGATCTCAGCATGATCGTAGTAAGTCATAGTCTCTTCCCATTTTACTCCTAAGAAAACTGAGCCTCCAGAGTAATTAAGAATGTGTGTCTACTGCACAAAGGAAGGGTAAGAGGCACAGGCTTAATGGGATTCCAGAGCCTTTTCTGTTCGCATGACCATGATGCCTGTCAGAAGAGGAGATACAGTTGGTTACACTTTAATTGAGTACTTTAGGTTTATCTCATTTTGTATCATATAAATCCATTTATGACAAAATATGTTTTCTTTGGCAGAAATTACTTTCCTGTCATCTGTTCAGACCGTTTTATGTCAAATCATTTCTAATTATCTCCTTAGAGTAACTAAAACCTATATTTATGGAGAAAAGAGCTGCATTCCTTTGAAAGCATTTTTTTGTGAATTCCCTTTATTGGGCTGAAATAAAATACACTCTTACCAGAACAATCCTCTGACATCTGTGAAAGTCTGATAACGTGACTTTTATGAGGTTTAAAGAGATGGATGCATTTATCATGCCAGAGTAGCTGCTGTTAAACCAGTGGTACTGTTCCAGTGTTGGTCTATATAATGAAATTATTGTAAGACTGTTTTTATCCTCCAAATTAAGATGTCATCTTTGAACTCAAGATGTTCTTCTTTTTCATAGTTTGCTCTCCATTTTATAGAGGTTTTCTCAAAGCCCTAATCTGGTTCACCTTAGTGATCATTCTTTCCAGATTATGTCACATTTTTAAGCTCAAGAATTGCATTTTATGCTCTGTGTATGAGGTTGTTAGTGCTCAAATTGTAGTTCCATGAAAGTTGGCATACTAAACTTCCTTTTTTTTTTAATTTTTTTATTTATTTATGATAGTCACAGAGAGAGAGAGAGAGAGAGAGAGAGAGGCAGAGACATAGGCAGAGGGAGAAGCAGGCTCCAAACACCGGGAGCCTGACGTGGGATTCGATCCCGGGTCTCCAGGATCGCGCCCTGGGCCAAAGGCAGGCGCTAAACCGCTGCGCCACCCAGGGATCCCCTAAACTTCCTTTTTAATAGTGAATGTTGTCACTACATTTTAATTCAATTTCCCTTCCCTATCATCTGTTATACTCAGTTGAATTCATCTATTCTTTTTTTATTTTTAGAGAGGAAGTAAGGGAAAGGGGGGAGACGGAGAGAGAGGATGACCTGAGCTGAAATCAAGAGTGGGGCGCTTAACAGACTGAGCTACCCAGATGCCCCTGAACTCATCTATTCTAATATTTTGGCTTGCTTTCCTTTCCTCAAGTTTCTGAATCCCCCTAAGTAAAATATAATTTCTCTTTCCCTACTTATATTTGTGGGTTCTGTACAACCTCTGTCAGGCCATTCTATCTCTAGGTCTGTGGCTAACCAGTTGGCAGGATGAGGCACAGTAGCTTCTGTTTTTATGGACCAGTAGTGAACCATTTAGCAAACTGCAAGCTCAAGGTTCATTTTTGAAAAGTGGGCTCTTTCCTCTTGAGCCTTTTTTGTTATAGGTAACAGTTATCTCCCAGATTCTAGGTCCTCAAGCCTTCTCTGTCCTATTAGAATCAGCGTATATGGCAGCCTTTTCCTACAAAAGGCCAGCATGTTCTTGCCAAGCAGACCTACAGACAGTATAGCTCCATGGTGTCAACTGGAGATTCAGGAGAGGTAGTGACCATAGGTGTACCTTCCAAGCTCAGGCCCCATATCCTGTGTTTATTTTATTCCAGAGGAGTTAAGGAAAGGAGTCTGTGGCACAAGCTCAGGCCACTGTCTGCCCAAGTCCCAGAAGGGCTGAATTTGCTATGTATTTTCCCAACAAAAGAATTTATGAAGAACTCTGGTACTTTGTAATGTTTTAATATGAACTTTGGGCTGTACCTGTCTTTCCTACAAAAATTACTCAAAGCATTGTAAGTGTCCTTTGACATTCATAGAACTCATGAGTTTGTGATAATACTTCAAAAAGAATGAAAAACAATGAAAACTCTGATAATCACTGGGCCCAACCCTTGACTCTGAAATTTAAAGGGAAAATAGTATTGTGCCTCTTCTATCAGACTGTTTCCCAATATTCAAAGTAGCTCTGACCGAAAAAGATACTCTCCACAGAAGAATTCCTGCCCAATTTTAATTCCTAAAAATATAATTCAACAATAATCAGTGGGTGAAACCATTACTTGGGACGCCTGGTTGGCTCAGCGATTTAGCGCCTGTCTTTGGCCCGGGGTATGATCCTGGAGTTGCGGGATCGAGTCCCACATCAGGCTCCCTGTGTGGAGTCTGCTTCTCCCTCTGACTGTCTCTTAAAAGATTGATTGGGGCACGTGGGTGGCACAGTTAGGCAGCTGTCCAATGTTTGGTTTCAGCTCAGGTTGTGATCTCAGGGTCCTGACCTCCAACCTTGTGTCGAGCTCAGCCAGAGACTACCTGAGATTCTCTCTCCCTCTCCCTCCACCTCCCCTGCTTCCCACCCAGGGTGCCTGCTTTCTCTCTCTCTTAAAAAAAAAGAATATGGGGGAACTTTAATGGTGAAATTGAGTTGTCACCACTTAAATCCAGTGGTCGTTATTGATGTCACTAAAAATGGAGTAGCCAAATATTGCGAGCCTTCTGGCATGACACCATAAAAACGTGTACCGATGTATGTAAGGATTAAATGATCTATTTGCCACTTCTAAAAATATTTCAGAAAACAAGTGAGGAGGGACAAAGATGATTGGTAAAATCTTGATAATTGTTAAATCTGTGTGAGGGATATATGAAGGTCTGTTAAGTATTTTCTTTATGTGAATTTTCATTATAAAAAGTTTTAAACTAGAATTGATGTTTTCAAGATGACAAAATAGAAAATTAGTCTTTTTTTTTTTTCTTAAAACTAACATTGTCTCATGATGTTATAAAGTTGATCCACATACTCGTGAGAGATGACCTATAAGTTACAGAATTAACATTATGTCTTCTTGCCAGATCTTTCCCTAGACCACTCTGACCTGGTTGCAGAGCTGTTGAAGGAGCTGTCTAACCACAATGAACGTGTAGAAGAAAGAAAAATCGCCTTGTATGAACTCATGAAACTGACACAGGAAGAATCTTTCAGTGTTTGGGATGAACACTTCAAAACAATATTACTTCTATTGCTTGAAACCCTTGGGGATAAAGAGGTAAATGGCAGGATGTGTAACTAAGAACCACTCTTTCCTGTCTTGGATTGCCCACCCCTGCCTGTAAATCAAGAGCTGCACAAATTTGGAATTTGGGAAAATCAGTCTCTTTTACTGGTACTTCTTGTGTGAAATTTTCATTATGAGTACATTTTCTTCTAAATCAATAGCTCAGTGATTTTGAACAAGTGACAGTAGGAAAAATGAAAGGTTGCTGATAGTATTTTTATAGGAGAGTACAAGTTACTTGTTTTGCATATTTAAACTAGTTGTTCAGAAGTGAAATTTCCTTTTTCAGAGGATGTTGCTGGTTTTTGATCTCTTACAACTATAAAAAGTGTGATACAAGTTTTCAACTAGAGATGTGAAAACTTAATTATGTAATATACCATATACTTCGTGCAGTTGTCTATGACTTATCCCTGCCCCAGTGTTAAGACCCTTAAGTTACAGAAATGGAAAATTTAGGTCATTGTCTACAACCCAAAATATTAAAAACATTAAAATATTTCTTTTTAGCCTACAATCAGAGCTTTGGCATTAAAAGTTTTAAGAGAAATCCTAAGGCATCAACCAGCCAGATTTAAAAACTATGCAGAACTGACTGTCATGAAAACATTGGAAGCACATAAAGATCCTCATAAGGAGGTAAGTTACCTGACCATTAAATTATTATTTTATTCTCAGTACTTCTGATATTATTTCATGAAATATATAAACACTGTTATAAATTAAAGAATATGTCAAGAATATGACATATTCCTTAAAGAATATGTCATTTCAATCAAATGAACACTCTGATGTTCCAGATAATATCTGATGGACATATAATTAATTTTTTCTATGAAATGAATTATGGTGATATCATGGTCTTTAACCTAAAAAAAGCCAGCTTATTTTAGGTGACATAATCTTGATTTCATTTTTGGATTTTAATTTGACTTACAGTTTTCTACTTTGGAATTCACCAATTGTCACTGTCCACTTATCAATTAGAATTTGTTTTTTTGAAATAACTAATGAAGAGGGATCCCTGGGTGGCGCAGCGGTTTGGCGCCTGCCTTTGGCCCAGGGCGCGATCCTGGAGACCCGGGATCGGATCCCACGTCGGGCTCCCAGTGCATGGAGCCTGCTTCTCCCTCTGCCTGTGTCTCTGCCTCTCTCTCTCTCTCTGACTATCATAAATAAATAAAAATTAAAAAAAAAAAAAGAAATAACTAATGAAGATAAAAATCATTATTATTTTAAAGTGATAAAGTATTAGGGTGCCTAGGTGGCTCAGTCAGTTAAGCATCTGACTTTGGCTCAGGTCATAATCCCAGCCAGGGTCCTGGGATCAAACCCCACATTGGGCTCCCTGCTCAGCAGGGAGCCTGCTCCTCCCTCTCCTTCTGCCCCTCCCCTTGCTTATGCTCTCACTCTCTCAAATAAATAAACAAAATTTTAGAAATTTTAAAACTAGGGGCATGGGCGGCTCAGTGATTGAGCATCTACCTTTGGCTCAGGTCATGATACTGGAATCCTGGAATCAAGTCCCACTAATCAAGCTCCTCGCAGGGAGCCTGCTTTTTCCTCTGCCTATGTCCCTGCCTCTTCAAGTGTGTCTCTCATGAATAAATTAATAAAATATTTTTTAAATTTTTAATAAAGTGGTAAAGTGCTTATAGAAGCTAGATGTGTGTTCAAGGTTTATTCAATAAATGACAGCTTTCCTGAAAGAGTCCTATAAATCTGTCTCATTTATCTTTTTATTTATGATTGTATAATTTTTTTTTTACTTTTTAAGCTTTTATTTAAATTCCAGTTAGTTAACAGTGTTATATTAGTTTCAGTTGTAAACTATAGTGATTCAGCTCTTCAATACAATACCAATGCTCATCACAGCAAGTGCATTCCTTAATTCCCATCACATATTTCACCCATCCCCTCCCTAATCTCCTCTTTGGTGACCAGTTTATTCCCTATAGTTAAGGGTCTGTTACTTGGTTTGTCTCTCTCTCCTGTCTCATCTCTTTATAGTCATAATATTCCCACCACCACCAATGACATTAATGACATAACCATGAGGATTTTTATTAAGTCTCAGAAATAATTAGAAAAGGAAATTTCAAATAGAAACTGCAGTTCCAAGAGAAAGCCCCAGAGCAGTAGCATTAGATGCCTCTGGTAGAACCAAGACGTAAGCAAAAGAGGTCAAAAAGGCAAAGTTAAAAAATAGCAATGAAACAAAATAGATCAAAGCTAAATGTAAAAGCTGAAACTATCATGGGTGTAAATCTTTGTCATCTTGGATTAAGTAGTAATTTCTTAGATGTAACACCAAAAGCACAAGTAGCTAATAACAACAACAAAAACATAAATTCGACTTTATCATAATTTAAAACTTTTGTGCTTCAGGGCACCCAGCTGGTTCAGTTGGTAGAGCATGCAACTCTTGATCTCAAGGTTATAAGTTCAAGCCCCACATTGGGTGTAGAGATTACTTAAAAATAAAATCTTTTGGGGGCACCTTAGTGCTCACTTGGTTAAGCATCCAACTCTTGGTTTCAGCTCAGGTCATGATCTCAGGGTCCTGGGTTCCACACTCAGCAGAGAGTCTGCTTGAGATTCTCTCTCCCTCTGCCCCTCTTGCTTGTGCTCTCTCTTGCTCTCTCTCTCTCTTAAATTTTTTTTTTTAAATTTTTTTATTTATTTACGATAGTCACAGAGAGACAGAGAGAGAGGCAGAGACACAGGCAGATGGAGAAGCAGGCTCCATGCACCGGGAGCCCGACGTGGGATTCGATCCCGGGTCTCCAGGATCGCGCCCTGGGCCAAAGGCAGGCGCTAAACCGCTGCGCCACCCAGGGATCCCTCTCTCTCTTAAATTAAGTAAATTTTTTAAAAATAACATTTTTTAAAATAATAAAATAAATAAAAACATTTATGCTTCAGGGGCACCTGGCTGGGTCAGTCAGGTGTAAAGAACCCTTACAACTCAACAAAAAAAGGGAAATAACCCAATTTTTTAAAAACAAAAAATAACCCAAGTTAAAAACAGACAAAGGACGGGGGCTCCTGGGTGGCTCAGTCAGTTGAGCTGCTGACTCAGTTTGGGTTCAGAGCGTGGGATCAAGCCCTGTGTCCAGCTCTGTGCTCAGTGTAAAGTCTACTTCCCTCCCTTTCTCTTTCCCCCCGCTTACCCCCCTTTCTCTAAAATAAATAAATGAATTTTTAAAAATAGGCAAAGGACCTGACTAGGCTGTTATCCAAAGAAGATGCACACATTAAGCACAATAAGCACATGAAAAAATGCTCAGTTATCAGTATTCATTAGGAAAATACAACTAAACCCACAGTGAGATACCATTCCACATACACTAGAAAGACAATAAGAAGTGTTGGTGAGGGATCCCTGGGTGGCGCAGCGGTTTGGCGCCTGCCTTTGGCCCAGGCGCGATCCTGGAGACCCGGGATCGAATCCCACATCAGGCTCCCGGTGCATGGAGCCTGCTTCTCCCTCTGCCTGTGTCTCTGCCTCTCTCTCTCTCTCTCTCTCTCTCTCTCTCTCTCTCTCTCTGTGACTATCATAAATAAATAAAAATTTAAAAAAAATTATTAAAAAAAAAAAAAAAGAAGTGTTGGTGAGGATGTGAGGGTTCCTGGCTGGCTCTGTTGGAAAAACATGAGGCTCTTGATCCTCGGGATCTTGAGTTTAAGCCCACGTTGGACATAAAGATTACTTAAATAAACAAATCTTTAAAAAAAGGAAAGAAGTAGTATTGATGAGGATTTAAAGAACCCCTCTGGGTAATTTAGTTTTCAAAAGATATGACTGTAGGTCTTGTAGAAGAATGAGTTATAATTTTTTTTAAATCTACATGGGTTTTTATTTTGATTTTTATTATTCAGCTGTTTAGTAGTGGAACATCTATAGTATCTTGCTGAAGGTTTTAAAAACTAATATTTGTAGTTTAATCATCCACCTTCTGACCCAAATAAGATAAGATCTGGCATCTCTATTTTTACAAAAGATAAAATTGACATTCTTTAGGCATTACATCTAAAATTAGCCCTGGGTCTTCTGACTTCCAGTGTATTTGGTACCTCTCTCGGTACCTTTCATAGATTGAGATCATAAGTGAGAAGGTACTAAAGTAGAATCAAAGGAATAATTTTGGGGTGCCTGAGTGGCTCGTTGGGTAAGCATCTGCCTTCGGCTCGGGTCATGATCCCAAGGTCCTGGGATCGAGCTCATGAGTCTGGCTCCCTGCTCAGTGGGGAGCTTGCTCCTCCCTCTCCCTTTGTCTGCCACTCCCCCTGCTTGTGCTCTCTCTCTGTCAAATAAATAAAATCTTTTTTAAAAAGTCCACATTTTTTACATGACCTCAAGACCATCTCTAGAGATTACAGATTCTACTAAGATAGACAGCCAGCCATTTCTTCTCTTCATTGCACAATCAGAGTCAGCCCTCCCCAGCCCCGGTACAGAAGGAAAGAAAATCATTATGAACAGAAGAAGGAATAGCATGTTAATTTGATAATCATTAATGAGGTGGGTTTTTTTTTTTTAAGATTTTATTTTTAAGCAATCTCTTCACCCAACATGAAGTTGAACGCACAACCCCAGGATCAAGAGCTGGATGTTCCACCAACTGAACAGTCAGGCACCCCAAGATTATTTGTATCTTATTTTGTTAATAATGTGATGGAAAGGGCATGAGTACTCCTGGAGGTGAGGGTACTGATAATGAACAGGGTTTCAGCTTGGCTGTTGTAGAGGACTCCTTGGCACCTTATAGTCTAGATAAACGGAGCCTCCACCACCCAGTACAGCTAGACCACAGTATGATTTAAAAATTGCGTTAGCCTGGGGTGCCTGGGTGGCTTGGATGGTTAAGCATCCAACTCTTGACTTCGCCTTAGGTTATGATCTCAAGGTTGTGAGATCTTGTCCCACGTAGGACTCCACACTGAGCACAGAGCTGCTTAGGATTCTCTTTATCCCTCTCTCTCTCTCTAACCCTCCTTCAACCATCCTCTCTTCCAAAAACAAGACACAACTGCATTAGTCAATATTAAGAAAACACAAAAGAAGGGAGAATATCTGGAAGAAATATTTCTCCCCATAAATCCATTCTGGCTTCAGAAGTTTGGCAACTTCAATATTTTGCCAACCCTGTTTTATCTGTACCCTCATTTTTTGTGTTTGCTTATTATAGTAGTTTCAAAGGAAGTTATAGGTATCTTGTTGTATTGCAGGTTTCATGAAGTTTGTACTTACAGGACACAGTATAACATTTAAAAAATTTACTCCCAGCTTACTTTCCTCTTTGTTTTAGGTGGTAAGATCTGCTGAGGAAGCTGCATCAGTGCTGGCCACTTCAATCAGTCCAGAACAGTGCATCAAAGTGCTTTGTCCTATCATCCAAACTGCAGATTACCCAATTAATCTGGCTGCAATCAAAATGCAAACAAAAGTGATAGAGAGAGTATCCAAGGAAACCCTTAACTTGCTTTTGCCAGAGATTATGCCAGGCTTAATACAGGTGAGAAACAAAACTTAGAGAAATAAATTATGATACATTTGGGATTTGGTTATTTTAGGCACTTTCTAGGCAACAGTAGTGGTATGCCAAGGCCTTCCTGCTGTCTTGAATGTTCAGAGCAAAGACTTTCCATAATTAGCTCTGTGTGTGTGTGTTAAATATATACATAATATAAAACTTAATGGTAATTTTGCCATTTTTCAGTGTGTAATTCAGTGGTTTTAAATACATTTATGATGTACAACCATTACAACTATCCATCTCTAGAACATATTTCATCATCCCAGACAGAAACTCTATACCCATTAATAATTCCCTATTCCCTCTCCCCATAGCCCCTGGTAACTTCTATTCTACTTTTTTCTGCTTTCTAGGTTCCTCATGTCAATGGAATCACACAGTATTTGTTCTGTTGTGGCTGGTATATTTCATTTAGTTTAATGTTTTTAGATTCATCCATGTTACAGCATGTATTAGAATTTAATTCATTTTTTATGGCTAAGTAGTTTTCATTAGTATGACTACAGTTTATCCATTCATCTTTTGATGAGTATTTGGGTTGTTTCCCTTTTTTTTAATAACATAAATATTGCAATAATATATGTGTGTGTGTATATATATATATATATATATAACTAGAAGTCAAATTCCTAAGTACTACTGGATTTCTCTCCAAAATCGTTATACTAATTTATGGTCATAGATGTAATGTGTTTTTTTTCTATGCACACAAAGCCTTCCACATAAACATTTTAATAATGGGATCATATTTTATAACATGTTTTGCTTAATCATAAATTATTAACTTTTCCATCCAATAAATTATATTCTATAATGTAACTGAATGACTATTATATAGTGTGTATATTAAAACCACTCCTTAAGAGAATTAATTGTTAATTTCTTCATGCATCCTTTGCATTATCTTTGAGTCTGTTCTAAGCTTAATATTGCTCAGTAAATTGTGGGGTCCTTGAATATAAGATCCAAATCTCTTCTTCGTTCTTTGGTACTGAAAAGAGAATGTACGTGATATGTGTATATCATACATATAGTGGGTACTGAATGAATTTTTGCTGAGTGAACAACTTAGAATAATGGTAGGGATGGTACAGATCTTGACCTTGCTTCAGCCTGAATTGTAGGAGTACCTTAACTACCAGGCCCAGTTTTGCTTGAGTTTAGGTTTTATTCGATAGTGAAGCGCCCTTGGGCTTCCTGCAGCTGAGTGTTTTAGTAAAAGGTTCATCTAGAGACTTTACAGGGCAGGTTGCAAAGGGGCAGCTTTCCAGGCTAAACAAGGTGGAACCTGATAAGGCTAATAGTGGAGTGTGGAGGTATGGAAGGGGAAGAAGAAAGAGTGTAGGGCACATTTCTGCCAGCAAAGGTAAAAGGGTTAACCCCAGTCATGAAAGCTTCCTCTCCTTGATAACGCCTGCGATCTCATCTTTGAGCCACATCTTTGGTCCCTGTTGAAATGGTGCTTTTTCAGATACTTCGAGTTAGGAGTGCTAACAAGACTTTTCTCCCTAGGGTTATGATAATTCTGAGAGCAGTGTTCGGAAAGCATGCGTCTTCTGCCTGGTGGCTGTTCATGCGGTAATTGGTGATGAACTAAAACCACATCTCAGTCAGCTCACTGGCAGTAAAGTAAGTAGTGATGCCTTATTCTAAAGGTGATGACATTGATACATTTTTAAATTTTAATTCTTTGTTGTGTTAAAGGATGAATTTGTTATTCAACTTTAAGTCAGCCTTGAGCATCCAACTCATTCCTCCTGCCATTTGAATTTTAACTGTTTCTACGTTCACATGGGTCACTCAGGTGAAGTCAAGTAGGGTACATTGCTGTGAAAGAAGTGCCTGCAGCCAGCTGGTTCCTTTCCCACTTCCACACCCAAATCCTTACCCCCAAGGACTGTTTAAGAATAATTAGTGGTTGGGGTGCCTGACTGGCTCAGTTGGTGAAGTGTGCGACCCTTGATCTTGGTTGTGAGTTCGAGCCCCACATTGGTTATAGAGATTACTTAAGTACATAAGTACATAAATAAATATCCTTTTTTTAAAAAAAAAAGAATAAAGAGTGGTTTTACATATTCATGGATTACTTTATATCTCCCAAAATGTGGAATACTTGAACATTTCTTAAACTTTCCCCTATGAACTATGATAATCAAATATTTGCTGTCCTTAAAACTTAAAAAAAAAAAAAAAAGAAAGAAAAGAAAACATAGGGGTGCCTGGCTGGCTCATTGAGAAGAACATTACTTAAACTTTTTTAAAAATGTTTTTAAAGACTTAAAAAAATGAGTCTTGCTTTTCCTTATTTCTTTAATACCTTTAATACTATCAAACATTGAAATTCATTCTACAAGGTGAAAATAGACTATGATTATTTGAATTGTTGCTTATGAACCAGTTAGCAGGAGACACTAAAGAGTTTCCCAAAACCCTAGCAATTATCATTACTATGATCAAATTTCTTTTTAAAAAAGCAGGAAGGCGGGATCCCTGGGTGGCGCAGCGGTTTAGCGCCTGCCTTTGGCCCAGGGCGCGATCCTGGAGACCTGGGATCAAATCCCACATCGGGCTCCCGGTGCATGGAGCCTGCTTCTCTCTCTGCCTGTGTCTCTGCCTCTCTCTCTCTCTCTGACTATCATAAATAAATAAAAATTTAAAAAAAAAAAAAAAAGCAGGAAGGCAGAGAAAATACCTGTAAAGCTCAGGTATACACCTTATGTTAAATACCTGTGTAAGTTATAGATAGATTAAAGCAGTGGTTCTTAATCTGAGTTACCGACCACTTTGACATCTAGTAGGTACTATCTCATCCTAAGAAAAATAAATAAATACAGAAAATTTTACACGTAGTCTCAGAGGATTCATTGAGTCCCTGAATCCTATGGATGCCAGGTTAAAAACCCTTGGATCAATGAGTTAATGTTAAAAAAGCAAACTTCAACAGCATAGTTTTCTCTTTTTTTTTTTTTTGTTTGTTATTTTCTTTCCTTTTCTTTTTTGTTTTAAAATAAACTCTACACCCAACATGGGGCTTGAACTCAAGATCCTAACATCAAGAGCCCCACATGCTCTACCAACTGAGCCAGCCAGGTTCCCCAACACAGTGGTTTTCAAAGAGAAAAAAAATCTCAGCTTTTGTAATAAGCTTAAGTTGTATCCTGATAATGTAGAGATGTCTGTGAAAGAACTAAAATTCAGTACTTTGTCAAGACTTTTAGCTCTAGGAAAAAACTGAGGGTTATTGGAAGGGAAATGGGGGGTGGGGATAGGGTCACTGGGTGAAGGAGGCATGAAGGAGAGCACTTGAAGTAATGAGCACTAGGTGTTCTATGCAACTGATGAATCACTAAATTCTACCCCTGAAATTAATAATACACTATATGTTAATTAAATTGAATTTAAATTAAAAAAATTTTAATTAAGTACTTTGTTAGAATACTAAGCAGCCAATTGCATGAAACCTGTAGCTAGGCTGAAAAAATATTTGGAAATTAGATGAGAATTAGATGAAAAAAAGTAGAGCATAAAATTATGTGTGCATTGATTAAAACTTTATGAAGATATGATATCATCTAGCAAAGACTGCAAAGTGTCACAGAAGGGTACCTGGGTGGCTCAGTTGGTTAAGCGTCTGCCTTCAGCTGGGGTCATGATCCAGGATCCTGGGATCGAGTCCTGCATTGGGCTCCCTGCTCAGTGGGGAGTCTGCTTCTCCCTCTCACACTGCAGCTCCCCCTGCTTGTGCAAGTGCACACGCATGCTCTCTCTCTGTCAAATTTAAAAAATATTTAAAAAAAAAAGTGACAAAGAAATCAAGAACATTCTTGGAGGGCAGTGTTTCATAGTTTTTAAGATCTTGGGTCCTAGAACACAAGGGCCTAATTTCCTATTTTGGCCCACTTCTTACCTACCCCTGTGACTTTAGGTCCTATATCTTGATTCCCTCATCTATAAAGTGGTTATTGAGATAAAAAGAAGTAATGTAAGGTAGTTAGCTTATTATATAGCACATAGTGCTCAAATATTTGTGCTTAATGTCTTAATAGTGACCTCTTTTTTTCTAAGTTGAAGTTTACATGCTATCACTACAACATTTTTTGAAAAGGCATATTAGAATACTCAAGTCATCAGGGGCACCTGGCTGACTCAGTATGGTAGAGCATGTGACGACTCTAGATCTTGGGGTAGTGAGTTCAAGCCCCATATTGGATGTAGAGATTACTGAAAGAAATATTCATTTGTGAACAGACCAAGACTTGAATTTTTCCTGGTAATTCTTACTTATCAACAATCACTTGGGCATAACTTAGTCTAAAATCTCTTTTTAAATTCATATATGTATATCATTTTTTTAGTGAGCATCTTACTATAATTTATAATTTTCTCAGTGACATATGTTTGGCTTGAATCTGCAGATGAAGCTACTGAATCTTTACATCAAACGCGCACAAACAGGTTCTGGAGGAGCTGATCCCACTACTGATGTTCCTGGACAAAGTTAGTGAAGCTGATTAAAGTGAACCAAGACTCAAAGAAAGGACAGACAGACCACCCCTCATCAACGAAAGGAAATTTTCAAACACATCTTTTGAAACTTACCACCTTTCCCAGTTTTAGTTTTTTGTTTTGTTTTGTATTTTCTGTAACAGAGGGCTATCCTCAGTCTGCATGTAACTTTTATGATAGTTACTCCAAATTCAAAAAGAAGCAGTATTAACATCAGTTGATCAATACAAAGTAATTTTTAATTGAATTCATCATTTCACATGTTTGTACTTCTTTGTCTTCCCATTAACCTTTGCCAGTGTTATGATTGTATAAATTTTTTTAAATGCTGGTTAAAGAGGAATGCTTAAAGCTTTAAAATTTTAACAGTCTAAAACATTTTTTTGCCTCTATTCAAATGCAGAATAATATTTTTATTGCTACTTGGAGTTTTGTTCCGTATCATGTCTTATGCCAGAAATACTGAAATGATGTGAAACAAAGCAGGACTAATTTGAACTACAGCTGGACTCTGTTGACGTGATGGTGATACATGTCATTAGTTGCAACTTCTTTGGGGTGATCTATAGTTTAAAACTAAGACCTCAGAGAAAGTGCTACAGAATCAGCCAGTTCTGTAACACTGATACTGCTTGTTGGTTGTTGGTTTTGCCATCATTATTTAAAACCATGTCCCCTCTAAGATCCCATAAGAAAGCTGCACCAAATCATCTGCCTGTTGTTTTCTTGATACTTATTAAAATAGAAGGTTTTTATTGCAGGGTTTTTGGTTTATCTTTGTTGTGAATGATGCTTTTTTCATATTTATTAATATCAAATTCACTTATGAATAAACTTGATAATGCAAAGAGACAAAAAAAAAATCAAGTGCATGTGTGTCCTTGACCATCTTCTGTTTCTCATTATAAACAAACTTATTGAAACATGGGAGTCAACCAGCACCTTTTCTTTAAATGCTGGAACCTGGTTTCCTTTTGCCATGAAATTGTCTTACTTGAAAATATTGATCCTGATGAGAGAGATGGTGCAAGGCTATTATCTTTGTGTAATGGACTCAAATTCTCTACCTCTTCAGGGCTAATCCTTATAACTGAGCTGCTGCCTGTAGTGTCTTTTGGAAAACTACTTCAAGGGTGATTTTCTGTTACATTTTAACAAAGTTTTTAATCACCTTTTGCTACACCTATTCTTTTCGTGTGCAGCCAACTTTCAAAAATTACCAGTTTGGTGAAAGGCAAATTAGACCATTTGGAACCAGGATACTAATGATTTCTCATAACCTTTTTTTAAATCCTAACATGAAGTGAATTTGACTGGAAAGGCAAATAGCTATTAGGGAAGCAATTTGCTGTTGTTACAGAGTTATCTGTACTTTCTTTGTTTAATTGAAAAAAATGTAGAAATGTATGTAAAGAATTTAAGACAAGAGTACTGGATGGATGGATGATTTGTCATAGGCTTTTCCCTTTGTTTCTGTTCTAGCAGCAGGAAAATAGTTTCTCTCTATCCCCTCCCCTTTACCTGTAACAATTTTGTTTTCTGCTGTTAATTACATTGTGTATTTATAGTCCTATGCTTACTGTTGTGCATATACTGGCAATAAACCTGTACATAACATTACTTGAAAAAAATAACAATGTATATCAGTTGTTTTTCTGTCTCACTGTCTGACAAGTCACTTAGCTCCCAACCAAGTTTTTAAAAATGTTTCAAAGGTCTTGTATTAGTGGTATTCTCTAATTTTATAAGTGCATCTGAGGAGAAAAGATTTATCAGGAGGAGCATCCACAGTCAAATTATATAGCTATATATGCATGTGTATAACATAGCTTTATCTAAGAAGAAAAGACATTTTAAACATTGAATTCTTCTCAGTTTCTCAGTAATGTTTTATGTTCCATGACCTTTTGTATGTTTTATAATCACTTTTTAATCTCAATATTGATTTAATTTTGACCTCTGCTTTAAGATCTTGCTTTAACTCTTGCTGACAACTAAGTGTGATTGATGTAAGCTGATAATAATAAATAATAACTCTACTTGAAAACTTAGATCATGTACCTGGCATCTAAAGGCAGGCATTCAAATAAATGAACTGAATAGTAGTAAAAGAGTATGGTTTAATGTGACTAAGTTAAAGCTAATATATTAAAACATGAAAAAAAGTCATATTTAAAATTCTATAATTTTAGGGACACCAGGCTAGTTCAGTCGGTAGAGCATGCAATTCTTGATCTCAGGGTCGTGAGTTTGAGCCCCATGTTGGGCATAGAGATTACTTTAAAAAATTAAATAAAAATATATATACATAAAAAATAAATGAAATTCTATAATTTCAATTAATGAAGCTTTATGAAAAGTTATTATAGACTACTCACATTTGTTCATTCCAGAAACATATTTAGGTGTCAGCTATTAAGAACTGGTGAGGGACGCCTGGGTGGCTCAGCAGTTGAGCGTCTGCCTTCGGTTCAGGGCGTGATCCTGGGGTCCTAGGGTCAAATCCCGCATCAGGCTCCCTGCATAGAGCCTGCTTCTCCCTCTGCCTGTGTCTCTGCCTCTCTGTGTGTGTGTCTCTCATGAATAAATAAAAATAAAATCTTATTTAAAAAGAAAATAATAACTGGTGAAAAGTTCCTGGTTAAATTTTTTCTTTCCACTTTTCTCTCTAAACATCAGTATCATTCATTTACTGCATTGCTCAGAGCTAATTAAAAGGACATAATTCCAGATTATAAACCATGTTTGTTTCTTGGAGGTTTTCAAAATCTTAAATAAGCTTCTGCCATTTTCAAGTAAGATGTGATTTGAACCTGAGGTTTCAAATTTGGAATAAATTTACTGTATTCCTTCATACTTTCTCTTACAAATTTTGGGTCAAAATGACCTTTCACCAAGTATGTCTCACAATAAAAGGCTGGAATCTTATCAAGTCATATCTGTTTGTAAATTCAAGTGTATCTTATAATTATTAATTTAGAATAGCATTTACAGAAATAAAAATGAGGATTGGTACATGCATACAAGAACACATTTTTATAAACTTAATCTTTGACATCTTTGCTTCTTGTGTTTAGGTTTATTTCATTGCAATTAATCAAGTACAGTTTTACAGCTAAGCAAAAGAAAGAATTAAGCTTTAAAAAGCCAAGAGTTAAAAAGTTACCCATCTCTCTTTTTTAAGACTTTATTTTTAAGTCCTCTCAATACCCAACATGTGGCTCAAACTCACAACCCTGAGATCAAGAATCGCATGCTTGGGGACACCTGGGTGGCTCAGCGGTTGAGCTTCTGTCTGCCTTCAACTCAAGTCTGGGGATTGAGTCCCACATCAGGCTCCCTGCATGGAGCCTGCTCCCTCTGCCTGTGTCTCTGCCTCGCTGTGTCTCACATGAGTAAACAAAATCTTTAAAAAAAAAAAGTTGCATGCTCCACTAACCAAGGGAACCAGGTGCCCCAAAAGTTACCCATCTCTATACAGCAGAAATAAATTCTATAAAACTAGAAAAATAGAACAGTTCAATGAAATCAAGAGCTGGTTCCTTGAAAAACAAATCAATAAAATTGATAAACCTCTACCCAGACTTAACCAAGAAAAGTAGAGAAAGGATTCAATAAAATCACAAATGAGAAGTAACCGACACTACAGAAATAGTCATAAGAGAATACTATGAAAAACTATATGCCAACAAATTGACAACATACAAGAATTGGATAAATTCCTAGTAGAAACAAACCTACCAAAACTGAAGCAGGAAGAAGTACAAAACTTGAACAGACCGATAATCAGCAAAGATACAGATTCAGTAATCAAAAATCTCCAAACAAAAGTCCAGATCCAGATGGCTTCACAGGTGAATTCTACCAAACATTTTTTTTAATTTTTTTTTAATTTTTATTCATTTATGATAGTCACACAGAGAGAGAGAGAGAGGCAGAGACACAGGCAGAGGGAAAAGCAGGCTCCATGCACCGGGAGCCCGACACGGGACTCGATCCCGGGTCTCCAGCATCGCGCCCTGGGCCAAAGGCAGGCGCCAAACCGCTGCGCCACCCAGAGATCCCTCTACCAAACATTTAAAGAAGAATTAATATGTATTCTCACCTATTCTGAGAAAAAAAAAAAAGAAGAAGAAGAAAGGAGGAGGAGAAGGAGGAGGAAGGAAAACTTCCAAATTTATTCTATGGAGCCAGTATTACCCTGATACCAAAACTGGATAAAGACACCACTAAAAAGAACTACAGACCAATATCCCTGATGAACATAAATACAAAAATTCTCAACAAAATGTAGCAAACTGAATTCAGCAATACATTTAAAAAATCGTTTGCCACATGAGGTGCCTGCCTGGCTTAGCAGAGCATGCAGCTCTTGATCTCAGGGCTATGAGTTGAAGCCCCATGTTGGGCATGGAGCCTACTTTAAAAATGAAGAATCATTCACCATTATCAAATAGGATTTATTCCTAATTTGCAAGCATAGTCCAATATTCGCAAATCAGTCAACATGATACATCAATAAGAAAAAGGATAAGAACCACAAATCAGTTCAATAGATGCAGAAAAAGCATTTGACAAAGTACAACATTCACAGTAACTCAACAAAGTGAGTTTAGAGGGAACATATCTCAACATAATAAAGGCCATCTATGAAAAACCCACAGCTAACATCATCCTCTGGGGAAAAACTCTTTTCCTCTAAAGGTCAGGAACAAGACAAGGATGTCCCCTCTCACCACTTTTATTCAACATAGCACTGGAAGTCCTAGCCATGGCACTCAGACAACAAAAAGAAATCAAAAGAATACAAATCAGTAAGGAAAAAGTAAAACTTTCACTATTTGCAGATGACATGATACTACATATAGAGAACCTAAAAGACTCCACTCCGAAACTGCTACAACTGATAAACAAATTCAGTAATGTCACAGGATGCAAAATCATGTACAGAAATCTGTGCATGTCTATCCACCAATAATGAAGCAGCAGAAAAAAAATTAAGAAAACAATCCTATTTACAATTGCACCAAAAGTGATAAGATACCTAGGAATAAACCTAGCCAAAGAGGTAAAAGATACATACTCTGAAAACTATAGAAGACTTATGAAAGAAATTGAAGATGGCACAAAGAAATGGAAAGACATTCCATACCTGTGGATTAGAAGAACAAACATTTTTAAAGCAATCTACATGTTTAATGCAATCCCTATCAAAATGCCAATTAGCATTTTTCCAGAGCTAGAACAATCCTAAAATGTATATAGAACCTTTACAAAAGACCCCAAAAAGACAAAGCAATCTTGAAAAAGAAAAGCAAACCTGGAGGCTTCACCATTCCAGACTTCAAGTAATATTACAAAGCTATAGTGATCAAAACAGTGTGGTACTGGCACAAAAATAGGCACATAGATCAATAGAGCTGAATGGAAAATTCAGAAATAAACCCATAATTATACGGTCAATTAACTTTCAACAAAGCAGGAAAGAATAACCAATGGGAAAGAGTCTCTTCAGCAAATGGTGTTAGAGAAACTAGACCACTTCCTTATACCATATACAAAAGTAAATTCAAACTGGCTTAAAGACCTAAATGTGGACCGCCTGGGTGGTTCAGTCAGTTGGGCATCGGGCTTTGGCTCAGGTCGTGATCCTGGGGTCCTGTTATTGAGCCCATGTGGGCCTCCCTGTTCAGTGGGGAGCCTGCTTCTCCCTTTCCCTCTGCCTACCCCCCCTCTCATGCTCTCTCTCTAATGAATAAATAATAATAATAATAATAATAATTTAACATTGGCTATAGCAACATCTTTCTAGATATGTCTCCTGAGGCAATGGAAACAAAAGCAAAAAAAAAAAAAAAAAAAAACTATTGGGACCACATCAAAATAAAAATCTGCACAGCAAAGGAAACAATCACCAAAACTAAAAGACAACATACAGAATGGGAGAAGATATTTGCACTACTGGGTGTTTACCCAGAGAATACAAAAACACTAATTCAAAGGAATACATGCATCCCATGTACAGCAGCATTGTTTACAATAGCCTCATTATGAAAGCAGGCCAAGTATGCATCAATTGATGAATGAAGAAAAGGTGTCATACATATACAATGGAATATTATTTAGCCATAAAAGAGAATGAAATCTTGCCATTTGCAGCCACATGGATGGAGCTAGAAAGTATAATGCTACGTGAAATAAGTCAGAAAAGAGAAATACCATGTGATTTCACTCATATGTGGAATTCAGAAACAAAACAAGCAAAGGGGAAAAAAGTAAGAGAGAGAGAAACAAATTTAATTATAGAGAACAAACTCATTGTTACCAGAGGGGAGGTCAGTGAGGAGTTTGGTGAAATAGGTGATGCATATCAAAGAGGCCACTTGCTGTGATGAGCACCGGGTGATGTATGGAAGGGTTGAATCAGGTGTGAAACCAATATAACAGTGTACGTTAACTAACTGGAATTTCAATAAAAAATTAAAATTTACCTATCTCTGTTGTAAACAATAGAGATTGCTTAAGTAAACTTAAAAAAAAATTTCTTTAAAAAAAAAGGGAGCTCTACTATTTTTTTAAGATTTTATTTTTTTTTAAGTAATCTCCACACCCAACATGGGGCTTGAACTCACACCTCTGAGATCGAGGGTCTTCATGCTCTACCGACTGAGCCATCCAGGTGCCCCAGGAAGAGCTTACTTTTAAAACCAAAAAAAATCAAGAAATCTTGGGTATGACTTCTTTCAGTAGTTTTATTTCAAAAGTTTTATTCTTTCCTTATTAAGTTAAAATATTGAGTTAGCTCTCCAAACTGAACAAATCACTTGGGTGCCCCCAGCTGGCCACCATTATACAATTTAGTCTAATTTAGCTGGAACAAGGGATACCAGTGGAGGAAGGACCCCAGATGGAGTATTAGATATCCTAAGTATGTATTCTAAGATAAAACCTAGTTGAATTAGAGTTCACCCAAGACTTATGCAGAAGAATAACGTGATTAAAATTAACATCACAAACATTGAAATTTTACATGCTCTGAAAACTTCAGAAGTGAGGTGTCTGTATAGGCTACAATTTTTTACAGATTGGTCTTATGAATCTGATTCTGATTACCTCTATATAGCTATTAAATATTTTAGCACCTGCTGTGCATCTGACACCCCTTCAGTGTGTCTGCTGGAAACTTATAGTTGTGGATCTGATAATGAGAGAAACACATTAATGTGCTTTCAGAAATGGGGTTGGTACAAGATGTGCTGGCCCATGACTCAATGACTCACTGTAGAAAAGTGCCCAGAGGTGCTCCTAGTAAACCACCATCCTGAAGGACATGCACTGTGTGCAGCCCTGGTCTCCGAGGATTCTTCAACTATTCTTCAACTAGTGTCAGACTGCTAAGGCAGTATTTTTTTCCCCTTAAGAAAGTATAAATCAGTTACTTTGTTGGAAGTGAGTAAAAAATTACTTAGTTTGTAGATTTTAGTCTCCAGCCAAATTTATATTAGTTTTTATCTAAGTTTATCAGAGTAGAAACTTAGGATCAGAGTTAGAGTATTCTGACATAAGCAAGAAATGTGCCTTTTCTTCTCCATCCTCCTAAAGCCGTGTTTCTCAACTTGGTGATTTTGCCCACTGGAGGGCATTTGGCAATATCTGGAGATACTTTGGTTGTCATAACTTGGCAGGGAGGGCCACTGACACCTGTGTATAGGTCAATGAATCTTGCCTGCCAAATATCCTATGGTACGCAGGATTGACCCCCACAACAAACAGGTGTCCTGCCGCAGATGTCAACGATGCCCAAATCGAGAGACCTTGCACTAAAGCAAAGGAGTTGCTGTGGACAACTGCTCTAGTGACATAGCCCAGTTTAAAAACAATGAGTCAGGGATAAAAAAACAAGAGCAAAAAACCAAGTCAGGTTTTTTGACACCAATGTTGAATAGAATGGTGAACAATCCAGAACTCACTTCTAGATGACTAATTTGATTATTTTCCCATCTTTTAATATATATGGGCTCACATACCAACCATTCAACATAAATCATTGACCCCCCCAACATAATCCAAAACAACTTACTCCATTCTGAAGTGTCTGTCCAATGCAAAGTTAGTCCCTCCAAGTTTGCTCTTATAAAAGAAACAGTCATTTTTATTTTGAGGAACTGATTATCTGGCTCCTGAGGGCAGAGAATTTCCACACAGTGAGGTTCCCTCCAGACCACTAACAGCGCGGTTGACCGAGGAGACCCAGAAGAATGGCCTTGGTGTTGGTTGGCCAGTATTGAAAACTTAATAGTCATTCAAATATCACAGGATTCCACTTATGAAGTGCCCAGAGTAGTTAAATTCATAGAGACAGAAAATAGGATGGTGGGTGCCAGGGGCTAGAGGAAGGGGGAATGAGGTGTGATTGTTTAGTGGGGACAGTCACCATCTGGGGTGATGAAAAGAGGTGGACAGTGGTGATGGCTGCACAATGGTGTGAATGTACTTAACATAACTGAGCTTCATGTTTTTATTTTTATTTTACTTATTTTTTGAACTGTACATTTTTAAATGACAAAGATGGTAAACACTATGTTGTGTATTTTACCACTAGAATAAAAACATGACTTAATGATCATTCAAATGAGGTCACAATATAACAGTGATTAGAACTCTGTTCACCACCTGATTGCTGTGAATGGCTACACGCGAAGGTCAGGTAGATGATATATATCATGCTGTCTGTGTATACATACGGAGTCTATATTAGAACAGAGCAGGAGGTCTGACAATGTGCGCTCCATCTAGATACACGGAAGGAGGTGAGCAGTGAAGTCAGACCACTGCCACCGTCGAAGACTAGAGCACCGAAGGCCATCACTTGCGGGATGTCAGGCTATGCCTAATAAACAGGCAGGATTTCATGGAGACCCCACAGCCCTCTCATGTGATGGGTGCTATTATTCCCGCTGTTCTGGAGATGAGGAAGTGAAGCTTTGAAGGATTAAGTAACTCGCCCAAGTGGTGGAAATAGTGATTTTTACATGAGCAGTCTCACGGCATAATCTGTTCTCTGAACCACATTGCGGCTCTACTTCTCTCGGAAAGGTGAGGAAAGCTGTGGGCGAGGTGCTAGTAGTCAGCATCACAGCAAAATGGACCCTCGTAACCTGTTTTAAGTGTAATTTCAGTAACGTTCAGTAGAGATCATCACATTGCTGTATGACAGATCTCTAGAACTTCATCTTGCAAGACTGAAATTCTGTACCCATCAAAGACTAACTCCCCCTCCACCAGCCCTTGGCATCCACCTCCCCACTTTCTACTTCTGTGATTCTGATCATTTTACATACTTCATAAGAGTGGGAATCATAGAGTATTGTCCTTTTGTGCCTGGCTTATTCACTTAACATAAGGTCCTCGAGGTTCATCTATTTGGTAGCATGCAACAAGGTTTCCTTCTTTATGAAGGCTGAATAATATTCCATTGTATGAATATACCACGTTTCTTCATCCATTCATCTGTCAATGGACAGTGGGTTGCTTCTACCTCTTGCCTATGATAACGCTACACAGTCTTTTTTAAAAACCATTTATGCATTTCTAGCACTGTTCACAATTGGAACATAGCAATACTATTATAGCAAGTCTCTGTTTTTTTTAACATTTTATTTATTTATTTATTTATTTATTTATTTATTTATTTATTTATTCCTGAGAGACACAGAACCAGAGACGTAGAGGGAGAAGCAGACTCCCCATAGGGAGCCCAATGTGGGACTCAATCCCCAAACCGGGATCATGCCTTGAGCCAAAGGCAGATGCTCAACCGCTGAGCCACCCAGGCATCCCATATTATAGGAAGTCTTACTATTTGTGTTATAAAGAATACACAAAAGAATTAGTTCAGGGAATCTTTAGAATATCCAAATCTCTTAAAAACAATAAGTCATTGACAGCATTTTCACATTCAGAGTTTTACTGGTGTTTTACATTTTAGTTTGAAAATATATATATATATTTGAAAATATATAAATATATATATGAAAATACATAATAAATACTGTATACTGATTGTTCTTTCTTGTGAGTCAAGACAAAACCTCTTGCGAGGTTTTGTGCTCAGCACATGAGATCTGTTAACTCTTCATTCCAATCCTATGAGTTGGGTATTATCATCATCCTCAGTTGACAGAAGACACTGAGACATGGAGAAATTAATTGATTTGCCCAAGGTCTTGTAGCTCATAAGCTTGCAACTAAGTTTCAAACCAAGATTATCTGAGGCCAGAGATAGAAAACTCAATCCCTGTGCTAGAAGTGCTCTAGTTATTGTACATGAACATTTGTAAGGTTCTACCCCAACTTTGTGACTATTGGCACCCTTTAAGATCTAAAAAAAAAAACAACAACAAAAAAAAAAAACAGGGCAGCCCTGGTGGTGCAGCAGTTTGGCGTTGCCTGCAGCCTGGGTGTGATCCTGGAGACCTGGGATCAAGTCCCACATTGGGCTTCCTGCATGGAGCCTGCTTCTCCCTCTGCCTGTGTCTCTGCCTCTCTCTCTCTGTGTCTATGAATAAATAAATAAAATCTTTAAAAAAATAAATAAAATAAAAAACAAACCAAAAAACTATGGCATTTTAAAACTGCTATTTAAAAAAAAATAAATAAAACTGCTATTTATATATTTTGAATAACTGGGACATAAAAAACACTGAGTTTCTAAAAATGCACATATCTAACCTAGGGAAGTAACCAAAATAAGTAAAAATAATAGTCATAGTAGTTAAGAAGAGGATCCAATTTCCATATCCT
The DNA here is from genome assembly GCF_905146905.1 of Nyctereutes procyonoides. Classification (NCBI taxonomy): domain Eukaryota; kingdom Metazoa; phylum Chordata; class Mammalia; order Carnivora; family Canidae; genus Nyctereutes; species Nyctereutes procyonoides. Next base: position 3,750,920 of record NW_026575042.1, read on the forward strand.
TTATCATACTGGAAGCACTGATAAAATGATAACACAAACATTTGTCTTGGAGATACCTAATAACCCAAAGTGTGCTAGGTGTGGCAGCAGGAGCTCCAGCTCTCCCGTCTCACAGACACTAATAATTCTGATTACATCACCTTTTCCAATTGTCCGGCCTCCCTTTGCTTGCCTGTCTTCAAGCCTGGATGGTGAAGAGAGGTCTCTTGAAGACACCATTCAACAGCCTGAAGGAGGGGTAGCCAGCCCTGACTGGAACACAGGGAGAGCAGGCTCCCGGTGGAACGTCTCCAAAGGGGGAGAACAGAAAGAAAGAGGGGGACAAAAGAAGAGGACTCACCTGATGAGTGCACGTACTGAAGGGATTTTCTCAGATTTGGGGAAGGAATTAATGTGGGTAACTTGACAAGCACATAGAAAGCAAAGTGTGTATCACAATATATTATGTCTTTATCTGTCAATAATATTTAGATATAATGATATGGAAGTTGACTTAATCAAAGAACTGTGACAACTTTGATGAGGCAGGAGGCATACAGATCATTAAATCGTCATCTGCCATTGTAAAAAGTAGATACTACCTAGAAACGAGTACGGAAAGAAATTGATGAAGTTTGGAAGTGGCTGCTTTGGAAAGTACCAATCTCCTGAGAAGGGAGACTGGGGCAGGGGACTGAATTTTGTTATAAACTCAGCAGCATTAGTGGCTGTTTTCAGATATGTACATTTACCACTTTGATTTTCTTTAAAAATACATAAATTACACCAGCACTTCCAGATGTGTACTGTTCATGGTGACAAAAACAGTAACAAAAAAAAAAAGGAAAAGAAGAAAGAAGAGAAAGAAAGAAAGAAAGAAAAGTAAGAAAGGAAGAAAGAAAGGAAGAAAAAGAAAGAAAGAAAGAAAGAAAGAAAGAAAGAAAGAAAGAAAGAAAGAAAGAAAGAAAGAAAGAAAAGAAAGAAAGAAAGAAAGAAAGAAAGAAAGAAAGAAAGAAAGAAAGAAGAAAGAAAGAAAGAAAGAAAAAGAAAGAAAGAAAAGAGAAAGAATGCGTGCATAACATAGGATTTTAAAGTTTGGGGAAAACAAAGAATACATTCCAGATTGCAAACTGGGATGTGAAGGTAGGGGATTCATCTGAGAGAAGAAAGAGGATTTGTGATGTGACATATGATTTCATTTGTGGAAATTTAATGTTTGTTTCATGAAAGTCTTACCTCTACAAAAAAAATAAATAAATAAGTTTTCCAGTCTTTCCCACTGCTTCCTTGGCCCAGTGTACCTTTTCTCCTACCTCCACATTTAAACCAGCATATTTATATGACAAACAACAGTCTTTGGAGCATGCTCTTTGGCAAAGGAAAGTGGTATTTCAGTTCAGAAAACCCCTTAGCACATCAATGATCCGTGGGTAATTGGGGCAGATTGATTCCCATTTTTCTAGGTCTCCAGATCTAAGCTTTTATTTATTTATTTTTAGCTCTCTCTCTCTCTTTTTAAAGATTTTATTTATTTATTCATGAGAGACAGAGAGAGGCAGAGGCACAGGCAGAGGGAGAAGCAGACTCCACGCAGGGAGCCCAATGTGGGACTCAATCCCAGGACCCCAGGATCATGACCTGGGCCGAAAGCAGAAGCTCAACTGCTGACCCACCCAGGCTTCCCAGACCTAAGCTTATAACATCTTGCAGAAAAGATGTTTCTGCAAGAGAAAACTTCTTACTTTTTCTGTTTTTAATATCATATGACATGTTGCTATTCTGTGGATCAATCATGAACATCATTCAGACCTACTGCATTTGTAACAAACTCTCCAGGTGACTCATATGATTTGTGACTCATATGCACGTTCATGTGTGAGAAGCACTGATGGAGAGGTGTTTTGTGGTAAACAACACTGATGTTATTTATGTTGTATAGTCCTTTTACTTTAGCAATTGTTAGGCAATTTATGGACTCCACTTTGAATGCTTTCCAGTTAGCAGCTATTTCTTTTCATGACACATTCTCATAGGAAATCTATTAACAAATTTATTAACTACAATACTGGGAATTCCAGGACTACATCACCAAGATCACACAGCTTCTGGCAACCAAAGGTACACTGTATCATGGTGAAATAACAAGTAGCCTGACTCAAGTTACCAAATGTATTGTTTGAGCAATAAATACTACAACAGAAATGTAATTCAATTCTATTTTAAAAAGTGCTGGAGCACCTGGGCAGCTCAGTCGGGCAAGCATCTATCTGCCTTTGGCTCAGGTCCTGATCCCAGGGTCCTGGGATTGAGACCCACATTAGGCTCCCTGCAGGGAGCATGCTTCTCCCTCTGCCTATGTCTCTGCTTCTTTCTATCTGTCTCTCATGAATAAATAAATAAAATATTAAAAAAATCATTTATTGGCTTACTTGGGTGACTCAGTTGGTTAAGCATCTGACTCTTGGTTTCATTTCACATCACCATCTCAGGGTCCTGGGATCCAGCCACCACATCAGGGTCTGTGCTTAACAAGGAGTCTGCTTGAGATCCTCTCTCTCTCTCTCACTCTCTCTCAAATAAATAAATACATCTTTTTAAAAAAAATCACTTATTCAACAAGTACTTGTGATGTAGGAAAGATGTTGGGGTATGGAGCCAAAAGCCAAGAAAGAATTCTTGAGACATCTTTGGTGCAAAAAAGGTGCTTTTATTAAAGCATGAGGGCAGAAAGAGCTGCACTGGGGTCATGAGGAGTGGCCCATTATATACTTTCCAGTAGGGAGGGGGTCAGGAACAGCATAAGCCCCCCAGGTATTTTGGAAACAAGGTTTCCAGGACCTTGAGGGGGCTAGCTATTGTTAGGAAAGTCACTTATTACTGTATAACAAAACCCGAGTCATGAGACCCTTCAGATGTATATACGTAGGCCATGTGCTTGGGGGATGATCGCCAACATGTATCTCAGTGAGGGCAGAGATAAAGGAAGTTTCCAAATGAATTTTTATATGTTGAAGTAGACTTACAGGATCCTGGGGATCTGTTGCCTTTTGCCCTTAGCAAAGTATTAACATTAAGGCAGCTGAGTCCCTAAAGGAAGGTCACTCTGCTTATTTCAAGGAATTCCAATGGGTTCTAAGTAGTATGGAAATTTAATTTTTCTTTTGCCCCTGCTTCCCACATCACTTGGATGCCCATTCAAATGTCAGACACCCTTCTAGGCACTAGGAATATCCTACTGAAAAAAGCAGACAAAATCTCTTTCCTCATGGAACTTACATTCTAGTCAAAGAGAAAAGATAAATAAGAAAAATGTAGCATACCTGAGATAATGACAAGGACTAAGGACAAAAAATCAAGGAAGGAGGATTTTAAAAGATGAGGATATGATAGAATCTTACAAAGACTGGCCAGGGAAGCCCTCCCTGAGAAGGGTGTGGCGCAGAGGTGAAGGAAGTGGATTGTGTTGGCAGCAGAACGGCTCCCAAACATGTCTGCGTCCTTAGTCCTGGGACTGTGGACATCTTACCCTACGTGGCAAAAGGAACTTTCAGGTGTTATTAATTTAAGGGCCTTGCGATGGGAAGTTTAGCCTGGGTTAGCCAGGTGGGCCCAATGTCATCACAGCGTCCTTCTAAGGGAAAGAGGGAGGCGGGAGGGTCAGGTGAGGAGGAGGCTGCCGGGGAAGCAGGGGTCCCAGCAGTGTGGGAACCCAGGAACGCAAGCTGCCTCCAGAGACTGGACAAGGCAAGGCAACAGGTTCTTCCCTAGACCCTCCGAAAGGAATGCAGCCTGCTGACAGCTCCACTTTAGTCCAGTGAAGTTGCTTTTGGACGTGTGACCTCCAGAACTGTGAGATAATACTTGTTTGTTGCTGTCATCCACCCGGTGGTTGGTTAGAGTGCGCTGGGAAGCTCAGACACCGAGTCAGGCTGCGGTGGTGCCCGTATGTGACTGCTTTGGCAAACATCCTCCAAAGCACGGTGGCTTCATAAAACCAACATGCACTCCTCATTTACAGGACAGCCTGATGCAGGCGGGCCAGGTACTCTGCTCCACGGACCCAACAGGGGTCCAGCTCCCAGGGCCCCATCAGTGGCTACCCCTCACCCTGGGCCTCACAGTTGGTTGAATCTTGGATTTGAAAAAAAAAGCTGTAATAAACAATTTAGGGACAAATGGAGAGATTTGGAAATGAAATGATCATTATATAATGTTACTGAATTTCTTTAGTTGAATCATTAAATTTCTTGATGTAATAATGACATTAGAATCATGATGGATTGTTTCTGTTCTCTTAGAATACATAGTAAATAGGGTGCCTGTGTGTTTCAGTGGGTTAAGTGTGTGACTCTTGATTTCGGCTCAGGCCCTGATTTCAGGGTTGTGGGGTCCAGCCCTGCATCGGGCCTCGCATCGGGCCCCACATCGGGCTCCTTGCTCAGTGGGAAGTCTGCTTTTGCTTCTCCCTCTGCCCCTCCTTGCTGGCGATATTCTCTTCCCCTCTCTCTCTCTCTCTTGCTCAAATAATAAAATCTTTTTTTTAATTTTTTTTAAATTTTTATTTATTTATGATAGTCACAGAGAGAGAGAGAGAGAGAGAGGCAGAGACACAGGCAGAGGGAGAAGCAGGCTCCATGCAACGGGAGCCTGACGTGGGATTCAATCCCGGGTCTCCAGGATCGCGCCCTGGGCCAAAGGCAGGTGCTAAACCGCTGCGCTACCCAGGGATCCCTCAAATAATAAAATCTTAAAAAAATACATTGTGAAGAATTTAGGCATGGGTTATCAGGAAAGCTGCAACTTAATCACATGATTAAACAAATAGACAAATGAACAGAAGTAGAGAAATTAGCAAGAGTGAAATATATGACTAAAGAATATATAGCTGATCGTTTTTGTTCTTTTAGCTTTTCTGTACGTTTACAAAAACATAGTTGAAACGAATTACGTTTCTTGGAGAAGCACTTTATTTTTATTTCTTAAAGATTTTATTTATTTGAGAGAGACAGACTGAGCGAACAAGAGAGAGAGAGAACACAGGCGAGGAGGGGGCGATGAAGAGAGGAGAAGAGAGAAGCAGACTCCCCACTGAGCAGGGAGCCCGACAACAGGGGCTTGATCCCAGGACCCCAGGATCAAGTCCTGAGCCAAAGGCAGATGCCCAACTGGCTGAGCTACCCAGGGCTCCGAGAAGCATAATTTTATATTAAATGTGCTTAGGAGAAAAACATTTACCTGTTCTGTTTTCAAGATAAAGGGCATTTGGAAGCATACTTGACTTTTCTGGTCTACAGTTCTCCAGGGTCAAACTTGTCTCAGTTATTGCTGAGTGAAATATCTAAAAAACTCCCAAGTGGCTCAGAGTATTGGTAAATGACTATAAGCTGGAGACTGTCCACATTTGCATATGGTCAAGTAACATTTTGTCCTTTGTTGGATTTTATGACACTGTCAAAAACACCATGAATGATGACAGCAAGGGCACTGGCACATGAAATGTCTGCACTTGAGCTGCCTGTTTATCCAGGACCTGGTAGTCCACTCCTTCTTGTTGATGAGGTGGGTCAGAGGTTACACACAATAGCAAACACATGATGCTTACTCTGAACCAGGACAAGTTCTAAGCTAGACAACATATTAACTTATTTAATCCTCACAACTCCATCATCTATTATCTCCATTTATAGATGGGGAAACTGAGGTAATGTCCTAGATCACACACTCCTAATTGGCAGAGATAGAATTTGAATCCAGGCAATTTAGCTACAGAATCTAACTCCTATCTATATTCAAAAGAGTACATGGCCTATATTTGTGGTCACATAGTTTATACGATGCTCACATTCTTTTGGACACCATTCGAGTTCTCAAAATCTGAATGCAGGGCATTCTCCCCATGCACACAGAGCCAGGAAGGTAAATATTCTCATTTTAAAAGCAAAGAGACTTTTATCAAATCCCACCTAATGGTGTTGTTATCCACCAACCTCAGACTGAGCCTATTTGTTAACTGTTTCAGGGACAAATTTTGCTAGTGTTAAGTCCAGTTGACTTGAAGCTTTTCAAAGATCTTGCTGCCTGACTGTATGTGCTGTTTACAAGAATGGCCACAATTTTCCATTCCATCTCCCATTTCTCTAAAAGAGAAAATCTGAAAAATATGCATTTTATAATGGTGAAGCATTTTAAGAACCACCAGACAAAAAGCATCTTTGCTCCTTGTGAGCATTTACACCAAATAATTTTTGTGATTTTGTGCCTCCTTTCACCAAGAGATGGAGTCTGTTTCTCCACCCCTTGGGGCTGGACTGGTTTTGTGACTTGCTTTGGTCAAGAGATTTCAGCAGAGGTGATGGCATTCCAGTGCTGGATTAGGGTTTCCTGTTGTCTCTCAGAACCCATCCAACCACCATGAGAACAAGGCAGGGCTAGTCTGCAGGAGAGTGGAGACGATGTAGTGTGACTCAAGCAAACTCAGATGTCCTGGGGAAACCCCAGACATGTGAGAAAGCCAGCCAAGATCAGCAGAACCATTGCTGGCTACGGATGCATGAGGAAGCCTAGCTGGGCTCAGAAGAACTGCACAACTGAGCCCAGCAAAAGTTCTGATACACAGAATCAAGAACTAAAGGAAGTCTGGGTGGCTCAGCAGTTGAGCATCTGCCTTTGACTCAGGGCCTGATCCCAGGGTCTGGGATCCAGTCCCACATCAGGCTCCTGCAGAGAGCCTGCTTCTCTCTCTCTCTCTCTCTCTCTCTCTCTCATGAATGAATAAATAAAATCTTTAAATAAATAAATGGGTGTTGTTTTAGATCACAACATTTTGAATGTCAAAAAGTTAATTGACCTTCTGGCTCACTGGATACTTAGCACTGGCTTTCCCAAAACTTCAACATGCCTCAGAGGCATCCCTAGTACTCTGCTATCTTAGTCTTTTCAGGCTGCTGTAACAACAAACAGCAGACTGGTGGCTTTTAAACAAAAGCAATTTGTTTTTCATGGCTCTGGAGGCCGGAAGTCTGAGATCCGGGTGCCAGCATGATCAGGTGGGTCTTCCGCCAGGGTGCAGACTTCACACTATATCCTCACATGGCAGAGGGGGAGTGGGAGAGCTCTGTGGGTCTTTCTTTATAAGAGCACTAATCCCATTCTTGGGGGCATAGCCCCTCCCAAAGGCCCCACCTCCTCCAATACTATCACCTTGGGGAGGGGGTAGATTTCAACGTCTGAATTTTGAAGAGACACAAGCATTCAGACGCTGGCACCCATGAACATCTTAACAAAGACAGAATCTGAAAGGGGCGCCTGGGTGGCCCACTGGTTGAGCATCTGCCTTCAGCTCAGGTCATGATCGTTGAGTCTCGGGATCAAGTCCCGAATCAGGCTCCTCACAGGGAGCCTGCTTCTCCCTCTATCTGTGTCTCTGCCTCTCTCTCTCTCTCTCTCTCTGTCTCTCATGAATAAATAAACTATTAAAAAAAAAGAATCTGAAAGGATACATATTTTGAAACAGTTAAGCAGCCAAGAGCCATCACGCAGAAAGTGTGTTTGCTACTTCTTAGTATTTGAAAATGTTATCATCTTTCACTGATTTTTCTTAAGGAAAAACTAATTGCTGTGCAGAAGTCCAAGCAGGTAGGTCTTATTCCCAGCAGTCAAATGTGAACACTTCTAAAAGACTTGATTTGCTCCATCAAGAGCTTGTTCTTCCTGTTTCCCAGCTGTATCTTCCTGTTCATTAGCTGTTACTAAGTATTGAGTGGATAAAACCTGTGTAAGGAGAGCAGTTGTTCCTTTTGCTGATCCCCAGGGTCACATTTAATTGGGAGAAAATGGTAGGTATGGGATCATTGACCATGGCTATAGCAGCCTTTCTGTTGAGAGCTGATCAGCTGCTTTCACAATTTTGCAAAACAGCAAGAACTGTGTTCTTCAGATGCTGCTAATCTTTGCCCATTACTGGCAATATAAAATTCGAGTGACCAGGTTTTAGATTGTGTTGCAGGAGGCAGCTCTTAGTTGCTCTCTTCAATGAAAGTTTCTCTGTGCATGTATCTCAAACGGATGTATTCCAACTTGCATATTCTTTGGAGTACGAATGCCATTTTCACCATACTTTGATTTATTTGCAGGAACTTTTTTTTTTTTAAGACTTATTTATTTATTTGAGAGACAGAGAACATGAGCAGAGGGAGAGGGAGAAGCAGACTCCCTACAGACCTGGGAGCCAGACTTGGGGCTCCATCCCAGGACTGTGGGATTATGACCTGAACTGAAGGCAGATGCTTAACTGACTGAGCCACCCAGGTAAGCCAGGAACTTTAAATGTGTTAGGGAAACACAGCTTTTTATTTTTTATTTATGATAGAGAGAGAGAGAGAGAGAGAGGCAGAGAGAGAAGCAGGCAGAGGGAGAAGCAGGCTCCATGCACCGGGAGCCCGATGTGGGATTCGATCCCGGGTCTCCAGGATCGCGCCCTGGGCCAAAGGCAGGCGCTAAACCGCTGCGCCACCCAGGGATCCCGGAAACACAGCTTTTATTCATGATCTAAGTCCTAAATAGTTTTTTCCCCTGTTCTTTTGATTTTGCTTATGGTGGTTTACTATAGAGAAATATTTTTGTTTACTATGTTTCTTTACTATTAAGAAATATGTTGTCAAGTGCATCAATCTCTTAAAATTTCTGGATTTTGTATCATAGTTACAAATGCCTTTTCCTGAGTTTCTAAAGTTATTCTCCCACGTTTTCTTTTTTTTTTTTCCCATGTTTTCTTCTAGTGTTTTATAATTTTGTTTTTAAACATTTTTAAAGAAAAAGAAATTTGAGCCATTTGGTATTCTGGTATAAGCTTTTTCAGGTCCTTAAAGTTGATCCCCACACCAGTTATTGAATAGTCCATTTTCTTTTTTTTTTTTTAATTTTTATTTATTTATGATAGTCAGAGAGAGAGGCAGAGACACAGGCAGAGGGAGAAGCAGGCTCCATGCACCGGGAGCCCGACGTGGGACTCGATCCCGGGTCTCCAGGATCGCGCCCTGGGCCAAAGGCAGGCGCCAAACCGCTGCGCCACCCAGGGATCCCTGGGGCAGATTATAAATTGATTCACAGAAAACCCATGAAGCTTAGAAGTGAATTGTATCAGTTTGGCCTGAAAAGGACAACTCAAATACCACCTGAAGAGAGTACTTCAGACCCCTGCACAACAATGGTTGGGAAACGGCTCAGGTAACTACTGAGTTGTAAATATAGGCTAGTTTTTAAGGCACTGGAAGGATAACCCAGAGGGCAGAATCAAGAGTCCAGTGGATGGAGACAAGAACCCCTGGGTATTCCCAGAAAGTACGATGAAGTTCTAAGCAAGGAACTGTCAACATTTACCGAATTGGATTTCAGGATGTCAATGCTCTAGTGACTGCTGTGTGCCTTCTGTTCCCCTTTGAAGAAAAATGTCTACAGAGTAAGTTTCCTGTGCCTCTCCCATGATGGCGTGTGAAGTATGAGGTAGTGGTTGGGGTAGATCACGTGTCTTTTTAACTACAGATCTTCATACAGAGGAGCCGCTTAACGCACGCCCAAGGCCCTGCATCCGAAGAGCCTCATCTGTTCCAGGACCTCACAAAATCCTGAACCTCAATGTTGTAACGGGATGAGAACTTTGCAGGGGGCTGGGGAGGAGGTGAGTGTTTACTGCATGTGGAAAAGGGTATACAACCTTTGTGGCCAGAGGATGGAGTTCGGTTGTTTTAAAAACTGCCCCCCCCCCCCCAAATTACTTAGCTCTCTTCCCATCAGTATGATTCTATGGCGGCTACACTAATACAGTACAGAATAAAGAGTGTATCAGTTTCCGCTCCCAGGCCTTCAGCGTTAAGAGAAAAAATATTCAGTTGTTAAAAATGGTTAAGGCAGACTTTACTCAGGACCGTCACAATAGGTATTAAGGTCCATACCGACAGAGTTTTGCAGTGGAGATTAGGCTCAACTCCAGACACAGCAGGGCTAAGTGAGGGTTTGGGGCCAGGAGCAGGTTGCGGTGAGCGGATATAAAGTTGCTCTGAAGACCTTACCAGGAGGGCAGCAGGGTGGTTCTGGCAGGAACGACCTACAGGACTCTCTAAAGGCGCCACCCGGGAGGCGGCAGGGGCCAGGGGCCTGAGATAAGGACGGAGAGGGATCAGGGCACAGACCGGCCTAGGGGGTGTGGTCGAGCAAAGAATCGTTGTCATTAAGCCACTGACGATTCCCACCTCCCGTCGTGAGAGACGCTCGCTTTAGAGGCAGCGGCCACGCCGAGCGGACGTCAGGAGCACGCAGAGGCCAGGGCGCTGCAGCGGCCCCAACCCACCGAGGCCCCAGCCCGTGCCACGTGAGCGGGGAGGCCCGTAGGATGACGTTAGCCCAGCCCTGCCACTCCACCCACAGGGGGGGCCCTGAACGAGGGTCACCCGGCTAAGCCCAGCGAACCTCCAGAACCACGAGCGACAACCATAACCCGAATGCGAGCTACTCCTGCGACGGAGGCACGAAGTCCACTCGGGCTTGCCATCCTGTTCACTGCAATCTGCAACTGGGAGACTTCCGGGGCCCTCTTTAGGAGCGCTGATTGGCTGATATGCACGTCAATCAGGGTTTTCTACCCAATAGGCTTTTCAGTGCCCAGGCACCTATCCCGCCCCAACCCCCCACTCTCTCCGAAGTAGTCTGGGCAAAATGCAGAGACTACCCGGAAAGACCACAGAGGAGCAAGGCACCTCCGGGAGAGGTTTAGGGGGCTTCCTCCGGCGCGGGCCAATGAACTCTTTCTTCCGGCAGCCGATTCCGTTATCGAGACCGCCCAAGAGGAAGGGCGTTTTGATTGGCTGTTCGGTACAGAGGCACAGAGACTCACGGGAGCCTCGACCAAGCCCTTGCCATTGTTGTCCAGTTGGCCTGTCAATCAGTCAGTCCGCCTCTGTGGGTGGGCGGAACTGGACGGCCCGCGGGCCCCGCCTCTTCCGGGCTGGCAAGCGGAGCTGGCGTGCGGGGGCGGGGCGCGCTGCTCGGCGGGCGGGGACACTCTCTCCGGGGTGCAGCGCCAGGCGTGCTCCCAAAGCGGAGCCGGGCGGAGCCGGGCGGAGCCGGGCGGGGCGGGGCGGGGCGAGGGCCGACCGCGCGGGTGGGGGCGGGGCCGGGGCGGGGCCGGAGGAGGCGGAAGCGGGAGAGAGCTCGGGCCGCAGCCATATAGGAGCCAGCGTCCCGGCCAGCGGAGCGGCGGCGGCGGGGTTGGCCGGGGCGGCGGGGCGGGCGGGCCGAGGGCCGAGGGCCGAGGGCCGGGGCCGAGACCGAGACCAGGGGTCGGGTGACGGGCGGGCCGAGCTCCCGCCCCATCGCAGAGCCGGGGAGGATGCGGCCGGGGGCTCCGGGGCGGGGCGGGCGGCAGCGGCTGCAGCGCTAGCGGCGCGGGGGGTGGGCGGCGGCGGCGGCATGAGGCGCGGGGCCGGCGCCCGCGGGAGGGAGGCGCTGCCGGCGGCCCGGCCGCTCCCGCTGCAGCTGCTCGCCGGGCTCGCCGTGCCCTGCGTGCGGGGCCGCGGTCGCTCTGGTCCCGGCCGCCGCCCGGGCCGCCCGTGGTGACCATCCGCCGCGCCGCCCGACGCTTCACCCGCGCCCTCCCCCAGGGCGCGCCCGCGGAGCTTCGGCCCCATCGCCTGCTCGCGGAGGCCGCGCCGGGCGGCGGCGAGGCCGGAAGATGGCCTGGGTCCTCAAGATGGACGAGGTGATCGAGTCCGGGCTGGTGCACGACTTCGACGCCAGCCTCTCGGGCATCGGGCAGGAGCTGGGCGCCGGCGCCTACAGCATGAGGTACTCGGTCTCCGTGGGAAGGGCCTGCGCGACTTCCCGGCCGCGGGGTCCGGGCCGCGTGGCCCCTGCCCAGCCGGGCGGCGGGCGCGCGAGGGCGGCCCCGGGAACTGCGCCTCAGGGCTGCTTTCTGCGGCGGAGCAGGCCGGCTGCTGGGGGAAGGGGCTTCCTGTCCTTGCAGGCGGTCGGCTGGCTGCTCGGAGCGGGAGCACGGGCACGAAGCCGTGGAACTGGTGCTGGGCAAGCACTCTGCACGGTTTCGGTTATCGGTTCCTATTCTCTTCTGCATTGTAGTCTTTCCTGGTGGCGAATTTCAATCACTTGCTGTTACAATAGCAATTCTTCCGTGAGTGAGAGTAGACGCAGGGGAATAAAGGCGCCCTGGTGATCGGTGTTTTTTGATTGTTTCAAAGTAAAGGTCCTCATTTTGGGGACCATCCTCCTGGGCCATTCTGTTTTCCGTTTTGAAAAGGGCTTTAAGATGCAGCGACTGCACGACAAACACTGGTTTGTTTAGTCCCTGCTGCCCGTACCAGCAGCCATTCATTTTGTTTGATTTTGAAGGTTGAGACAGATCGGAGCTTAGTCTCTGGCCCTTTATCCCAGAGAATGCTGTGTTGTGTGTTGTGCGTTCGACTTCTGTCAGTTCGGTGGTTCTTTGTTTTTGTTTTTAGCAGCGTTATCGAAATATAGCTGATGCACTGTAAGTCCATCTTTATTAAAGTGTACAGTTCCATGGTTTGGCAGCTTTCTGCTGAGATTTTCTGACTGTTCTTTAAATGGTGCCTGACGTCTTTGAAGTGCTGTCCGGTCTCCCAGTAGCTTACATACATTTCACTGCAGCCCTGAGGGAGGCTGGAGCATACCTGTCCTGAAGAGAACTTCAGGGTCGGGGCAGGCCTGGGTAGTGGGGGCTGCACCCTGCAGACTCGGCTTTTATAGCTTGCAGGGAAAGCCTCGGGCAATCAAGAACTCTCAGAAAGGTCGAGGTGTTTCTTAGAGTGTGGAAGTGTGTGGAGGTCACCAGACTCTGGCCCTGGTAAGGTATGCGCTCCTCTCCCTGAACTTGGCACTTGATCTCCGCAGTTGTGCAGCTTGAGGGCTTCGGACGAGCTGTCTTATTTTCTAGAACAACCGTCTCAGTTGAAGAAATTGATCTGTTGAACGTCATAGGGTCGCCCCACATAGCACTAGAAACCGTGATTTCCCTAGGTACAACAGGCCTGAAGTGCCGTGCTGCTCCTTGAGACCAGGTAAGGCGCTTGAAGGGAATGGAGTATTTTCAACTCAAAGGTTGCTTCGCACTTCTCAGTTATGGTAAAGTGAAAAGTTTGCTGCCAAGAACTTCGCTTACTACGGTTATTTTGAGCTTTTACTTTTTTCCTAGAGTTTTATTTAAGTGACTCAGCCAGCTAATGGACTTTTGTCTTTGGTTTATTCTGTGAAAAGGAAAGAAAATCATGATTTTCACCTTTCTCTGACCTTGTTCTTAAAATAATGTCTGACATCTTAATGATTATGGGTCTTTTACAACACTTGCCATGGGGAAACTTTCCATTGAATGTTTCGGGTTATTGCTTACATGGTGTGTCATTTAATCTAAAATTTCAGGTATTTTTGAAGGCAATTAGCAGTTTATAAGGAGTTTTTGTTTGTTTTTTAAATATTGAATTGGATCCTCAAAACTGAGGAGCTGATGAGAGTACTTGCCTCTTGCAAATTCAGGGCCCTTATGTGAAATTCAAACTTGGGCAGTACCAAATTGGACTTGACATGGACTAAGTCTGAAGAATGCTTTAGGCTGTTGCCGGCCTCCTTGGATTGAACTGCCCCGGCCTGGGCCTGGAGCCCTGAGAAGGCTGGATCCTAGGAGTGCCTAATATCTATTTTCTGCATGGGCAGGCAGTAGTGTCTTTTCATCTGGTATCAAATGGGAAGTAAGGCTATTGATGCTTATCTTTCTCTTTGATTTGTTCTCTCTTAAGTTCAAGAAGTAAACTGAGGTGCTAAATTTGAAATTATTGGAAAAGTGACTTCTTAAAAGGTGCCTACAAAGTAAACTTTTTTTTTTTTTTTTTTAGTCCAAAGTGAAATATGCTTACTGTATTTGCTCCCTGGATGGCTTAAACCATCTATTTTTAAGGACTTTTAAAGAAATCATTTCCTCAGATTTGGGGGAAGATGGCTTGTAAGAAAGATGGTTTCTTTCAGTAGTCTGACTTAATTTTAAAAACTGCATTTAGGGCACCTGGCTGCCTCTGTCGCTAGAGCATGCAGCTCTTGATCTCAGGGTCGTGAGTTCAAGCCCCGTGTTAGGCACAGAGCCTACCTTAGAAAAAAGTCTATTTGCATTAAACAATGCTGGCTGATGGTATTGGGGTATGTGGTGGCAAATTTCTGATATTATCTTTGCTTCTTCCCGTCCTCTTTGTGCTCTTGGCTCTTTCATTTTCTCTCTTTCTCTTTCTCCCTTTTCGTCCCTCCCCTCTTCTGTGTGTATTGCTGTATCACGTTTGTATGTCAGATATGAGCTGCTGCAGATCCTGTTTGAAATGAGGCAGGTGGGGCAGCGCAGGTGGCGCAGCGGTTTAGCGCCGCCTTCGGCCCGGGGTGTGATCCTGGAGACTCGGATCAAGTCACGTCCCACGTCGGGCTTCCTGCATGGAGCCTGCTTCTCCCTCTGCCTGTGTCTGTCTGTCTGTCTCTCTCTCACACACGAATAAACAAATAAAATCTTAAAAAAAAAAAAAAAAGAAATGAGGTAGGTCATAAACAATCCTTTCAAGATTCTAGAAATGGATGAAGAGACCTTAGGAACTTCTAAACTGATCTTTTAAGTGAGTAAACTGAAGCCCATAGATGTTACAGTGAGAGTCCCGGTGACCTGTTAGTGGCACTACCATTCCAAATGAAGGCTAAGCTTCCCCTCACTGAAGGAAGGGTGAAACCCATTGTAACTTGAAATCTGGGTCATTGATGTTTTTTGAAGTGACAACCAAATGACCTTTGGTTTACCAAAGTAGCTCATTAAAGCTCTGAAGAGGGTCTTTTGGGCCCTTGTTAATTTTTTTCCCATCTTACTATTCACATGAAATGTCTAATCTGTAGCAATTTAATTTTAAGGACTTAGGAAATAATGTGACCACTTTAGATTACACATAAAATTTTTAATTGTTACCTTACAGAGGGCATTGGTCTTGTTGTCAAGTAGACTGGGGAGACCTTGGGTCGTGAGGCTCTTGACCCAGCTTGTCCAAAAGATGTCACTGGAGGCTCTTGATCTCATCAGGAGAAAGACTTCAAGGACAGACACAACACAGCAGTACAAGTAGGAAAGTTTGTTAAAGCAGAAGTATGCTCTCAAGATTGGGAATGCTGGCGGGCTCCAGGGAGAGTGGCACCCACTAGATCTGGGTTTCTATCCACACCCAGCATGGAGCCCAACACCGGGCTTGAACTCACAAGCCTAAGCTTAAGACCTGAGCTGAGATCAAGAGTTGGATGCTTAACCAGCTGAGCCACCCAAGTGCCCCTGGGTTTCTGTCTTAACAGCTGTTAACAAGAGGTTGGAATATTCACTATTTGAGGCAGGGGTTTCTTGGAAGCCAAGCCTTCTCTCCCATATTTGGTCAGGGGTTTCCTGTCCTGGCACTGGTAGGGAGGAGATTTAGAATGCTAATGTAGTATAATGAAGGAATAATGTGAACCTTGGCCTACTTTGTCAGCCATCTTGGGCCTGTCTGGTTTGATCCGGTTTCTTGTGGTTTTTGTTTTGGTGTGCTGCCAGGACAAACCTCTGACTTCCTCTTGGTTGGCTGAGACTTCCTCTGTGCTGGCCTCCAGGCATCCTATTAGAACCTAACTAACTGTCACAGTTCTTTTCTGGGAAATGATAGGCTCACTTTGTTCATTTTTGAGGAAATTTCTGCCCTATACCCAGATCTGAATAATCATAGTTTGTTAGTTTTTCTTTCAAGTTAAAATGATATTCTGTGAGAGAAACTGCTCAGTCGGCCTGCAGATCAGTTCATTTTTGAGGAAATTTCTGCCCTATACCCAGATCTGAATAATCATAGTTTGTTAGTTTTTCTTTCAAGTTAAAATGATATTCTGTGAGAGAAACTGCTCAGTCGGCCTGCAGATCAGTTCATTTTTGAGGAAATTTCTGCCCTATACCCAGATCTGAATAATCATAGTTTGTTAGTTTTTCTTTCAAGTTAAAATGATATTCTGTGAGAGAAACTGCTCAGTCGGCCTGCAGATCAAATAAATGGTGGCATAAAAGCTTTCCTTGAGACAACCATTGCACTTTGGTGTGCCTCAGAAATACATTACACATACCCAAGAGCCAACATATACTAAAATTAATAATTTTTATGCAGTGACTACCAGTGCCTTGATTTTGCTACCATTTGGTGCCACTCTCTTGGTTCATGCTAAGGCACCAGCAGTTTTAATCACCTTTGGTTGCATGCAAATGTCATCAAAATGAAAAGCAAATAATCTGTTAGTATTCTGAAAATAGGTTTGACCTCTCAAGCCTCCTGAAAGAGTCTGTTTCTTCAGGATTCCACAGATCATACTTTTGAGAATCTCTGGTTTAATGTATGCCTACAGTTTAAATACTTAAAATGTTTCCCTCTAAATTAAAGCAAACCCATTATTAGAGCTCAGAGAAGTTAAGTAGCCTGCCAGAGTGTCACTCAACAAATGGTGGAGCTAGTAGGATTTGAAACTCCAGAGCTGGGGTATGGCTTCTACTTCTTTCCACTGTGCTCTTTGGCTGCCTACCGATTAATAATTGAGAGGTCTTCTCAAGATAATAGAGCAAGATCTTTCTGGATAGGAGGAAAATCAGCCAAGAAGGCTGTATATATATTTTTTCTTTGTCTTGTTGTATCATGTTTTTTTTTTTTTTTCCTCCAGGACTTTGCTGAACTTCATAGTTCTAATAATTTGTAGGATCTTAGACTTTCTAGTTATACAACTTCTTGGTAGATTTGTTTCTTCCTGATGACCTTTACATTTCATTTTCTTGCCTTAGTATGTCAGCTAGGGCTTCACAGCAGTGTTATTTAGAACCACTAAACACTTGAGTTTTTAGTCTTACTGACTTTAGAGAATGTTCCCAGAGTTTCGTTAATAGGTTACCTTTGTTCCTAAATGAGACTGGTCCTCAATTTTCTTTTCTTGCAAACCTATTACTCACTTTTTTTTAAACATCAAGGCTGTATCAGTTTCAAGTGAGTTGAATACTTTCTCTTTCTGTGGGCTGAAAGCTTTATTTATGTATTTATGTACATATGTATGCAGGCTCTGTGCCCAACATGGGGCTTGAACTCCTAACTCTGCATTCAAGAGTTGTGTGCTCTACAGTCAGGTTCCCCTAAGTGTTTTTTAATGAGATGAGACTTACCTATTTGTCCAAATTTTGTAAAGCTCACTTGGAATCTAGCCTGGATTTGGCGACTTTTTTTTTCTTTTGCACAAGTAGATATTTGCCCCTGTAATTGATTTTAATGGACATAGGAATATTCTGAATTTATGAATGTTAGTTGGTTGTGGTAATTTTAATTTTCATAGAAAATTGTCTGCTCTAAGTTTTTAGATATTTTTTAAAAAAGATCTCTACAGTATTTGTGATTATTCCCTTCTTTTGTATGACTTGTGTCTTTTCTTTCTTTTGTGACCTCTTTGAGAGGTCATTTTCAATGCTTTACAAGAAGCCAAATGTTGGCTTTTTCTTTTCTGTTGCATTTTCTATTTTACTTTTGTGGTTATTTTCTTCGTTTTCTTTGCTTGCTTTTGTTATTTTCCAACTTCGTTGGTTGATGTTTTTTCCTCCTTGGTTTTTGGTGTTTTCTAATAGATGCATTTAAGGCTATATATTTGTCTAAGTCTTGTAGGATTTGAAGGCAACACCTTTTTCTTTGTTCAGTTCTGTTTTCTTTTTTCTTTTCTTTGTTGTAGTTCCTCCTATGTCCTGGATGTTAGCCTTTGGTTATATACAGAAGTCATAAACACCTCACCTCCATGACTTGCCTTTCCGTTCTCTCAGGTGGCTTTTGAATGTTCTTGATTTTGATGTGGTCAAATAGAATAATCTTTTCACTTATACCCTTTCCTTCCTGTGAGGATATAAGATATTCTTACAATCTTTTCTGAAGATTAGTTACTTTAATCTCATATCTAAGTTAACAATCTATCTGGAATAATTTTTTTCTTTTGTTTTTGGTATGGTATGAAGTAGGAGGCCAGTTGCACTTTTCCCTGCTTGACAAGACTTTTTACTCGAACCTCTTCACAATGCCATTCTGTTCTAAATCAATTGTCCAGAAATGTGGTGTTGTGTTTCCAGATTCTGTATTCTGTCCTTGTGTTCCTGGGGAATGCTCAACTAGATCATGCTTTGTCATTATATTCTTGGATTTAGTTTGTTAATACTTAATTTGGGATTTTTACCTCTATGTTTGTGGTTTAAACAAACTTTTCATTTTCTTTTGTACTGTTCATAGCTAGTTTTGACTTCAAAATTACAGTAGGCTCATAAAATGAATTAGAAAGTATTTCTTTTTCTTTTCTGTTGAAGACTTTCTGCAAAACTGCCTTTGAAAGTTTGATAGAACTTGCCTGTAAAACCATTATAGGGCAGGAATTTTCTTTGGGGGAAAATTTTTAACCACAATATCAGTCTTTGTAAGATTATTTTAAAATGATTTTTGTGGGGATCCCTGGGTGGCGCAGCGGTTTGGCGCCTGCCTTTGGCCCAGGGCGTGATCCTGGAGACCCGGGATCGAATCCCACATCGGGCTCCCGGTGCATGGAGCCTGCTTCTCCCTCTGCCTGTGTCTCTGCCTCTCTCTCTCTCTCTCTCTCTCTCTCTCTCTCTCTCTCTGTGACTATCATAAATAAATAAAAATTTTAAAAAATAAAAAAAATAAAATGATTTTTGTGTCTTGAAGTTTTTTTTTTTTTAAGTTTTAACTTTTTAAAAGTTATCTCTACACCTAGCTCAGGGCTCGAATATACAACCCCAAGATCAAGAGTCACATGCTCCACCAACTGAGCTAGCCAGGGTGCCCGTGTGTCTTGAAAGTTTTGATAAGTTATCTTTCCAGGAAATTGTTCATTTATCCATATTTTCAAACGTATTGGCATGAAGTTGCTAGTGATATTCTCATCTTTTTAGTTTTTTTTTTTTTTAAGGTTTTACTTATTTGAGAGAGTGCAGAGAAAGAATGGGAATGTGGGGGTAGGGGCAGAGGGAGAGGGAGAATCAGTCTCCCCACTGAGCAGAGAGCCTTATTTGGGGCTCTATCCCAGGACCCAGGGATCATGATCTGAGCGGAAGGCAGATGCTTAACCAACTGAGCCACCCAGGTGCCCTGCACCTCCTCAGTTCTTCGCCATCTCCCCTTTCTTACCAATTCCTAACCTGCTTTCAAAACCGTGCCCTCTGGAATCCTCAGTCTGCCGTTACATAGATTGAATTGTGTCCCCCAAAAAGAATATATTGGAAGTCCTAACCTTCAGCACCTCAGAATGTGACCTTATTTGGAAATAAGGTCTTTATAGAGATTGAGTTAAAATGATATGAGAATAGGCACTGATGTCTTTATAAAAAGAGGACATTCAGGCACAGGGGGAAGACTTAAGTCAAGACACATGGAGGGGAGCGGGGAGGTGGGAAGCTGGCCATGTGATTGGAGGGCTGTGTCTGCAAGCGGTGGAAGGCAGCTCACTTCACCAAAAGCTGGGAGACAGACCCGGGGCAGAGGGTGCACACAGCCCTTGCAGGGAACCAGCTCTGCCAGCACTGGTATTTCAGACTTCTGGCCTTCAGAGCTGAGAGGCAGTGCATTTTCTGTTGTTTGAAGCCACCCCGGTTGTGACAGGCTGAAGAAACTGACACAGGCAGCTTTGTCTCATAATGATGTCTTCACCTTGTTCTTTTGGAAAGCTGGCAGTCCTCTCAGTATATACCTTTCCCCTGAAGCCCTGGCAAGCAGTGGTAGTTTATTTCCACAGGCCTGCCACTGCCCAGAACGGTAGGGAAGGATCCTTCTTACTTCTCACTGACACTTTCAAGCTATGCTCCCTTTCTCCTTCCTTGTAAGACCCCTCCCCCACAACTTTGAATTTCATATTACCAAATAGCCAATCAGTCGCCCGGTTATTGCAGTCATCTTAGTGATTTCTGGATCAGACCTCATTATTTTAAAAATTTTAGGTCCTGGTCCACTGTCACCATCTGACACTACTACTTGATTCTTGGTGATTTCAGAAGATATTTAAACGCGCCTTCGGTAGCCTGACATTTCTGTTCCTTGTATCTTTTTTACAGTGGTGTTATCTTCAGCTATTCAGTCCTATGGTCATATGTTAGACCTTGACATTTCCAATCATGGAGCCACATATATAATCTCAAATTCAGAGTTAACTACCACCTTCTACCCTTTGAGCTCACTTCCACAGTCCCTTCTTTCTCCTGTCATTTGGCCCCTGTTTTGCTTTTATTTCTTTTTTAAAGATTATTTATTTATTTATTTATTTATTTATTTATTTATTTATTTATTTATTTATTATTTTAGAGAGAGAGAATGAGCTGGGGGAGGGGCAGAGGGAAAGAAGCAGACTCCCCCACTGATGGCAGAGCCTGATTCAGGGCTCCATCTCCCCACCCTGAGATCTTGACCTGAGCTAAAATCAAGAGTCAGACACTTAACTGAGCCACCCAGGTGCTCCATCACCCTCTTGAACACCTCTTTTTTTTTTTTTTTTTTAATCTTCAGCCAGTTTTAATTTCCATGGTCAATCGCTGTATTGTTTCCTTGCATATATCCTGGTCTCTCTTGCCCCCTCTTGCTTTATTCACCCTCTCATCTTTTTTATTTTAGCAAAACTGTAACTCTGATTAAACGTGACCCTTCACCTACCTTAACCCACCTAAGCAGCTGAATGTGGTCTAGAAAAACATTGAATGGCTCTTGCCTGAAATTCACAGCCTCAACATTCAAGTATATCCTTCAGTGGCTGTGCCCTGTTGTTCCCATAGTGGCCTCATCCACTGCTCCCCACCCCCAGCACTGGAGGACCCTAGGACTCCTCTTTGGAATTCTGGCCAGTTTCTCCCCAAGTCTGCTTTTCATTCATTGAGTCCCTTTCTTGGTACTTCCTTCCACAGACTGTACTGGCTGAGATGTTTTTCTTGATGAATTTAGGGGTGGATATCTTATATTTATCCTGTTTTGGTTATTTGGCTTCTTGAACCAATGGATTGGTATGCTTTATCACTTCTGGAACTTGCTCAGCCTTTATCTCAATAAAAATATTGCCTCCACAATATCTTTCCCTCTTCTGGGGTTTCAATTCCATGTAAAATCTTCTCACTTTGTCCTTTCTCTTTTGCATTTTCCATCATTTCCCTCTCTGCTGCCTTTTGAGTAACTTCCTTTTTACGTATATTCCAGTCTCCTTATTTACTCTACTCCGCATTTCTGTCTGAGCTATTATTAAAGCTAAGTTCTTAATTTTAACAATTTTATTTTCCAGTTCTAAAAGTTGTTTGTTCCTTCTCAGCTTTGTTGGCCCTTAAAATTTCCTCTTCCTTACAGATCTTTTTGGGCTAGTCTTTTATTTCTTTATAAAGTCAGTAAGCATAAATTTATAGTATGAGTCCTAATCTAGTATCTGAATTTTTTGAGGGTATCAGTCTGTATCCAATTAGGAAAATAGAAACCGTTTAGATCTTTCAAGCAGAGAAAGATGTGATGAAGTATTTGAATGCAAAAGTGCTAGAAGGATTTGAGGGGTGAGGAGGCTTGTTACCTGGTTGCCCCTTGGCTAGCTGCTGGAGGCATGGCTGCTGCTGCCCAGAAATTTCCTGTAGCTGCAATCTGCAGTTTCCTGCTTCTGTCTTTTCCGACTCCCTTTTAATTTCCCACCAGCGCTTCCCTTGTACAATTTAGCTAGCCTCCAGCTGGCAAGAAGTCTTGTTATGTAGTTTCAGACATTGAACCCTCTGCAACAGAGGCAGAAAAGAACTGAATACCAACAGACAGATCTGGAACTGGGAGTATGCCATCTGTTGTTTTTGCTGTTGGTTCTTGCTCCCAGAGTCTTGTTTGTCTTTGTGTGCCTGGTTATTTTTGGGTACTGGCATTTCAAAATTACTTGTAATAATTTGAAGCCTTGAGAAGCTTTTCATTTGCTTGTCAGATCCCTGGGAGCTCTACCTGTCGGGCATATGGTATTACAAAAACAACTGAATACTAGAACTTTCTTCAGGTTCAGCCCAGCAGAAATGATGATCTTAAATTACCTAGACACCTGGTTTTTCATTTTAGCAATAATTGATTATTAGTGCTGCAGTTGGTTTATTGGTTCAGCAGGCATTTGAGACCCTTTGTGATAAATGCTGGGGTAAGTCAGTGAAGTGAAATAAATTTGGGGCATTGGTTATATACTTCTGTGTGATACAAACTTAAGTCCTGTGTGCTGTGGGGAGGTTATGAGCTTTGTGGGTAGATAGAGCAGCACAAGGGAATGGGGAACATGGATGAGAGGACTGCATTTGTCATGCTGTCTCTGTGAAGGTGACATTTAAATGAAGTGAACAAGATGGACATCAGAAGAATAGAGTTAAACCCAGTGCCAGGGCAGATGCCTTGAAAAATGCAGGATGGGAGGCTGATGTGGGGGACAAGGGCAGTGAGGGCAAGTAGTGGGAAGAAGAACAGAGTGAGTGGGGCCTGGAAGGGATCCTAGGAGAAGGTGAGCGGAGGGAGAGTTCAGAGGAATGAACTGATCTGGCTTCTGTTTGAGGAGGGTCACTGACTACTGTGTTGATTGGAATGTATTTTCTCGTGAAGTACAAAAGTAATTGGAATTTCAATAGCAATGATCTTTTTTTTTTTTTTTAAGATCTTATTTTTAAGTAATCTCTACACCTGACTTGGGGCTCAGACTTAACAACCCAGAGATCAAGAGTTGCATGCTCTACTGACAGAGCCAGTCAGGCACCTCTTTTTCTTGTCCTTTAAATGCTTACATATATATGACATAAGAATATATATGTTTTTATCTACTGTGAAACCATTTTGACTGTTGTTTTTCATGAAGAGAGCTGTTCTAAGTCTTAAAGTACCATTTTATTTTATATTATTTTTAAGATTTTATTTATGTGGAGGGGAGGGAGAGAGCACAAGCAGAGGAAGAGGGAGACGTAGACTCCTCACTCAGTGGGGAGCCTGATGAGGGGCTTGATCCGAGCACCGTGAGATCATGACCTGAGCCCAAAGGCAGATGCTTAACTAACTGAGCCACTAGGCACTGCTTAAACTACCATTTTAAAGTCACCTAAGAAAAAGATAAAAAATAAAGTCACCTAAGAAGTTTCTCTATCTGTCACAAGGTTTTATACATATGCCACCTAGGTGACCTCTAGGTTGTAGTGCTGAGAAGAGCTCTAGAGGAGGGTTGGGCACCGTCGCTGACTGTGTGTTTATACTTGTTTGTTTTAGTAGCGTTTGAGTTTCCAAGTATAAAGAGAACTAGTGGGTCATTAATCTGAATAATCAGTCCGGTGCTTTAATAGAGTATATTCAGGGAGGAGGGAATGCAATGCATGCTTTCTCTCTCATCTCATTCATTTCAACATTTTGTTTTAAATTGATTAATTCAAATGGGCTAGCCAAATATCTTAGTTAATGGCTTTTTAGAAATAAAAAAGGAAAATAAGTCAGACAAACCCTTGGTCTTCGTGTTGATATAGTAGTTATTCATTTAGTTTTATTTATTATTATTTTAAAAGATTTTTTTTATTTATTAGAGCAAGAAAGAGCATAAGTGGGGGGGGGAGGGAAAAGGAGGCTCCCTCCCCGCTGGGCAGAGAGCCTGATATGGGGCTCAATCCCACACCCCAGGATCATGACCTGAGCCGAAGGCAGATGCTTAACTAACTGAGCCACCCAAGTGCCACTGGATATATATATATTTATTTTTAAAGATTTTATTTATTTATTCATGAGAGACACAGAATGAGAGAGACAGAGGCAGAGGGAGGAGATTCCCTGCAGGGAGCCTGATGTGGGACTCGATCCCAGGACCCCAGGATCTCGACACCAGCCAAAGGCAGACGCTAAACTGCTGAGCCACCCAGGCACCCCTGGATATATATTTTTTTAAAGATAGATAGATAGATAGATAGATAGATTTATTTATTTATTTATTTATTTATTTATTTATTTATTTATTTATTTATTTATTTATGATCAAGTGAGCAAGCATGGGGAGGGGGGGTGGCAGAGAGAGAAAATGTGGAGCAGACTCCCTGCTGACATAAGGTTCAGTCTCTGCTGAGATGACCTGAGCCAAAATCAAGAGTCAGTTGCTTAATCACCTCAGCCACCTAGGCACCCCTCATTTGGATACTTTGTTATTATTTTACTTTTTATTGAGGAATGATCATAGAAACATTATCAAGACACAGATGTAAGGCCAGTGATTTATCTCAAAAACAAATACCGAGGGCAGCCCCGGTGGCTCAGCGGTTTAGCGCCACCTTCAGCCCAGGGCCTGATCCTGGGGACCTGGGATCGAGTCCCACGTCAGGCTCCCTGCATGGAACCTGCTTCTCCCTCTGCCTGTGTCTCTGCCTCTCTCTCTGTCTTTCATGAATAAATAAATAAAATTTTAAAAATAAAAAAACAAATACCAATAAACTCATACATAGGAAAGTAAAAAGGTATAGCTGCTTTTGGAAAGCCATTTGGCAATTCCTCAAAAAGTTAAATAGAGTAACCATATAAACTAGCAGTTCTACTCCTAGGTTTATATTCAAGGAAATTAAACACATGTCTACACAAAAAATCAAGTGTTTATAGCAGCATTATTTATGATAGCTAAAAAATGGAGATAACCCAGATGTCCCACAGTGGATGATCAGAATGCAATGTGTCCATACATAAGGGAATATCATTCACCTCCAAAAAGGAATAATGAAGTGCTGATACATGTTACAACAGGAGTGGACCTTGAAAACTTATTAGGTAAAAGAAGCCAGTCTCAAAAGGCCAGGTGATTCTATTTGCATTACATGTTCAGAATAGGCAAATGCATAGAGACAAAGTAGATCACTGCCAGGACTAGGGGTAGGGTCAGGGGATACGGCTGAGGAGTGATTGCTAATGGGTATGAGAGTTCTGTTTGAGGTGATGAGAATCTTCTTGGATTAGATAGTTGTGGTAACTGCACAACTTTGTTCATATACCCAAACCCATACACTTTAAAAGGGTGAATTTTTCTGGAATGTAAATTATATTCTCAGTTGTTTTTGTTACAAAACAAAATAAACACATCCATGTATGTTTGGGTTAACAGAGAATATAGACAATGCCTCAGAAGATCTCCCCCCACCATCCGCCCTCCCAGTCAGTGCCCTAAGTTATTCTCGGGGTTAAAAAAAAAATAGCAGCTGTTTCTACTGCTACTCTGTTTGCTGCTCAGAAGAAGCCATTGTTTTAGACTAAGCAAGAAGCTTTATGCTCTCTGCATTTGCCAGGCTTTGCAGGGCACTTTTTGTAGAGTACCATTTTAATCAAATGCTTCTTTTTGACTTTATGGTACCAGTGTGACCACCTTTCAAAACAGGTAGCTATGCACTCTTGACTTGCTCTTTTTTTAAGGTATATATATATATATATATATATATATATATATTAGATCTTTTGCTTAATCAGTAGCATGGACTTTATTAAGTATTAAATACTTCTTTATCTGCCTCATCGTAGCTGCTCCGCCCTTTTTTCCCATAGTCACACTAGAGGTATGGGTTATTAATACTATCTTTAGGGGAGCTAGAAAACATTAATAGTTCTTTTATTCTCCATGATGTTTTTGAGCTTAGATTTTATTTTATTTATTTATTTATTTATTTATTTATTATTATTTATTTAATGCTTATAATCTTTACATCCAACATGGGGCTCGAACTCACAACCTCGAGTTCAAGAGTTGCACACTCCACTGACTTGAGACAGGCACCCCAAGCTTAAGTTTTAAAAGAAACTACCCTTATGTGTTTTTATATGCTTTTAAATATTTTAAACTCAAAGTAAGGTCAGTCTTGATTCTTTTGCCTTTCAGCGATGTCTTGGCATTGCCCATTTTTAAGCAGGAAGATTCCAGCCTTCCATTGGATGGTGAGACTAAACACCCACCCTTTCAGTATGTGATGTGTGCTGCAACCTCGCCAGCAGTAAAATTGCATGATGAGACACTCACTTACTTGAACCAAGGTGAGTATGGCTGTATCTTTTTTTTTTTTAAGATTTTATTTATTTATTCATGAGAGATAAAGAGAAGCAGAGACATAGGCAGAGGGAGGAACTGACTTCCCCCACTCCCCCGCCCAGGGAACCAAATGTGGGACTGGATCCCGGGGCTCCGAGATCACACCCTGAGCTGAAGGCAGATGTTCAACCACTGAGCCACCCAGGTGTCCCAGCTGTGTCATGTTTTGATGTAAGAATTGAGACGTAGCTGAAGCATTTTGGCAGCTTAGTTTACGGGTAATAATTTGAAATTAGGTTATTTTTCTTAAATTTGGCCACTTTAGTTAACAAAACTTAATAAGCATTTACTCTCGATCAACAAAGTAATAGTTTGTGGAAACTGATTTGCATGAAGAGGGTCCATGGAACAAGATTTTTTTCCCTAAAGATTTTATTTATTTGAGAGAGAGAGAGTGTGTGTGCACGCATACACAAGATGAGGAAGGGGAGGAGCAGGCTCCCCGCCAAGCAGGGAGCCTGATCAAGCAGGGGCTTGAGCTGAAGGCAGCCACTTGATAGAATGAGACACCCAGCTGCTTCGGTGAAACAAGATTTCTTACAGGGTTTCTCAGCAAAATCCAAAGGAGAAGCAAGTAAGAAAGGATGTCAGTTATTTTTAGGAAGATTGGTTTTAATATGGAACTTGAGAATGAATCAAAAATCCAGTTAGCAAGGAACCTGGGTCTCAGGCTGAAGCAGGTTTGTGCTGAAAATAGACAAGCTGCATCAAGACGGTTGTGGCTAAAATAAACCGTGTTAGGTTTTGTCTACACTTTATGTCTACATATGTCTAGATTTTTTCTGTACTTTATGAGAATAGGATGTTTTGGCGATATGAAAATGAGAGCTGGCAGTGGGGAAAATAGAGATGGAGAATTTACTGTTGGAAATGAGAAGAGCTTTTTTTTGAGGTGCTCTTAGCAGTTTGGGCATAGGCCAATGTGAATGACCAAATTAGAAATACTTTGTTGTAGCTATAAATTTGTTGTACACACATAGTGAAGCATATTGCACCCTTATATTTTAAAATAATCTGAATTTTTAATCTTATAGTACATTCTCTAAATGTAGAAAGATTGGGAGACATGCCAAGAGGTAAAGCTGGAAATTGACTATGGTTGCATCCCCACACGATAACTAATTTATGTTTTAGGTGTATTTTCCTATGTGTATATCTACTTTATTTTAACAAAATTGGAATTAACATCTGTTCACTTAAGAGCGTATTGTGATTATTCTTCTGTTAAATAGATCTTTAATTCCTTGAACTTTTGGAAAGAGCTATGGATTTTAGACTTGTGATTAGTTTTCTGAAATGTGGAAGGATAACTTATTATAGCTTTTCATTTAATATATAAATTTCAAATCTGGGCAGCCCGGGTGACTCAGCAGTTTAGTGCCTGCCTTCGGCCCAGGGCGTGATCCTGGAGTCCTGGGATTGAGTTCCGCGTTGGGCTCCCTGCATGGAGCCTGCTTCTCCCTCTGCCTCTCTCTCTCTCTCTCTCTCTCTCTTTCTCTCTCTGTGTGTCTCTCATGAATAAATAAATAAAATCTTAAAAAAAATTCAAATCTGTGAGGTTTTACTTCAGGTTATTCTACCATAGCACCTATACAATACCCTAACCTTGTCAACATTGTTTGGGTAGGCGTTCTGTGTCCTATTTGAAAGAACCTGAAGTTTGTAGGCCAAGACTTGTTTTAGATTTTAAAATATCTGAAGAAACAGTGTAGGGGCATGGATATTCACTGTAGCATAATTTCTAATGACAAGGAAATAACTTGCATTTCTCTTATTTGGGGCAGTTCTGTTACATGCATACTATGGGATAAATGAATACACACACACACACACACACCCTGTTTAAAGGAACGTGTTGGAGATATCTGTCCTTTGGCCTGGGGAAATACCCATAATTTATCACTGTTATTAAACTGGAAAAAGATATCTAATGTTGGTAAAAGTTGCAGTCTACTATCTGTAGTAATGATGTATCAGACTGACATTTGCTTAGTGCTTATGTATGAAGCATTATACTAAGTACTATACATGTGATACATAGTTTCCACAGTAACTCTAGGAGAAGTTCAGGGGTACCTGGTGGGCTCAGTTGGTAGAACATGTGACTCTTTTTTTTTTTTCTTTTTCCGAGAGAGAGCGAGAGCGCATGCATGCAAGGTTGGGGGAGAAGGAGAGGAGGAGAGAATCCTAAGCAGGCTCCACATCTAGCACAAAGCCCTACAGGGGACTGATCTCATGACCCTGAGATCATGACCTGAGCCAAAATCAAGAGTTGAATGCTTAACAAATGACTACACAGGTGCCCCTGAGATAAAACATGTGACTCTTGGGATCCCTGGGTGGCGCAGCGGCTTGGCGCCTGCCTTTGGCCCAGGGCGCGATCCTGGAGACCCGGGATCGAAACCCACGTCGGGCTCCCGGTGCATGGAGCCTGCTTCTCTCTCTCTGTGTGACTATCATAAATAAATAAAAATTAAAAAAAAACAAAACAACATGTGACTCTTGATCTTGGGGTCATGAGTTCAGGCTTATTTAAAAAAAAAATCCATCCATCTTACAGATTTATAAAATAGCTGACAGCAGTTGATTAACTTGCTCAGTTCATACTGAGCTTGGTCAAGCTTAGATTTGACAAAAAATTATTGATGCATATAGTAGTGTGCGCAAGTCTTAAGTGTGTAGCGCGGTGAATTTTTACGTATATTATTCCCTCGAAACTACTATGTCCAGTATTTCTAGCACGCCAGCAAGCTCCCTTGTATTCCCCTCCCAGATGATACTCGAAATTGACTGTAATTAGTATAAGTGCAGGTGATTTTGTTGCACTTGACTCTGGTCATTGCAGTATTAATGATGAATCTTTTCATGGTTGTAGAATTGTGTTAGTTTATCTTTTAATTTCTTTGTCTTTTAAGAAAAAAGTGGAAAAGTGAACTGCAAATGGAGAAATATTTTTTAAAAACGTATGAATATTGGGGTGCCTGGGTGGCTCAGTTGGTTAAGCATCCATCCAACTCATGATTCTGGCTCATGTCTTGGTCTCAGGTTATGAGATCAGGCCCCAAGTTGGGCTCCCCACTCGGCGAGGAGTCTGCTTCTCTCTCTCCCCCATTCTACCCCTTCCCTTGCTCGAGCGTGTGTATATCCTCGCTTGTGCTGCGTACGTTCTCTCTCTAAAATAAATTGTTAGAAAAGCCTATTTGAATAACCTTTAAAAACACATTGGAGTAATTAAAAGTATTATTTTATATACCTTTTATTTTTATTTATTTATTTATTTATTTTTAAAAGATTTTATTTCTTTATTCATGAGAGACAGAGAGACACAGGCAGAGGGAGAAACAGGCTCCACACAGGGAGCCCGATGTGGGACTCGATCCCAGGACTCCAGGATCACTCCCTGAGCCAAAGGCAGATGCCTAACCTCTGAGCCTCCTAGGCATCCCTTTTATATACCTTTTAAAAAGGAACTGTAAAACCTTTATTATGTATATATATATATATATATATTTTTTTTTAAGATTTTATTTATTTATTCATGGGAGACACAGATTGAGAGAGAGGCAGAGACACAGGCAGAGGGAGAAGCAGGCTCCATGCAGGGAGCCCGATGCAGGACTCGATCCTGGGACTCCAGGACCATGCCCTGGGCCGAAGGCAGGCGCCAAATAGCTGAGCCACCCAGGGATCCCCAAACCTTTATTATAATACAGGAGTATCAGATATACGTATTACAATGTCTATAGTTCTTTCACAGACCTGGCTCTTAGCATTTTTCAGTTTGACAAAGGTTCTGGACCCATGATTTTTCATGAATCCACTAAAATTCTTTTCAGTAAGGAGTGGTTCCATAGCTCTCTCTAGAGCCAGGCAAGGTTTGGCCTGGGTGAGATGTGGGTTGAGTGTCTTTCATCCCACCTCTTTTAAGCTGCAGAAGCAAACAGATCCAGGCTCATTCAGCATGGTGTCTTCAGGTGATGGGGCTCCCTTTTCAAAGGGAACATTCTCAGGAGTGCATATGCAGTTTTGATTAGAAACTAGAAACTTTTCCTGTAGTACATAATATAAAGAGAATCGGGTTAAGTATGGAAAATAATGAGATTTGATTAATTTTATCCAGGAATTCCAGCAAAACCCCACGAATATTTTTTCAGCTGGAGTGACCTATCATGTCATGTCAAGTTCTTGTGAAGTATACCTCTGTGACACCATTTTAGTATTGATGGTTGGACTAAGTATTGACAAAATTTACTGCCTATGTTTTTAGGAATCCAATTGTCACTCACTTTTAAGGTTTATGAATCCATTTTCTTGCATTTATTCTAGCACATGAATGAACTGTAGTTCATTTTAGTTCTAGATGAACTCTTCATCTCCACCAAAGAAAATGACTTAACATGGCAGTATTGCCTTGTGTATTTAAAAAGGACACATCCTATAAGAAGGGATTAGGGCTTTGGAGGTGTCATTGTCAGCATGAATTCTTACTCTTTTTTAACTCACATGTGAGTTTATCTGCATTCATTTTAGTACATGAAGGAAAGTTGGAAATGATTAATGAAAGCACAGTTACCCCATTTTATGATTATATGATAACTTTGGAGGGATTAATTATCCATGCAGTTAACTTACTTAGATTATTGACCATACCACACTTTTTATAGATAAAGATTTAAACCCAGAGTGTTCTGATTCCACATCTAGTTTTCTTAACTACCAAATCTCTTTACTGGAGTAGTTCCAGTGTTTTCTAAGTTTGTAGTTAATTGTCACCATTTAAAACTTGACAGTTTAAATGGAGGATTATATACATGGTTCATACTTTGAAAGGTATGAATAAATAAAAGTCTTCTTTCCTTGTCTCCCAGTTATCAATTTCTGCTTGCCTCAGGCAGCCACTGAATTAGAACCATTTATAAACACCTAAGACAATTCTAATCATGTGTTATGACAGTCTTTGTGTAACAAAACTATTATACAGTTAATATTTTATTAAATTTATTCTAGTAAACTTGTTCACGTGATGGGTGAATTGTTTGCTTAAGTGTGGTTGTGGTGAATGTGATGGTCTTGTCACTCAAGGATGAAATTTGAAAGAGCAGTTAAACTTAGTGTGTCTGTAGTAAGGCCCGGTAGATGCTGTCATACATGGTTGCTGATTAAATAGCACTGCCTAGGCTATAAATACCCCTGTTGCGCATTGGATGTCCTTAAGCACATTCTTCACATATCTTTTGGTTTCTTTAAGTGTTTCACCTGGGTACAATGAGTAGTGATTTAAATGTATCCTGTGTCTTTTCTACATGTGATGGGGTGTGAGGTGGAAAGGGCCATGGTGAGTAGTGACTATCTGCGGTCTCTGGAATGGGGCGGCTTTTGTGTGGATCCCATTCCGTCACTTGCTAGCCTAGGCAAATTTCTTAATTTAATACTCCCCACATAAGGTAGTTGAGAATTAAGTTGAATTAATGTGTATAATGCACTTACAAGCCAGGCAGCACATAGAAAGTACAACATGAGCCTTGCTGCTGTTACTGTCATTTATAACTAAGTAGCTTGAATGGTTTCTGTGCTGGAAGACCAACTATTTAGACCTTGGTCGCTGTGTTAGTTTCTTGTTGCTGTTGGATAAGCAGTTTTTACAAATGGCTAGAACCCAACTTGGACTCCATACCTGTGTAACAACTCAGGAAGTTTGCAGGTTTGTTGGAAAATATGTTGTTATAATCTTTTATTTTTTATATCATTTTTTGCACACATGCAGTATAGGAAGGGACAGAGGGAGAGGCAGAAGCAGACAGACTCTGCACTGAGCAGGGAGCAACATGGGGGGCCTCAATCCCAGGATCCTGAGATGGTGACCTGAGCCAAAGGCCGATGCTTAACCGACTGAGCCACCCAGACCAGGGAGCCTTTTTTAAAAACAAACAAAACTTACCTTGATTTGAGAAGAATAAAAATCTAATATAGGAGCTTTAATGCTTTATAGGTGCTTTAATACAGGAGCAACAAATCCTAAGATGTGTTTGTGGAAACAGATTGAACTTTATATTGAGCACAGAAGTATCCTTGTTAGGTTGACTAGAAAACATAATACAAAGGAAGATAGGAACATTGAGATTTCGTCCTTTGATTTTTTTTTTTGATCCTGAGAATTTAGAGATTTTGAGGATCATAAGATAATGCTGGTGGGACGAGTTGTCGTCATCGTCCCCTTCCCCTCCCCCACCCCCAGGGGCAGGTTGCTGTACATCTCTTCCACTTCCCATCCCCCTGGCTGCACTTCTTTGAGTTACTGTCTATCCCAGAGAAGTTTCTTGACCCTCTTCTCTTTTTTCTGCACTCACTCTTTACATGATTGTGTCTTTAAGTAGCCATATCTAACAGCTGTACCTGAAAAGTCCTCTGTTAATCTCTCCAATCGACATTTTTTTCCTCTTCACTCCAGATTTGTACATCAATTTGATTATCAATTTGGATGGCTAGTAGATATCTCAGACTTAATGTATTCAGTTGTGCTCTTGATTTTCTCTCCAGGTCTACTCCTGGTGGTCTTCATTATGTTCAGGACCTTCTGTGGCCAAAATTTGGAATAACCTTCAATTCTTCCCCGCCCCCACCCCCCCTCAAATTGCACATCTGATACACCAGCAGATGCTTAGGCTCTTCCTTCAAAATAATCTCCAGTGACAGTCTCCACTCTCTTCTTACAGTCTCCACTCCTCCTGTTGTATTTGAGTGACTGTTTCGGACTGAGGGAGTTATGCTAACCTGATAAGTGAAAATTGATTTCAGTATGATTTTAATTTGCATTTCTCTGATGGAGATTAGATGTCCTTTAATATGTTTAAGAGTTGTTGGCATTTCCTTCTTTTGTGAACCACACATTCGTGTCATTTGTTCATTTTATTTCTTGTAGGGATGTTGGACATTAGTTTGTGATTTTGTAGAAGTTCTTTTTGGATTAGGGAGATTAGCCTTTTGTGTCTAATATGAGTTGCAGATATTCTCCCTCTTGCAATTTTCCTGTTTGTGTTGACTAGCAGGAATCCAGGAGTCAAAGAATATAGTATTTAATTTTAAAAAATACTTATTCATATGCTTTAAAATTTATTTTATTTTCTGAGTTCAGATCCATTGTTAAGTATGCTGCAAATTTAACTTTTTAAAAATATCTTTTGGCATAGTATTATTTAGTGATAATCTCTCTCATTTTGTTGAATGACTTAAGGACTCTTCCTTAGTAACATACTCTATATAATGGTTTTCCTTCACCAGCTTTGGAGTGGTTTGGTTGTATTTTGTGGCCATATGACCTAGTACCGTTTGTATATTTACCATTTGTAAACCCCACTGGAGTATGGATGGATCATAAAGATCCTCAACTTCATTTGG
This sequence comes from Nyctereutes procyonoides, assembly GCF_905146905.1. Lineage (NCBI taxonomy): Eukaryota > Metazoa > Chordata > Mammalia > Carnivora > Canidae > Nyctereutes > Nyctereutes procyonoides. The sequence goes on from NW_026575042.1 coordinate 3,784,481, forward strand.
TGCTAGAAGCACTCCTTTAATTACTTTTGATTTTCTCCATATCAAGTTATACTGTCATTTTTATTACTTATGGCAGGTAATCCAGAAATCATTTTTGTGGTTTGGAGTACCTTCTTAACTTTTGGCAGCAGCATATTTTCCTAATTACATAGCTGGTGTGTGAATATCTGTTTGTGTTTTCTTATGGACACTAAATGAACACTGAGAGAATGTGAGTTGGGCTCATTGGTCACAAGGAGGAAGGCTCTAGGATTAAAATTTGGTCTTTGCTCACACAAAATGTGGTACACAGTGTTCATAATATCACTACTCATGGTAGCCAAGAAGGAGAAACAATCCAGATGTCCATCAGCTGATGAATGGATGAACAAGTTGTAGTATGTTTGTGCAGTGAAATAATATTTGCAACAAAAAGGAATGAAGTATAGACATAGCTTGTAGATGCTGCAGGTTCTGTTTCAGACCACCACAGTAAATACTGCAGTAAAGTGAGTGAGTTTTTTGGTGTCCCAGTGCATATAAAAGTTACTGTGACACCATCCTGTAGTCTATTGTAGCATTAATGTCTAAGAAAACATGTATATACTTTAGTTAAAAAATACTTTATTGCTAAAAACTGGGTTATAATGACTGTTCACAGTTCACCATAACAAAATAATGATGAAAAAGTTCGAAATCTTGTGAGAATTACAAAATGTGACATAGAGACACAAAGTGAGCAGATGCTTTTGGAAGAAAGGCCCCATTAGACTCATTTGATGTGGGATTGTCACATATAATCCTTCACTTATAAAACTCACAATATCTGCAAAGTGTGATAAAGCAGAACGCAACAAAAGGAGATCTGCCTGTGGTAATACCTGCTACAACATGGGAGAACCTTAAACATATGTTTTAGTTAAAGAAGCCAGTTAATCACATGTTGTGTGGTTACATTTGTATCAAATGTGTGAAGTTGCTAGACAAAGAAAGTAGATTGATGAATGGTTGACAGGGGCTGGAATGGATGAGGATGGGGAGTGATTGCTAAGGTAGAATTTTCCTTTTGGGGCCATGAAATCATCTAAAATTGGTAGTGGTGATGGTTACACCATTCTGAATATACTAAAAACTAGTTAATCATATACTTTAAAAGGATGAGTTTTATTGTATGTAAGTTTTATCTCAATAACACTGATCAAGATTTGTTCTTGGGTTATGCATGTATGCATAATAAAAATTTAGTGTGGGGGCGCTTGGGTGGCTCAGCGGTTGAGCATCTGGCTCAGCGGTTGATGCCTTTGGCTCAGGGTATGATTCCGGAGTCCCAGGATGGAGTCCCGCATCAGGCTCCCTGCATGGAGCCTGCTTCTCCCTCTTCCTGTGTCTCTGCCTCTCTCTCTGTGTGTCTCTCATGAATAAATAGATAAAATCTTAAAAAAAAAAAAATCTTTCTCTCTAAAAAAAAAAAAAAAAGTGTGGGAGTATAGCAAATGAAAGTAATGCCAGAGAAACTCCTTAGTCTTCTGTGATTGTGCAAGAAGGAAAGGATGGTGGTATTTGCAGGGAAGAGAAAGATCAATCTGAATTTACTTCTCTAGTTGAGAGACAGTTGAATTTTTTCTTTCAAAGATTTTATTATTTGAGAGAGAGCATGCATGTGTGCATACATGCAAGTGGTGGGGAAGAGCAGAGGGGGAGAGTGAGAGAATCCTAAGTAGACCCTGAACTGAGCATGGAGTCCAACACAAGGCTCCATCCCATGACCCTGAGGTGGTCATGACCTGAGCCAAAATCAACAGTTAACCTACTGACTAACCTAATCACTTAACGTACTGAGCCAGCCACCCACGTGCCCTGGGAGACTATTGAATTTTTATGTTAAACAGAGTGATGTTCTTTATATGGATTGTTAATGATACACAATTTCTTTACCATCAAATAATTTCTTTAAAATAGGTCAGTCTTATGAAATTCGGATGCTGGATAATCGGAAAATGGGAGATATGCCTGAGATCACTGGAAAATTGGTAAAGGTAAGGATGATCCATCATAATTCCTAACAGATACTGCAATGCTTAAAAAACAGTTTTGCTGTAAAAGTTTTGGGGTTTTTTTGCACAAGAGTTATTTACGAATTATTTAATTTCACTTTAAGAAGTAATAGCTGTATTGAAACTCATAACTTTTATTTTTTTTAAAGATTTTATTTAATTATTCATGAGAGACACAGAGAACGAAAGAGAGGCAGAGACACAGGCAGAGGGAGAAGTAGTCTTCTCGCAAGGAGCCTGTTGTGGGACTCAATCCCGGGAACGGGATCACACCCTGAGCCAAAGGCAGACGCTCAACTGGTGAGCCACCCAGGCATCTCTGAAACTCCTAACTTTTTGAGCTATATTTTGTTTACTTATCTGTAAAACAGAAATGATAGCAGTTATTGGGTGAAGTAAATGTGAAAACCCTTTGGAAACTAAGGTACTGTAGTTGTGGCTATGGGGGGAAAAAAACCTACCACCACAACAAAGGCTTACGGTTTTCTTTAAAAGATAATGTGGGGGGTAATGTAAGTGTTAATATGAAACTCTTCAAAACCCTTTTATTTTACCTCTTAAAATCTCTCTAAGTAAAATTCAAACTCTGTTCACTCTATTGATGTATTTGAATGAAGGCAGTCATTCCAAGTATAGAAGGTGTGGCCCTCCGCTTTTAGACTATATCGTCAGAACCATTTCTGCCCCCTCCAGTGTCATGCAGGGTGGGTCCTCTAGCCTCTACTTGTCACTCACCACGGTGTATTATAAATTCCATAGTATTACAAGGCAAGACTTCTAGAATAAGCTTAAGTGGAAGAAGGCAGAACTTTAGTTTGTCTAAGTGTTAGCAAGAGAAAAGCAGACATGAGTTCTCTTGATGCTTCCCTCTTCCTACAGAGAGGCATGTAGGGGCCTGGGCACTGCTGGGCCCTCAGTATGGAGAGGCATTCCATTGGAAAGACTCCCCTCTGTGGATCTGCCTTTTTAGAGGGTGAGTACAGGAAAGGCAGCCTTCACAGGGGAGTGGATACTAATATAAGGCTAACAAATTTGGTGTGTCTGGAAAAGCCAGTTGCCCAGCACCCAGAGGCCTGAGAGTCTTCGGGATGTTTTAGTGTTCCTCCCACTCCTGGGGGCAGGAAGCCTCCCAATCCTGTGAGAGGTTGAGGGAAAGACAGGGTCTTGCTCCCCACTGATCAGTGTCTTACCAACTTGGAGTGAGCTCCCAGACTTCTCCTTCTGACTCCTGGGACTCGCATCTTACCCAGTACAGAGGGGGAGAGATTATTTGCCCATTCTCACGTTTGCCATTTGTTCTTTGAGTCTGTTGTGTCTGTGCTCAATTGATGGATTTGGTCATTTCCCTGGAGGGTGAGTCAGATGATTTTATTTTTTTTTTCATTTTCTCCATTGGCATTCTGACCTGTAGTGAATACTGACTGAGCTTACTGTTTTAAAAAGCCATCATCGTTCAGATAAGCAGACCCTACTTGGATTGGCTGTTCTCTGCTGGGCAGATAGCTACAGTCTAGTCAAGGGCCAGACTTAACAGCTCTCATTTTCCAGTGTGTAGGAAGCTTATTGTCAGGCCATTGGGCACCCTGACAACCCTTTAGGCAGATCTGCCAATTGTGTCACCCCACTTAATGTCTAACCAATAGAGGTTCCTGGGTGGCTCAGTGGTTGGGCTTCTGCTTTCCCCTCAGATCACAAACCCAGGGTCCAGGGATCGAGTCCTGCATTGGGCTCCCTGCTCAGCCAGGAGTCTGCTTCTCCCTCTCCCTCTGCCTACTGTACCCCCTGCTTGTGTGTGTGCACACGTGTGCTCGCTCTCTATCAAATAAATAAAATCCTTATATAAAGTAAAAAATAAAATCCAACCAGTATACATATTTTGAAGATGTGGGTGAGCCCTTCTGTTTCTGTGAAAGTTGTATTTGGTGACTGTTAGATGTGGTTTTGTTCTTTTTTTAATCAGTATAGAAGTATAGAAAAATTGTTTAAATTGTAGATTTCTCTATAAATTGGAGTAAGACATTATGTGCCCCATATTGAGACCCTTAAAACTGGATCCAAAATGTTAGAACACTACTGAAAAACTACTTCTATGCTAAATTTCAAACATAACCCAGAAGTAGAATGGTATGATACATCCATATGTGTCTATCATGTGGTCGTTTATGATAAACTCTACATGTGTATCATTGATGCACATGAAAGTTCTCCCACCAACTTCCACAAGAATCGTCAGTTTGCCATGCTTGTTTTATCTCTTCCCGCTTGTGCTTGTTTTTTCTTTTTTTCTCTCCCTCCCTTCCTTCCTTCTCTCCTTGCTAGACTAGAATTTACTAACTCATAATTTTATTTTCTCTTTTAAACAGTAATTTTAACTAAGCTCATCATTTCATCATTCATAGCTGTTCAGCATTCTGAGCAAAACAAACTTTGGCATGTGGATCAAATTCCAAATTTAGGTTTCAAAGCACTAGAGAAAGTCCCTTTGGAAGCAGTGAAGATAATCTGGCTTTTCCCTGTAAAATAGGTGGTAAATTTAGAAATAACTCATCTACTAGAGGAGACTTAATGTTTAAAATACTTTTGGTAAGCTAGCTAAAAATATCTGTCAGAGTAACTTGGAATGGTAGGATTAATTAAGTTGTTGCATGACTGCTTTTTAAGTTCAGCTTCCTTGGACTTAGTTCCAACTTAAAATACATTAAAAACACTTAATATACAAAATTAATGCAAGTTAAGAAATTACAGCAAACATGAATCTGCATCATGAGATAGTGAACTGTTGACAGTAGAGAAACCATCCACCTATAAGCACAGAGTGGATATTTTGTTGACATTAAACCAGGATTCGTCTTTGGAAGCATCAGTTTCCTTAAACAGCTACGGATTGGAAAGGTTAATTTTTAAAAGGTCTTAAATCGGTTTTATCTTCCACTTGATAAAGCCCCTTTTCTGGTACTTGGTGGCTGTGCCAGAACACATCCAATTAAATCTTGAGACCTGGTCCAGGATTCAGAGCTACAGTCTGCTACAGCCAAAGACTGCAGGGTGAATTTCTTAAAAATTACATCCTTTTTTACCAAGAAGATCCCCAAAATATTCCATAGCAGTCTGTTATCTAATTCCTGGCCCCATGATCTTTGACTCTGCTTCTGTGGGGGAGTCTGGGAGCAAATGCTGGAGTGTTAGTGATGCTTTGGAACTCGCTGAGCATGCTAACTGTACTCAGTGAGGTGCTTATTCTATTCGTCATATTGGTAGGGCCCTTTAGCTGTTGCTGGTTGTCTAGGTGTCTGAGTTAATGACTTTTTTTTTCTCTTCCAATTACATTTAAGAGGATTTCTTATATATATTGCCACTTCTTAAGTATGGTTCTCCTTTCATATTCCTTACTGTACTCTCTTAGTCTGATCTAGAACGGGGTTTAGTAAAGCTCTCAAATGATACCCACATTCTCATACTGTTTCCATCTGAACTTCTGGATTCAGTCTGGGTCTTACTAAATATGGAAGAATCAAAATCATGACATTTCAGTGCTGCACTTTATTCTGAGTTCAGTGTGTTGGTGAGTGTGACCCAGGGGCCACTGCCAGCCTGTGTACCTTCCCCGTGAGGTTTTTGCTGCCAGTGGGTGGCAGCATGACATGGGTGTTGGTGGACTGCCTGGGCAGGCCCTGTACACGTGGGTGCGGGGGGTGGGGGGGGAAGGCAGATGGACATGAATCAGAGCAGCAACTGTGCCTCTGTAGATTTCTACTTTGGTCCTGATGACTGACTTGGCCTCTCTTTAAACTACAGTTGACCCTTGAACAACACAGGTTTGAATGATACGGTTCCATTTACAGGCAGATTTTTTTCAATAAATAAGGTATAGTACTGTAAATGTATTTTATGATTTTCTTAGTAACCATTTCCTTTTCTCTAGCTTTATTGTAAGAATATGGTATATAATATATAACATACTAAATATATGTTCTTCATTTGTTGATGTTATCACTAAAGTATCTAGTCAACAGTAAGCTGTTAAGTAGTTAAGTTTTGGGGGGATCAAAAGTTATACATGGATTTTTGACTCTGTGGGAATTCAACACTCCTAATCTCCATCCTGTCAAGGGTCAACTGTATTTCAAATTAAGATATAGCTACTTTTAAATAGTTTGCTTCAAAATACTTATCTACTATGTTTTGGACAGTACTTGGTGGATAGGGAAGGCAGGCACACTAAAATAGTATTTGTATGTATTGCTAACAAATTATTTCCTATTTATACCAGAGCATCTGTTAGAAATACGATTATCTTATTGCATCATGAGAAAGTTATCTATAAAAGTGTTACAATCATGAATTAGTGCAAACGTGGTATCTGAAGGCATTTGGATGACCTGTTTTCCTGTTCCTGGAATGGAACAATAGTTGGCACCCCAAACCTGTGGGAGGCGAAGGAGGGATGGGTGGAGAACAGAGAGCTGGCCTAGAGTTTGTGGAGTAAAATCTTCCCTGGGAACAAACCATCCTGTTTGGATAAAGTTTACCTGTGAGTTTTTTGTTTTTTTTTTTCCTTTCCCTTGCTTACCTCAGATAACCTCTTGCAAGTGAAATTGTAGAAATGACTTTTGCATATATGTTCTTCTTCTTTTTTTTTTTTTTTTCAGATTCCCCTACCTGTTCCTTGACAATCCTTTTGTTTTTTCATTTCATTAAAATATAGTTAACAGGGATCCCTGGGTGGCGCAGCGGTTTGGCGCCTGCCTTTGGCCCAGGGCGCGATCCTGGAGACCCGGGATCGAATCCCATGTCGGGCTCCTGGTGCATGGAGCCTGCTTCTCCCTCTGCCTGTGTCTCTGCCTCTCTCTCTCTCTGTGACTATCATAAGTAAATAAAAATTTAAAAAAAATTCTTTAAAAAAAAAATATAGTTAACATGCCATGTTATTGGTTTCAGGTACAATATAATGATTCAGCATTTCTATATATTAGTACTCATCCTTGACTGTCTTTAAAGAAGTTCAGTTATCAACTATTAATTTAATTTAATTTTATTTTATTTATTTTATTTTTATAAAGATTTTATTTATTCAGGAGAGACACACAGAGAGAGGTAGAGACACAGGCAGAGGGAGAAGCAGGCTCCACGCAAGGGAGCCCGACGTAGGACTTGATCCCAGGTCTCCAGGATCACACCCTGGGCTGCAGGTGGCACCAAACTGCTGCGCCACCAGGGCTGCCCTCAACTATTATTTTAAATGAACAGTTTTACCATTGTACCTTGGTTTCTCTGTTTCTGTTTATACTGCCCTTTCATTTTAGTAATTCCTGTGTGCATCTGATGTTTTCTTCATAGAAATGGAGTTCTTGCTCACTGATTTTATGGGCATGTACCTTAACTTTGAATTGCACTATCAGATTTTAAAGAAAAATTTTCCCTAAGTAACCATTTTATTTGCACCTTTTATTTCTGAGTTACAAATCTTGCACCATATAATTATACTCATAATCCAGATATTATTCCAAGAAAGCAATTCACTTAGAAAGTGTTTAAAGGGGGATCCCTGGGTGGCTCAGCGGTTTAGCACCTGCCTTTGGCCCAGGGAACGATCTTGGAGTCCCGGGATCGAGTCCCATGTCCGGCTCCGGGTATGGAGCCTGCTTCTCCCTCTGCCTGTGTCTCTGCCTCTCTCTCTCTCTCTCTCTCTCTCTCTCTCTCTCTCTCTCTGTCTATCATGAATAAATAAATAAATCTTAAAAAAAATAATAGAAAGTTGTTTAAAGCAGGGTTTTTGTTTGTTTTTTGTTTTTTTGGTATGCTTCTCTATTAGAGGTTAATACATAACAAGTGAAAATGCTTCTGCATGTTAGCTGGAACAGTTTAAAAGTACTCATTTTCCCTACTTGTTCCGTAGAGCATCATAAGAGTTGTATTCCATGACAGACGGCTACAATATACGGAGCATCAGCAGCTTGAAGGCTGGAAGTGGAATCGTCCAGGAGACAGACTTCTTGATTTAGGTACGAGTGGCTGTCAAAAGAGAGATGAAGGCAGTTGTTTAGGTGTGCCTGGTGGGTAGGGAAGGCGCCATGTATATATACCTGCACCACGTATAATTGTGTGGAGAGAGTTTTGGTGTTAGCAGATCCTGTGTGCCTTGAGTTGTTCTATGGTTTAGAAATGAAGTGGGCTTTTAGGGCTAAAAGAACCTAAGCCAAGAATTTGGGGTTTAAAATCATTTATTTAATTCTCAATTGGCTCCATCCATCATATGTTGAATAAAATGAGATAGAAACCATGGTGAAAGGGATGCCTGGGTGGCTCGTGGTTGAGCATCTGCCTTTGGCGCAGGGCATGATCCCAGGGTCCTGGGATCAAGTCTTGCATCGGGCTCCCCTCAAGGAGCCTGCTGCTCCCTCTGCCTGTGTCTCTGCTTCTCTCTCTGTGTGTCTCTCATGAATAAATAGATAAAATCTTAAAGAAAAGAAAAGAAACCACCAGCCATCCTGGGAGAAAGTCTGATAGGCATTAGGTGGGTTTCAGTGTTAGCACCTGTTGAGCCGTTGACAGGGAAAGCATTGAAGGGAAAGGTTCTGTGTGGAGCTGTAATAGCTTCATTTGAACATAATTATAGTAAGTTGTAAGCTTTTTAGTTACTCGTAGTGAATGAGTTTCTATGTAACTTTTTTTTAAAATACAGATATCCCAATGTCTGTGGGAATAATTGACACAAGGACTAATCCAAGCCAGTTAAATGCGGTTGAATTTCTGTGGGACCCTGCAAAGCGCACGTCTGCTTTCATTCAGGTTTGGAGTTTTTATGTTATTAGAAGCATGCTAGCTGAGGCATTTAGAAGGCCATAGATGAGATTGAGTTCTTGACACATGAATGTATCTTCTTTAAGTGCTTGTTTGTAAGCTCTTTTGTAATGTTTTCTATTTTACATACTTTTAAACTTACATATGTATATGCTGTTAAATTGTACTTAATCTACTGACTCATTTATAGACTAACATATAAAGACAGTCTGGTATGTAAAGCATTATTCAAATGTTACTTTTACCATTGATAGTGACAGTAATCAAAACTTTTATTGTTCATTAGATACGTTTCTCTTGAACTTAAAAGCTGCTGTTTAAAATAGAACGGGAGTGGGGTACCTGGTTGGCTCAGTCTGTAGGATGTACGAATCTGATCTCTGGGTCGTAAGTTCAAACTCCACATTTGGTGTAGAGTTTACTTAAAAAATTAGAATAAAAGGGTGGGATTGAGAAAAGTGTACAGTTTCAAGATTTTCTCTCTAGTATAAAGACATTCTAATATTGAAAATTTCAAACCCCACAAAAGTAAGAGCATAATAATGATGAATCCTCAGGGTACCCATCATCTGGCTTCAGCAGTTAGTAGTAGTTTCCCTTGTTTTAGTTATTGATGGAATACTTTAAAGTGACTCCCAGGCATTTAATTTCACCTATAAATACTCAGTTTGTATCTCTAAGAGATGAATTTTTAAAAAAACAATGTATGTAAAATGCAATCAGTAATAGTTTTTATACCTTGTATACGAGAAGGTAATCTTTATGTAGAAAGGGAAATTGCTTAATTGTTAATCAGCATAAGTCTGATTTGTGTGAACTGTAAAGAATATTTGTTTTTTAAGTATCTGTAGTATTTTGTGTTTCTTGTGATTTACCAAATACTACCAATAATCACTAGGGGCATGGTACATGTTAGTTGACATCATGCTGGGATCGGGAGAGGGGCAGAAGTTGTGGGAAATGAGCGTTGTCCTCAGTGAACTTTGAAGGTTGACAGAAGAGTTTGGATTGATCCAAGCAGGGTGAATAGTGGCCTTGCTCCAGGCGGTCTCACAGCTGGTGTGTGTAGACACAGCAGTAAGCTGCTGGGCTGGCTAGAATCCAGGTGGTGACAGAAGAGGGCAGACAACAGAAGCTCTCAGCAGTGAGGTGTTGGATGCTGTGGACTGAGCCAGGGAGTCCGGATCTGAGAGCATCATTCAGTCCGGAGTGGAGGGTAGGAGATGTACCTATGATCCAAACAAGTCCTGCATTAGACGAGGAGAGGCACTGGACTGGGGAGAGCTCATTGCTAGAATGGTCAGAAAGGCCCAGTTGGATTTGTGAAAGCCGTATGGAAAAAATTCATGACAGCCATCTGGCTAATATGCAGGAGTTTGAAAGGATCTTGAATTTATGGCAGTGGCAGGACATCTGAGAAGGAGCAAAATAGAAGGAGACTCAGCGGATGGTCCGTTGGGTCCCCTTTCAGCTTGAGTTGTTTTTCAGGTACACTGCATCAGCACAGAATTTACCCCAAGGAAGCACGGTGGTGAGAAGGGAGTGCCTTTCAGGATTCAGGTTGATACCTTTAAGCAGAATGAAAATGGAGAATACACGGATCATCTACACTCAGCTAGCTGCCAAATCAAAGTGTTTAAGGTGAGCCATAGAAACAAGGCTTTTAGTTACTGAAGCCCAGTTTTGCTTGGAAGTTGTCCATCTTCAGCCCAGTGGATGAAATCATCTGCTTTGTTTTCAAGCCTAAAGGTGCGGATAGGAAACAAAAAACCGACCGAGAGAAGATGGAGAAGAGAACGGCTCATGAGAAGGAAAAGTATCAGCCGTCCTATGACACCACCATCCTCACAGAGGTAGCGCACAGTAGCGTTTGGTATCCGAGGAGGAGAGCGGTTTGCATATCAGCACTCTCTAAGGAGGAGTTGCGCTGTAGCGGGGTCGGGAAGGTGGGGTGGTAGAATGTTCTTGATGAAATTTGTGGGGAAAGGATTTTACTTAAATTTGGGGGTTTTAATAGATTAAGTTTCCTGGGTGGGGTTGAATGAAGATGCTGAAATCCCAATCAGGTCTCAGACACAGACCTTCAAAACCTTGAAGTTGGCGAGAGATGAAGTCGGGACCTAGAATGTCTGACTTTTTTCACTGCTGGGGTTTTGCATTTTCTTTAACTTTGAATCCTGCTAGTCATACGTTTGTTTAATTGGACTGCAGAGACATAAAACAGGGTATTAGATCTTTCTTTGTATAATGAAAAGACATTGATCCCAATCTTTGGTGTTTGTCCAGATGAGGCTTGAGCCTATAATTGAAGATGCAGTTGAACATGAGCAGAAAAAGTCCAGCAAGCGGACTTTGCCAGCAGACTACGGTGATTCTCTGGCAAAGCGAGGCAGTGTAAGGGACTTCTGCTTCTCTTTTCATTGTGCAAGAAACCTTGTGCAGTGTTAGATATAGGATCAACTTCCACAGAAAAGTAAAGCCAAATTTGTTTTTGATGTCCTTGTCTTGATTTAATTTGCTTTTGTTTAGACTTCCTGCTTTCTGTTTGTTCCTCACTGAGGAAAATTTCCTAAATCTAACACTTTAATACAAAGTTGACCATATTGGGTGGTTTTGGAGGGAGAAACGACACCCAGAAATGTGTTCCCTCCCCGTCTCCTTCCCCTTCTCCCTCCCTTCCTCTCTTTCCTTGGCACACACACTTCCTTCAAGAGCACTGAAATTAATTAAAAATACTTTCTTTAGTAAAATAGTTATCATTTTTGTGTAATTAAAGAAAAGTTTTGCTTTCTCATGTGTATAACTGATAAGAAAATTTCATGGATATTTAGAGAAATGATGGCAGCGAGCTTGACATTAACATGCAATACTTTGTGTCACAATTCCCTGCATGTAGTATAAGAGTGTGTGTCTGTGCTTTTAAAAGCCTGTTTGGCAGCACTGGTAGAAACCTTCGCATCAGTGTTTCCTCTTGGTTCCTGCAGTATGATCTAACGCATCAGGCCAGTCTAGCGCACCTCACTACCCTCAGACCTGGTCCTCCGAGCATGCAGTCAGGGGTTTTGGCTTCGTCAGCTTCAGTGCAGCAGATCCTTATTTTATGACCCAGTTCTTCATTGAACAGTCTAGGAAGGTTTATTCTGTCCTTTAATCTTAGATCACCATGTCCCCACAATAAATGTAAACACAGAGCATTCTATAATTTTTTAAAGTAACCGTCATCATATATATCAATGGCCACTCTCTCCATCATGGCAGTGCTTATGCTATCAAGGTGCCAGACAGGGATTTTCACTCTTACACATCTGTGTGATTCTCTGGAGGTTCTGCAAGTCACCGGCCCTATCACAGGAACCTCATTTCCAAATTAAAGCACTGCATGAAAATAGGCAAGAACCATGCACATGTAGTCATCTGGATGGATGGGGAGCACACAGGATGCATTTTCTTTAACTGAGCTCTCTGGTTGTGTGGAACAACTGTCTGCTCCTTCCCGGGAATGCCCCCTCCAGTTTTATGTTTTTAATCTTCTCGTTTCCCAGCTGAAGACTCACAAATGACTCTTGGTAAACTTTTCTGGGAGATCCTGGTAACTCAAATCAGTTTTCCTCTCTTGTTAGAAACTATTTAATTAAAAGGAATGGGTTCTGATAATTCATAAATTAAAGAAATCTGTTATAATCCAGAGCTTATCTGGAGATGGTAGAATTGTTGGTAAATCGTTAATGATTCTTAACTCAAGCCTAAAGTATGCAAAACGTCAGCAGTTCACTGGCCTGGGATTTCACATCTTCCTGGAGCATATTGCTTACTGCCCTGGGCTGTGTTTGGTTTGGTAAGATACTTCTAGGGGGTGGTTAAAGCTCCTTTTTGAAACCTGTGTGAAAACAAGGTACAGATTAATACCTTAAAAAAGTACACAGCATTTCCTCTATTTCTGTAAGTGTCTACAAAGAAAGGCCAGTGTTGCTCACAGCTCTTGGATAGTGACAATGGTTTTCTTTAGGATGGGAGGTGAGGTTCACCTGTTAAAAGGTGCTATGAAATGGTCCCAACTGCATGGAGGCTCTGCTGTTGGTTATGAAGAGCTGCTACCTGACAAACCCCTTAAGGCATCTGCCAGCCTCTGTCTCCGGGCTGTATTTTACTGGCTCACAAGGGGGCCGCTATTGTCTACGGTCTAGGGTGGGTTGGCATTTTCCAATCTTAAGGGGGAGGGATTTTGTTCACATGCAGCAGAATGGTGCCCACATAAGTCCAAGCCAGCTGTTGCTGGAGCCATCACAAATTACAGACTCAGCACAGTGTAGCATTGCTCACATTGAAGACAGGGAGGCTGGGAGGCATGACAAGGTAGTAGAAACATTGTGAAAGTCTTCTTCAATCTGTCCTTGCCCTCCTGGGTGGAGACTGGAAGAGGAACCTGTGAGACGTGGGTAGGGGGGCCATTTCAGAACCTGCCACCCATTATTCCCTGGGAGCTGAGGCCTCCCAGGAGGACCAGTTTGGTGTTCAGTGAATAGGGCCTCCTATTTATTGGACAAGTTTTAGATGTCAGCTGTTAGCAGCTGTGCTTTTCTACTGTTAAAGAAATCTCGATGTGTGCAAGTGAAATAGGTGTGTATATGGAGGTTCTGTACATTTGGTGGCTCTGCCATATTACTGTGCTGTGTTAACTTGAAGCCTTTTGATGGCTTCGTTTCCTCAGATAGCTGGCAGTGTTAGAGCAGATGTGGAGGGGGCCTGATATTATAAGGTTTACCTCACTCATGTGCAGGTTAGGCTGCGTTGTAGTATTTTGTTTTGGGGGGGGTTGGTGTAGTAAGAAAATCATCTTCCAGCCAGTGGAGATGATGGTGAACATGTGACACCCAGAAAGCTATTAGATCTACCGGTTGGGTTCCTCAGACCGCACAAGCCAAGGAGGTACTGTTTTGTAAGATGAAGAGAGAAACAAAGCCCTAGTTTAAAAGGAGGAAGTACTACTGAAAGATCCTTTCTAGTGAAATTGGTATGTGTGCAGTGAGTTCACCGGTGCTATCCAGCTAGAGTAGATTGCTCTTTAAGAAAGTTGGTAGTTGAAACAACTCTAGTCACTTTTCCCATTTTTAAGGGGGCACATAATGGGTGGTTGTAAAGAATGGGAAGAGCTTGGGATTTCTATTTTATTTTCCTTCTGTCCATACTTCTGTTGGATGTCAGACATGTTGTAAGCACCTGTAACCATCGAGGAGACTAGTTTCTGCCCTCACAGTGCTTCACAGTTTCTTAGCTCGTTCACATTGGGGTCTAGACCCTTTTATACTCAAAATAATTTTGAAAAAGTATATACATATTTTTGAGGTTGACACGAAACTTTTCATCATGAATGTAAACAGTTGCAAAGAAGACCATTTTCTTTTCCACTGCCTATAAATAATTTCATCCCAATATGACATACTTTTATGCCAAAAAACCCTTTTTAAAAAAAGACTTATTTATTTATTTGAGAGAGAGAGAGAGATAATGCATGGGCAAGCAAGTGGGGGAAGGGGTGGGGGGGTAGAGGGAGAGGGGGGGGGGTTGGGGGGGAGCAGATTGCCTGCTGAGTGCAGAGCCCAGCATGGGGTTCAATCTCATGACCCTCAAATCATGACCTGAGGCGAAATCAAAAGTCAGATGCAAAACTAACTGAGCCACCCAGGTGCCCCTGTTTGAAAATCTTTAAATGATCACCCTAGTTACTTCTTTATGACAAACTTACAGAAATTTAAAATTTCCTCTGATCATAAGGCTCATAAGTCAGTTGAGTTTTTTTTTTTTTTTTTTTTTTTAAGTAAACTCTATAATCAACATGGGGCTTAAACTCATGATCCCAAGATCAAGCGTCACATGCTCTGCTGACTGAGCCAGCCAGGCAGGTGTCCCAAGAAATTGAAAACTACTTATTGTGGTACCAGTTTATCAAAACAGCAAATAATATACATTTTGACAAATAGTTGTTAAAAGTAGAAATGTTATTGGAAATGTATCAAGAATGAGGGTAGTAGTATGCACTCAAATTCTAGATGTTTTTGTAGGTAAGAGAAACTTGTTTAGATGTGCTTATTTTTCGTTGAGCACCTGAGTGTCATTCAGGTCTTGGAATTCCTTTTGAGTTATCTGCACAAGATCCCAGTGACCTATTTTTGTATGAACTGGTAGATCATTTCAGTCTGTCAGCTGACAGCAGGTCTCCTGAAGTTTTTGAAGGCAGGAAGTTTGAAGACACACAGAAATGTTTGGGGGTCATATATATTTTTGTTTATCCTAGTATCTTTGAACGGTCTTTTGCTTGGTTTGGGGAGTCTTCTCTCCCCTGTCCCTGGTGAGGTATGACAACTTTTTTGTATAAAACGGGAGAAGAGTGATTTCTGAAGGGTGCCTTGGAACTGTGGCCATCCTCACAGACTCACTCTCGATGGAACGTGAGGGAGGTGGACTCGCACTGTGTGTAGCTCAGGTTGAAAGGCTTGTACTTGGTTGCCCTGGCCTGCTCAGCCCGCTCAGCATGCTTTTGACTCTAGCTTCTTCACGTTTCCTGATGATAACAGTCAGTGCGTCTTTGTATCTTTGTTCTACATTTGGTCGGAATGGTACCTGAAGTTAAAAACACCCTAGCTCACCATGCCCCTTTGGGAAACTGTAAATAATAAACCTGTGCAGATGGGTGGAAAGACATGAGCAGCACGATACATGTTGATGTGTGTTGATGCCAGGCCTGCCTCACTTTGCTTAGGGATTATTAATCTTAGAGGAATCGAGGAATCAGTTGGGTACTAGTGAGGCTGCTCCTTGGGCGAGAGGGCAAAGGTGAGCTAATGGGACAGAGCCACCATCCTGGTCACCATTGGTCTCATGTCACCTGTGAACCCATTCCTGCCTCTGCTGTTCTAAACCTTGATAGGTGCCTGCTACAGAACTCATAAAGAGGAGAGTGAAAGTTCTTGAAAGCCAGTGGTGCAGACATGTACATTAAAAATGCCTGCATACATTTTTGCTGTTCTTATCACTTCAGGTCTCCCTGAGGCTAATCAGTGTGTAGATGCAGGTGGCAGGTAAAGGCGCACAGAAGTAAATTTGCTATGTTTCTGTGAGGTTGCTTGATTGTCAGGTGTCTTGTGTTTGATAACCTCGCATTTGGCCAGACTAGAGAGTTACTTAGAAAAATATTTCTTCTATACACTTCTAAAACCATCTCATTAATTTGTTTTTGTTTCTGCCCTCAGTGTTCTCCATGGCCCGATACCCCCACAGCCTACGTGAATAGCAGCCCTTCCACGGCGCCCGCCTTCACGTCCCCACAGCAGGGCACTTGCAGCGTCCCCGACAGGTACCGCTTTGTGCCGCCACTCCCCTGGGCCTGGCCATGCCAGGCTCCTGTGCTGTTCTTGTGCTCGGCTTCCAGCATCTCCTTTGCTGAGGTTTCCAGTCATGGGAGCTAGCCTCCTCAGTGTGAAAGGAGAAGACTTTTCTTTGCCCGCCAGCCATTTTGCTCTTAGCCCCTTGTGCCTCACACATTCACAGCTGTGGAAATTGTAGAAAAGGAGGTGTTTTTAAGATACATCCTTTGTGAGAGAAAACATGAGTGGAGTCTGTGGGTGGAAAAGGGCAGTGAGTTGTTACAGTGCACTGTGATGTGGATGTGTTCAGGTTGTGTTCGAAGTATGCACCATATCAGACGAGAGCCGTTTTCTGCCCCACAACCCCCACAACACATGATTGATTGATTTAGGTAAGTCTTTAAATTTAAAGGAAAGGCTTTCAGTTTCTAAAAGTGCTGTGGCTTGAGAAATGGTGATGGTGGACTTGTTCTCTTTTGTTCTGCGGCTCTGCTCTGATTGGCATCTGTGTAGCCTGGGGGCTCCGGGTGGGGGCCGGGGTCCTGTGGGGGCCCGCACAGTGCCGGGAGGGGGGCCTTCCTGGGGCTTTTCTGAACGGCCCAAGCAGGTAACCTCAGAAGTTCCCTGCAGTCAGGAAGTTTCCAGCTGGGAAGGAAGGCTTCTCTTTCTTACACTTAGCATCCTGTCTTGGTCAGCCCTGGCTGCCGTGATGGGCTGTAGAGCAACAGAAACTTGCTTCTTGCTGTTGTGGAACTGGACGTGTGAGGTCAGGGTAGGTTCTGGTGAGGGCCCCCTGGGTTGCAGATGCCGCCTGGGTCCTCACATGGTGGAGCGGACACCCCACCTCCCAGTGGCCCCGCCTCGTCATGCTGTCAGGTCAGGGGGACGAGGTTGGTCAGCATGTGCATTTGGAGGGCACACAGGAATTCAGTCTGTAACAGAGTCTGATAAGAAAAACAAAAACCTGCTTTTCCCTGTGGAGATGAAGAGACTGGTAGGCAGTTCATCTGGTAGAGATGTTGGTACTTTACGAGGAGGAGCAGGTGCTTGGACTCTGGTCCGGGAGACCAGGCCCTGGCACGTGCCCTCTGAGGGCGCCACTAGTCTCACAGCACAGGCTGGGATGTCTTGGGTGACGCTATGACCCCGGAAGCAGACTGTGGGCCCGCACTGTCTGGGAGCTGTGCTCCACGAGTGACACACACCCTCCTGTCCCAGAGGGTCAGGAAGGACAATCACCGGTCAGATCATAACTTAAGTCATTGAAGTACAGGTGCTAAGAAAGGAGTCTGAGCCCAGGACCAGGAAGGTGCCATGCTCCCCCATGGAGTTACCTTAAAAACTCAAGGGGGGGGGTGGCACCCTTTGTTCCTTCCTTTTGTTGCCCTGGATTTCCCCCTCTTTTATCATGGGTACATGTATTATTTAAAGGGATCTCACTTTCCATTTTTACTTAGGACCCTTTGTTAGAGCTCCTTATTTTCTTTCTTTCTTTTTTTTTAAGAGCTCCTTATTAAAGTGTGTGTGTATGTGGCAATTTACTGTTAACTGTTTATCTTGATTATTGTATTTTTCCTTACTAAAATGAATGAGTATCCTTCATTTTCCTGGCACCCCTGGAGATAATTGGAATTCTTTTTTAATTGCATTTAAAACTTGCAATTCTTACTACACCTGCTGGAGAAGGAGGAGTCACAAATGAAACAGTCATTTTCTTTGTCCTCATTCCCTGACCAGGGGTGCCAGCATTCTTAAATCACAGATTTATACTCTCTGTCCTCCGATACTATGTTAAATTTACCCAGTTTGATAGCTTTTAAATCTTGATTTAAATATGTGTGCATATGCATACATATATATGTATATATGAAATAATTCTCTTTTCCTTCCCTCCATTCTCCCCAGCAATTCTTCTTCCCCAAATCATCAGGGAGATGGAGTTTCACAGGCCTGCAGTGAAGTAAGTATGTTCTCCCTGAAGCTGCCTGAAGCTCTGAGGGGCCTGCATTTGTAAGACTCTTACAGAGATCCAAGGCATTGTTGGGTCCCTGAGTAGTCAGACCTGTCTTCCTCTTGGGTGTTATTTTTACTTTAAACTTGGAGGATTTCTGTGTTTTGTGTGAATATTGTTCTTCATAACATGCCAGCCACTTGGGGTTTGGTTTTTTGTTTTTTGTTTTGTTTTTGTAAGTTTGAATAGTTTCTTGTGTTTCTGTTCATTTTTCCTTTGTTAATAGCAACTTCAGCCTTCAGCCACGATCCAGGAAACACAACAATGGCTGCTCAAAAACAGATTCTCTTCATACACAAGACTGTTTTCCAATTTTTCAGGTATGTTTGTGTTCGTGTTTGTGTACATGTGTGTTTTGTACTTGTTTCTGAACTTTTATTAACCTTAATTTTTTAAAAAATTGAAGTAATTATGGATTCATAAGAGGTTGTCAAAACACTTAGCAGGAAGTCCTATGTACCTGTTCTCCAGTTTCACCTGGTGGTAACATACCATGTGTCCCTCTTACACGAGGAAACTGATATCAGTACGATCTACTGATTCACCAATTTAATGTACCTTCATTTTTGTACAGGTATATATAGTTCTATGCAATTTTTCTCATTTTATTCATTTTATTTTAAAGTATTTTTTTGCTTTACAGTATGTTGCAAAGATAGTACAGAGATGTTTTGTGTACCCTTCACTCAGTTTCTCATATAATTGTAGTATCGTATCATAACTGGGAAATAGACATTGGTGCAAAGTGTGTATATAGTTCTGTGTCATTTTATCACATGTATGGGTTTGTATCACCACCACCAAAGTTAAGATACAGAATTATGCCATCACCACAAGGATGCCATCACCACCTTTATACTACCCTGCTCCATACCTACTCCCTGGCAATCATTAATCTGTGCTCGGTCTCTTGGATTTTGTCATTTTGAGAATGTCAGATATATGGAATTATATAGTATGTGACCTTTTGAGGTTGGCTTTTTTCCCCCTCAACATAATGCCCTTGAGTCCATCCGAGTGATAATGTTTATCAATAGTTCCGTTTTATTGCTGGTGGAGTATGTGGTATGAATCTACTCAGGTATGGTGTTTGTATACTTAAGTTTTTTCTTGCAGAGTTAGCTAAGGGAGTATGTGGAATTTTTAAAAAAAGATTTTATTTACTTATATAAGAGAAAGAGTTGGGGAAGGAGCAGAGAGAAAGAATATCCAAGCAGACTCTTGCCAAGTGTGGAGCCTGACTCGGGGCTTGATCTCACAACTCATGAGATCAAGTTGAAACCAGACATCAGATGCTTAATTGACTGAGCCACCCTGGTGCCCCTGTTGATGGAATTTTAAAAGGGACCAAGCAAGCTGCTTGCAGTGGTGCTATAAGAAACCTGTTGAGAGGGACAGAGATAGAAATACCATGTGGGACAGAAGCAGCATTTCCCAAGTATATTTGGCTGTAGGACCCTTTGCCTAACACAGCCTGGCTAAACACCCCCTTAGAATTGCCAGGCCACAGTAAACTGGTAGTGAGCTTGCCTGGCCCCCAGTGCTGTGGGGCCAGGGAAATGCAATGTGAGCCTTTGAAGAGGACAGAACTATGTGCACACCTGACCTAGGGGTAAGTTTGATTTCACAAAGGACACAGTTTCCTATTCTGTCAGCCATTTATTGTGACGTTATGCAATGAGTAGTCATTCCCTGTGTAGCTCTTTGTCTCTTCAAAATTAAAGTACTGGATAAAAGTGTTGCTAGCTTGTAGCCACATTTTTATATGATTGTATCTTTATCTGGAAAATTGAAAATCTAAAAATTTCAGTGTGTAGGCAAGATGCATGTTCAACCCTCACAGGAAAGACATGGGAAGAGCAGAGCTATGAAGAGCTCTGGCGGTGGGAGCTGAGGGAGGTCCTGTTAGATGAGTCTGTGTTTCTGTCTGGAAAATGTGGAGCTGGCCTCTTGCATCTCTCTTTTGCAGGAGCTCCCAGCAGTAGAATGGGGAGGGGGGCAGGGAGGCTGCCGCCCTGAACCTCTAGGCACTCACCTTCACAAAAGGCTGTGTGCAGGTCAAGGAGATGCACACACACATCTCTGGCCACAGCTCTGGGCCCTGGGGGAGATAGCCAGTCTTCGCTTCCCCAGCTCTGAAAACCGACACCTTGAGTGTCTGCTTGATGGTGGTGGGCTTTCCTGGTCTTTTCTTTTACAAGCTAGGAAGTCAGTAGGTTCTCCCCTGCAAGCCTTCAATCAAAAATAGAAAGATAACCCCATTATCTTGTTACATACCTTGTGGGTATTTATTACATGGAAGTCCTGTCTTAATTCCAGAGGGTACTTGAACTGTACCAGTAAACCACATCATGAGTGTTAATGAAGGGAAAGAGGAGATTATGGACACAATGAAGCATAAAAAGTAGGAAAGTGGGATGAACCTCATGTATCCAACCCCAGCCTTTGGTCAGTCTTGCTCTCTACCGTTCCCTCTCCTGCTTTTCTGTTGTATTTTAAAGCACATCCTAGTTACCAAGCGCTTACACTTAGCAGCGATTTGTGGGGGCAATTTTAAGGTGATATGCAGTTCTGTGTCATGCTTTCCCTTTCATATTAAAACTGGCTGCTGTGACAGAGTTATGTTGCAGAACGTTTACATGTTGAAGTGTAAAGAGGCCTGGTCCCAGCTCTGCTACTAACTTGGGCGAGTCCCCAAAACTCTAGACTTCCATATCCTCTTTTTGTAAAATAAAACATTATTATTGTGATCTCAAGGTTAAATGTCTGGGGTCAGATTTATGTTTATCCACACAACCACCAGCCAGCCAAGACAAGGTGAAGTCACGTACTGGGAACAGACAGTCCAGTAGGCCCACACGCCATTCTGATTGACCTTCCTCTGGGTTTCTGAGCTCCTCAGTGCATAACATGGGAGTGCCAGCATGGGGGTGGGGGGAGGCTCTGTGGGTGCTCTTGTGTTTGCGTGTATGAGCGTACATATGGGAGACCGTGATGGTTTTGAGGGACGGTTCACTGTGTGAAGACAGATGCTGTACAGCAGCCAGTTTTGCTTGTTCTTTTTCCATCTCTGAGAAGAATCTCTTTCTACTGTTCTCCAGGTGCCGACTTATTAAAACTGACAAAGGAAGATTTAGTACAAATTTGTGGTGCAGCCGATGGAATTCGGCTCTATAATTCACTGAAGTCAAGGTAAAATACTGTGTTTTAAAAGGGACCATTTGCTCGAGAAATTAGGTTGTACCTTTGTGTGGGGAATTGGGGCAGAATGTGTAACCGTGCTAGGTTGGCGTGCGCCTGTGCACTTGGGGCATGGCGGCATTGTGCTCACAAGAAGGCTGTTTTGTGTGCACCTTCAGGGCAGGCCCAGATATGATGCAGGCACTGATGAGGGCAGAGGTAGACTGTAAGACTAGGAATGCACATGGGCAGTACTGATTTCTTGAAGACGACTGGGTTTGTTGCCAAGGAAACAAACTCCTCATTTAGGTGAGCGATACAAATCTCTGGTTTTTCAAGGTCATGTGACTACTACTAAACAGTTGTTAAAAATGTAAACTTCTAATTGTGAATGAAAATGATGGAATTGTAAACTTTTCTGGCTTTTAAGATCCATTTATTATCATTGCTATTTCTAGACTTGTGGTGTGAGAATTCCATTAAAATTGAATCTTACTAACTTTAAATTGCTGACTTAATCTTGAAACTTAAATTTACCAGCATCTGACAGACCCTCTCAATGGTTTAGAGTCTGGATCATCAGATTAGACCACCTGTGATAGTTGGTGTGAGGTGTGTGTTTTTATATTTTTATTAGTCAATTATTTTGTGTAATGAAATAATACTGTAAAGTTCTTTTAAGGAAATAGAACTTAGAGTCCTGTAGTTGTCATCTGTACCTACTGTGGGGCTGTGTTCTCCCCTCGGCTCACATGTGGTGTCTTCTGATTGCAGGTCGGTCAGGCCCCGCTTAACCATCTATGTCTGCCAGGAGCAGCCGAGCAGCTCACCACTGCAAGGGCAGCAGCCTTCAGGCAGTGGAGGTGACAGTGGCAGCGGGACACCCTACGGTGGGTACTGACTCAGAGGCAGCTGCAGGGAGGCCGGGAGCCGGGCTCGGAAGGGCTGTCACCACATGGGGACTGCTGAGTGGCTCGGGTGGGAGTATGGCCAGTGTTGAGCGTGGCCTGAGGGGCATGGGGCTGGGCCAAGGCGTCGGGGGAGAGGGATCTACTGCCTTTCTCGCTTCCCCCACCACACTGAATCTCCTTTGTCCGTGGCCCTTTGTGCCACATATAGCCAACAAGGTGGAAGACTAGCCTGAATGCTTTTTGGGAGTTTTGCTGGCTTTAATTCCCCACTTACATCTCAAAATTACTGAAATGATGAATATAAGATTGCCGTGTGCCAGGAAAGCAGGAAGGTTTTTGTTTTGTTTTGTTTTCCATTTTACAGACTGGGGGCACAAACTTTAAAATACCACATGTGCAGAGATTGGTGCGTATAACAGCACTGAGTGTGCAGCCTTGTCTTGACAGGCAGCTGGCCTGCCCTGGGAGCAGTGTGCGGAGGGCGCCACATCCTGGGGGCACCACACACACACTTCATGCCTATCCGTCTGCAGGTTGGGAGGGCTGCTCGGCCTATGGACTCTCCTTATTCTGTAATAGAGTACTGGGTTAGGGCAGAGACAGGCCCTGGCC
This sequence comes from Nyctereutes procyonoides, assembly GCF_905146905.1. NCBI lineage: Eukaryota > Metazoa > Chordata > Mammalia > Carnivora > Canidae > Nyctereutes > Nyctereutes procyonoides. The sequence goes on from NW_026575042.1 coordinate 3,807,390, forward strand.
CTTCTGTCCTCTAAATATGGCCCTGAAAAAGAAAAGCAATCATGCTTTTCAAGGATGTGTTTCCTCATCTGGGAAGTTGAGTGTGTGGTAATAATATCTCCTTCTTCCCATATTCTGAAACAAAATAAGGACAACACACTCAGAACTTTCCAGAGAGATGTGTTAAGGAATTAACAAACAGCCATTTACCCTAATTTTGGGGAAAGCTCTGTTCAGAATCACTTTGTGTTTGATAAATCCCAGGGAAAGCATCACTCTTGTGAGCTTTTCCATGTGGTGTCATTTTGACTTTAAAAGCTGTGAATCTTAAGACCGAGGATACAGAGGCTTAGTCTGAAATGATAAAATCCTAAAGGAGCTCTCTGTGTGTCATCAAAATGTCATATATCATTTATATCTATGCAATCAGGGTCAGGCCTGATGGGCCTCAGAAGGTGTTTGAGGAGGAGTGTAGGAAATGTTAACCAACAGCCCTAGTTCAAGGGTTTCCACAAACTTCCGTAAAAAGGCCAAGTAGCAAATGCCTTGACTTTATGGCCCCGTAGGGGCTCTTTCCCACCAGCTCTGCCTTTGTGCTGCCAGAAGTACCAAGACTATGTAGTGATGGGTGTGGCCATGTTCTGATAAGATTCTGCTCGAAAGGAATGAGTGAGGGATCCCTGGGTGGCTCAGTGGTTTAGCTCCTGCCTCTGGCCCAGGGCGTGATCCTGGAGACCCGGGATCGAGTCCCACATCGGGCTCCCTGCACAGAGCCTGCTTCTCCCTCTACCTGTGTCCCTGTCTCTCTCTCTCTCTCTCTCTCTCTCTCCCCCCTCGCTCCCTCTCTGTCTCTCATGAATAAATGAATAAAATCTTTAAAAAAAAAAAAAAAGGAACGAGTGAGGCTAGGGTTTGGCTCACACAAGCTGTAGTTTGGGGACTCCACACTAGAGCAGCTCTGTGTCTCACCGTAATTGTAGTTCCACATTCTGAGCTTCTCATGTTGTGTACTCAGCAGAGGTTTCCATTACTCTAAGCACTCGAGACTGCTCTTGTTTGGGGAAGCCAGGTTCTAGCACTGATGATCTGCTCGCTGGCTGGCTTGAGTCTGTCACTGAGCAGGACCTATAAAGAGCTGTGCTCACTGTGGATGCAACAGATGACACCTGCTATTAAGTTAAATGTTCCAGAAACACCGGCCCCTAGGTGCACCGTGCTGCAACTTGTGGAACACAGATCAAAGACTATTGCTAAAATTCTATTCTCATGTTTTATTTCAGTTTATCATGCAATCTACTTGGAAGAAATGGTTGCTTCAGAAGTTGCTCGAAAACTTGCAATGGTGTTTAATATTCCTTTCCACCAAATTAACCAGGTCTACAGACAGGGGCCCACTGGTATTCACATTCTCGTTAGCGATCAGGTAACGTAAACTGGCGTGCCATCTCTTGTCCCTACCACACTGGCATTTACTTTCTCTCTGTTGTTAAAGGACTGTGAGAAAATTCTGTGATCTCTTGTGCAAGTGCTCTTGAGAATCAGTTTCAAAGAGCTGGGATCAAACTTGTAATAATCTGTAACCAAGAGTTTTGGATGTCCTAGTGATACAAGTACTATAAACCCAGCTCTGTGGCTCAGCCCCTCTGCTCTCCACCCTCCCTTAGAACTCACCCAGGAACTTTGGGCTTAGCAGGGCTTTGGCCCGTTTTATGTAGGGAGGTGTTGGGGTGTATTTCCCTTTTGTGCACTGTTTGATGACTGATTTAGGAAAGTGTTAAGGTTATTGTTCCCCCAGTGCTCAGCGACAAGCAAGTAACAGTAGAGGAGCGCTCACGTCAAGGCTTTGTGTTGAGTCGTTATTCACAGAGCCTGGAGGGGACCTGGTAGGCTGGGGGCTGGGTGGGAAGGGTGTGCTGTTGCACTGCCTCAGACCAGGCACGGGCAAGCCTGGTCAGCACACGGCCCTGCCAGCACAGCAGGTGGACATGCGTACTACCTCATGCTGCTTTTACCAGACTGTTTTGACCATGGAGTTCTTACTTGTGCAACAGTATGTAGATGATGACATTTTCCTGTGGTTGCTAATTCAACTGTTTTCTGATCAGCTCAGAACAAAGTTGGATCTTAATTGTGTTATTTGCTTTATTCTTCTAGATGGTTCAGAACTTTCAAGATGAGAGTTGTTTTTTATTCTTCACAGTAAAAGGTACTTTGCATGACTGCATGTGTCTTGAAATGCTGGAATCGTGAAAGTGTGTGCCTGAAATCAACAGTCATCCTGTGTGTTTACTTTTGAAAATGCTGGCTTTATTGTTTTAAGAAGAGTTTGAAAAATGGATTGAGAATATTTCTAGTGGTTGTAATAGAAACTAACTAGCAAATAAGGAAGTGGAATCAGTCTTAGATTATTGAGGGGGAAACCCAATTCAGCCACCATTTCACTGGGCACCTTGTGTCAGACAGCTTTTGGTGCTAGAAAGGTCTGGAACAGAACTCCATGAAACTCCTAGTGGGGAAAGCAGAGCAGAATTGACCACCAGATGCATATAATTAAAAATCTTTTAAGTGCCATGGAGGAGTGGGAAAGTGGAGGTGCTTGTGTATAAGGGGGAGTTGGGTAGAGGGATGTGGTATGGATGGTAAGGCCTCAGAGGAGGTGTCAATAATGCTGAGACCCGGAGAATGAGGGGAGCCACCCACCTGGGGAACACTCCAAGGGTGCGAAGGAAAGAGCTGGGCTGCTGTGCAGAGCCAAGCGAAGTCTGTGTCACTGCCACGTGGTGGTATGAAGGGCACACGGAGCAAGATGGAGTCACAGTGAGAGGTATGGTCTGGTGTGCAGGACCCGGGCACAACGGTAGTTTAGATTTTATTTGAAATGCCCTGGGTTGGGACGCCTGGGTGGCTCAGTGGTTGAGTGTCTGCCTTCGGCTCAGGTCATGATCCCAGGGTCCTGGGATGGAGTCCTGCATCGGGCTCCCTGCAGGGAGCCTGCTTCTCCCTTGGCCTATGTCTCTGCCTTTCTCTCTGTCTCTCTCATGAATAAATAAATACAATCTTTAAAAAAAAAAAAAAAAGAAATACATTGGGAAGTCAGTGAAGTTGTTTAAACCAAGGAGTGATGTGATTAGGTTTTTCTTTCAGTCTTACAACTCTGTGAGAATGGGGGAAAGCTGGAGGCAGGAGAGGTCACCCGGGTATGACACATTTATGGGCAGTGCCCTGCTGGGCTCCACAACTGGGAGGTGGTGGTGACTCTTTAAGAGCACCTGGGCAGAGGGTATTTGCAGAAGAGCGGCAGGAATGGTTGTGGGGGAGCAGTCAACAGTTCCATTTTAGGTGTGCTTGGAAAGGTCAAGTTGGCAGGGAATTGTCCCCATCTGCAGCTGGTGGGAAAGGCCTGGACTTAAGATGCAGTGGCTCCAAGCTGTGGAAATCATTTAGGGAAAGAATATGGAAGGAGGTTCCAGCTAGAGGGTTAATGGAGGGATTTTTTTTTAAAGGGCTTATTTATTTAGCCACTTATTAGAATGAAAATGAGAAAGTGAGTGAGAGCACAAGCAAGGGAGAAGGGTAGAGGAAGAGAGGGAAGCAGACTCCTCGATGAGCTGGGACCCTGATGTGGGACTTGATCCCAGTGTACTGGGATCATGACCTGAGCTGAAGGCAGACGTTTCACTAAGCCACCAATGGAAGGATTTTTAAGTGCAAAATTATTATATGACAAGAGACTTTAAAAGTCTGGTGGGGGATCCCTGGGTGGCGCAGCGGTTTAGCGCCTGCCTTTGGCCCAGGGCGCGATCCTGGAGACCCGGGATCGAATCCCACGTCAGGCTCCCGGTGCATGGAGCCTGCTTCTCCCTCTGCCTGTGTCTCTGCCTCTCTCTCTCTATCTGTGTGATTGTCATAAATAAATAAAAATAAATAAATAATATTAAAAAAAAAAAAAGTCTGGTGGGTTAAGATCTGAATCCAGTCCTAGTATGAAAGCTGTACCTTGAAGAACAAGTCCTGTGTCCCCTTTTCCTAGATGTCATTCTTGAAGGGAGCAGTGTAAAATAGCACCCATGTTACGGCTTTGCTTGTGCCCGGTGCGTCGAGGTTGCCATCTCATTATCTGCAGGGTTGCTTTTCCTGAGCTGTTCACTTCATCCTTCACTGCTACAGCATCTTTGGCTTCGTGCTCCTCTCAGTGTTTTGTTTGTCAAAGCAGTACAGCTTTTACTCTGCAAAACTCAAATGATGTAAACAAGGAAATTCATCCTGTAATTGTATGGTTGTGTTGCTGATGTCAGACATCACAGGACATCCCCTACAATCTCAGTACACTGTTTTTCAGGCTCCTGTCCTCGTGAAAAAATTTCTTTTGTTTCTTGATGAATGCCTGTACTGTTCCTAGCCATTCCGATTAACACTGGGCCATCAGACAAAAGTAGTGATATTTTCAAAATGTTTCAGATCTGCCTCTGAGGAGCTACAAAATTATTTCCAGAAAAGGTGGACGGAAGCACTGAGTTTGTGTTGTGTGGAGGTGGCTGTCCCGTGGGCTGCACGGCGTCCTCACTGCTCTGCCCCCACCTCCCCGCCCCCTGCTCACATCATTTTGGCCACTTGTCTTGAGTCCCGTACTCCCCAGAGGTGACAGGGAGCATGAGTGCAGGGTGCTGATGGGCATATGGGCCTGACATCAGAAAGTAAAATATCTCAACAGGGACTGTGTTGTACATGCTCTTTTTCTCTAGAATTATTTAAAGGGAACTTGAGTTGGGAAGGGAAACTGTAGCTTTCTGGCAGTTTTCAGTTTAATAGCCTTGATTGTCTTAAGCCTGACTGAAAGAATTGTGTGTAACGTCTCTTTCCTTTTCCTGCAGCTGAGAACGGCGATGGTATCCACATAGTTTTGAAGTGATGTCTTACTTAGTCTGAACTATATTCAGTACCAAATAAAGTCACGCTTAAAAGTGTGTGAAGACTGAATCCAAGAAGTCTTGGGATTGGATTTTACCCTATGAAATGTTTCATATTGAAAACACAAGATGACCTTTCTAATGAGCTGTATGAGAGGCGAATCTCCTCACTGTCACTGCCACAGCCAAGCATCCTCGTGAGAGTGAGCACGTTGGGACAGCATGCGTGCAGCTCTGGGGGCCACATGCAGGCAGCGCTGCCTGCTTCCCTGGCAGAGGCCAGTAGATACAGTTCCTAGAAGCAGCCTTTGCTGTCTTTTTACACTGTATGCGGTTTGGAAATGAATGTAAAAACGTACTGTGGGCATTTACCTTCTGTGCCAGTTTGGCTCTTATTGCCTGAACCTTATGCTGACCCAGGGTGGGGGTGGGAACAGTGGTGTCGTGGACTCAGCACAGAATCTGTCTGCAGATGTGATGTGCCCATACCATGATCAGTGGTCAGGTAAGAGGCCTGGCACCTTCTCGGAACAAATCATGTCTAAGGGTGTGTGTGACGGGCTCGTGCCAGAGCGGGGAAGATCCAAGCCAGGAAGGCGGGCTTGAAGCAAACTGCATTATCAAGAGTACCTTGGTGAGAGGATCAGTGTAAATCCTAATAGGTACAAAGACTTTTGTGTTTTTGCTTTGTCAAGATTTATTGAAAAACCTTTTGCTTCTGCTTCCATTTTTAGCATTTTGTTTCTGGTTTTCATTTTTGAAGCCCTATTGCTTTTTAAACTCATGTGGTATTCCTCCCTTTCTCTGTCCTCCCCACCCTGCACTGTCCTGTTCTGAAATGTTTTTAAAACCCTTCCCCAGACAGTGGAAACCGGTGACCTAGGTAGGGGGGAAAGTATGGTAGTTTCTGACTTGCTGTGAAAGGGGTCTTTGAGTTACCAACAAGTAGAAATTATTCATGGCAAACGAGATGTCATAAATGAAACACTAAATTGTACCGTAAAATTTCACCACACTTCTGAAATATTGAGCTTTAGTACAATCATGGGTAAACATTTTGGTGATTAAGAGGCTTTTTAATACACAACATAAAAGCTTCTTTTCCATAAAAAGGTGCCTCTTCCACAAAACCAAATGCTTGTCTGCCAGTGCACTTCTCAAGGGGAGTCCACGGCTTTTGCTGTTTTCCTCTGTCGCTTCTCCTGGCCCCAAGCCTTCCCCACACGCCCCAGCAAGCATCTCTGAGGCCTGTGGTATAGGAGACCGGTTTTTTAAACTTCAGTTCCACTCTTGACTGTAGCATCTCTGACCATTGACCAGCTGTCTTGGTTCTGAATGTGTTCCTTGATTCTTATCTTTGTTCAGGCAGGAATAGGAATGAGTAATTTGGGCTTTGAAATCTCTCCCAGAAGACAAACTACTTCAATGGGAAAAAGCTTTGACATTTTGTGTTTTATTTGTAGAGGGGGTTATTGGATACAGAGGAGCCTGGTCTCATACATTTTCATCTTCAGTCTGAAAAGATCTGTAATTCTGTAGACCCTGAAGCGGGGGAACTTTTCTTTCTGCCATCTCCCTTTGCTTTCATATGAACACCTCTTCTGTACCAATCATTTGGAAAAGAAGTGAGCATATCTCTTGTTTTAGAGTTTTGCTTGTCTGTTTAGCATTCCTTTTTGAGTCTCAACATATATGGAACAATAAATGTCATTTAAGGCTGTGTGCTATTTTGAATTCCTCATCAGGTTTTAGAAGTCGGGTCAAGAACACTTAAAAGCTCATTGAACTTGAAATTATATACCAAGCAGCATTGAACATTAGTCTGTCCCAGCAAAGCAGGTTAAATTATGGCACCAGCAAATTTGCTATTTTTTTTAATAGTAGGATGTATACATTTCAGTATAATAAATGTTTTCCGATTGTTTTGCAAACTCGTGTCTCATTTAAAATCCCAGTTCCTGACGGTGTCACCTCAAGCCCTAGAATCGAGGGGGTTCCATGCATGTGTGCTGAGCACACCCAAGTCTACATGTTTTAAGAGGTGAGGCCTATATGTTGCATTCTTTTCGGTTTGTTTTCTCAAAGCTGATGATGGAGCTGAGGACAGATTATTCCATGAACTATTCCATGCCTACAGAGGAAGCCGCCTTGCTTTTCTCATTTGAGAAACCTCATCTGTGCTGTTCCCTTCTTCTAATGAAGTCAAAGGTCATTGAGGAGTGAGTCCAGTAACTCTGATTTGGTTGTGTCCTGGCTCAAAAGAGATGGTATAGAAAGCCCTGGTCATAGAAATTTTTAAGAGAGACTATAATTTACTGAAGCAAGTGTGTGTTTTATGCTTTTTATTTAAATAGCTTCCTACATCAGTCACGCCCCCACGCAGAGTGGTGTAAACGTATATCAAAATTGTCGCTGTGGTATAAAAGCACACATGCTAGACCGGGCAATACTAGAGGACATCGTCTGGCCCTGACTCCATCAGGGCCTGGATGCTCATTCTGATAGTCTTGTTAAATTAACTTAAGGGGTCGTGTGTGCACCTGCCTTCTCTTCCATTGTAACCTGAATGCTCCTAAACGGCCTGTGTAAAGGAAGCCCTGCCAGTTGTGGGAAAATAACCGTCTCGGCTTGTTCCACTCCAGCTCCCCGTGAGCTCTGTGCTGGTTGTTAGGAAGGGTCAGCTGCCATGAACACTGAAGTTCACAATGTGAGAGTGGTGATGGGTTCCTAATCTTAATAAATACTACACATGTGAACAGCACAGAATGGAAACCAGAGCTTATCCGATTTTAGATAATACTAAAAGGTCTGAATTTGGAAAATGGTTTTGCTCAGATTTGTCTGCCATTAAGATTCTAGCAATAAAACCCTCTGACTTAAGCATTGCAATGGTTTATTCATTTTTATGAGTCTAAAAGGTGCCAACACTTTACTGATCTGAGTTTTAAGTGTGTACAATTTTTGAATAGTTCTGGTGTAACTTGATTTCTAAGATTTTAAAATAAACTTGGAAAAAAATCACACCCATTCTACATGCATCCATTCATTATTTTTAATTGATTATATATATTATAGATAACTTAAACCTTAATTCTATTTCCTTAAGGTCCCCCAAATTTTGTGAGAGATGACATGATTAGCTTTTCTCCTACAACAAAAATGCACTCTGCTGTAGCGCATGCCACAGCTTATTTCCAGTCAGGCAACACAGCCTCTGAGTTGTGTTTGTTTAGTTTCTGGTCCCCAAAAGTGTAGATGACAAGCTGACAGAAACAGAAAGGTGGAGACCCTGCTCCACCCAGTTCCGAGTCATCATTTCTTTGGTGTCTCATGGAAATCTACTAACTTGCCTCCCACCTAAGTCTACATAAAAAAAACTCTCAGGCATCACGAATTTGCAGTACAGGTCACTGAGAAAGTTTTGCTGTTTCATCAAGTGGAAAAAGTCCTGCTAATCAAAATGAAATCAGTGTGAATTAAAGTAGGCCACTGGCTTAAGTATCAGGTAGAAAAAATCAACAGCTTATTTTTTCTGCTCGATTTGTGCTAACACTGATGGTCTATTGAGGAATGCTGACAAAGCCAACAGCAGAACTTCTGTACCTAAGAAGGCACCCACCTCTTAGATTCAGGTCTCTTGCATGTTCCAGGCGGCACTGAGACCACTCTTGCCATGTGCTGACAGACACAAGGCTTTGATTTGATTGCATCGTGGTAGACTAAAGGTGAAAACTATCACCAGTTACTGCAGTCCCTACTGAAGTCTTTTACCTGTAAATGTCCTTCCCAGTGGAGAACCAAGAGATTTGGGTGAAGGTGGAGCAGGTGGGGAAGACTTGGGTCTTCTCTGGAGGAAGAAACAGCTCATTGTGCCTTGGGCTCAGGCAGCTGTCGTCAGAGGATGACACAGCACCTACAAAGTCGCTGGCCACTTCCTCCCACTGCGGTCGGAGGAGTGACAGGAGCAAAATAGGCGTGGACTTTGACGTGAGGGAGCTGAGCCTGGAAGCAGAGGACAGATGAGTGCGGAGTAGTCATCAAGAGGCTACGCTGAGGATTAGAGGGACAATCCCAGACAGGCCTACAGTTCTCCATGTAGAATCCACTCTACTTGATGCTCAGGCAAAGAGTTCATATAGCATTTCTAGTGTAGGCCAGAGCTGCCCCTGTTGACATACTTATCCCCTACAGCAACACCTGAAGAGAGGTGGAACAGAGTATCTGCCCAGGGGCAGTCACTAGTCCTGCGCCCTGAGCGGAATCCTCACAGCCACAGCCCCTGGGCCAGCTCTGGGACATGAATGCAAAGCTGCCTCAACTTACAGCATGCTCCAGGAGACTAGGGGAACTGCCTGGGAGGAGAAAACCCTCTACTTAAGGCCTCTTCTCTGGAAGTTAACCAGGACTGTGGTCTCCTTCCCACTGGTGATGACTATGTCCCTTTCCTTACAAGAGTTCTGATCCCCAGACTGTGGCACCTCTGCCCCACACCCCTTCTGGAAGTTGAATCTGCCAGGAGGGAGACCTAATAAGGAAATCTGGAATGAGACACTTGCATAGCGTCAGTTTGTATCACTATAGGCTTAAGAGAAAATGGAAGCTGGATTCTTGATGTATTCATGGCTTAAAAACTGCAGGAAGTGGAGCCCCGTGCCCGCTTACCCGCATGCGCTTGATGCCTGCGCGGGTAACCTGCTGGCAGTCGTACAGCTCCAGGCGCTCCAGGCCGCGGCAGTTCTCCAGGTGCTCCAGGGCCACGTCGGTGATGAGGAGACAGTTGTCCAGTTCCAGTACCCGCAGCCTCTCGTGACCGCAGGTGCTGTTGCTCAGGTGCAGGATCCCATCATCAGTGATGAGCTCACAGTGGGACAGACTCTGGAACAGGGAGACATGCGTGGATATCTGTGAGACCTGCTCTCTCCCAGGCTCCAGGCCTGTGAGAAGCGCACATGCTGGGCGGAGCAGAGTCCTACAGTAACTGCTGACCACAGGAGGATTAAACACCAAACCTTGGGGTGCTCTGGCCATGGGTTTGCTGCAGCTCTTGGTGACTGACTTCTCTCATTTTTACAATTACGTAAAAATGGAAATCAAATCGCAGGTCACAATACAGTTGAAGAGGACAACATGAGAGGATCCTGAACCTTCCATAAACACCCTGATTCTACAGCTACATAAAGGACAGCCTACTCAAAAAAAACCCCAAAAACCCCAAAAACCTAAAAACTGGCTGGCTCCACATTGAATGAGAGAAGGCCCATGTCATGGTGGGTAGGAGACGTTGGGACACAATCTTGCCATAAGTCCCACTCCCAATGCGGAGACCCACAGCTGGGAGGGAGGGAACTCAAAACCTGGAGTTTCTCCCTGAGTAATAAAGGCCTTGAACCCCACATTGGGCATCCTGGCCCTTAAGATCTGTACTTGAGAGACCCTTAAAACATCTAGCTTTGAAAACCAATGGATGTAAACCATGACACCCACAAGACTAGGGATCCCAAAAACAGCTCTTAAAGGGCTCACACACTTGGACTCACCCATCTCAGGGCCCGCATGGAAGTGGCCCATTGAGGGGTGCCTGGACTTTGTGTGGGAGAGGCCCATTTACTTGTCTCAGAGCACTAGCCTGAGGGTCAGGCATCTGATTTGACACATTTAGGGGCATGCTGGGGTACTCTAGGTATGGGGGCTAGGGGACATTCATCTTTACACTCCTATCTTGCTCCAACTGGAGGATGCTTTTTAAAAAATATATAGGCTTTTTTCTTTTTCTACTTTTCTTTCTTGGTAGGCACCATCTCTACACTCTCCCTCCACTATCACTCCACAGCCAGTAGGCACCAACTTTTCACTCTCCCTCTGCAGTGCTTCAGAACACCGTTATCTCTCAGGAAGGAACTTTTACAAGTGCCCAGTGCCCTGTTTTTACATCTGGTACCGTGGTTTTTGCAGCTGCTGCTAGAGGACACCTCTATATCTCCTGGCTCTGGGGCCAGGAGATGGGACTTATGCTGGTGGGCCTCACAGGACTATAACCAACAGAGAGAGAGTGGTTAAATGTCCAGTATTCCCAGGGCACAGCAAGAGACAACAGGCCCAGCAATTGACACTGTAAAAGAGGCCTTATAGCTTATCATCATAGCTGCAGCCTGAGGGGCAGGCTTCTAATTAAACACAGCAAAGGGCTGACTATCCTCACCGGAGACCTCGGAGGGCACCAGGATCTCTTGGAGGGGAGTTTTTATATGCTTCTGGTGCCCCAGTCTTTGGGGCCTGCCATTCAGGGATGCTCTTGGATCAACCTGGCTCTGAGGGGATCCTGGACTCACCTTGTCCCATAAATACCCTATTCTATAGCTATAATAGATGAAAAAAAGTGGAGATAGCATAAGGGATTTATGGGACATCAAGTGGACTAAGATTCATATAAAAGTTAAAGAGAATCTTGAAGTCAGCAAGACAAAAACAACTTCTGTACAAGGGAACCCCCATTAGACTATCAGCAGATTTTTCCACAGAAACCTCAGGACAGAAGGGAGTGACGTGATACATTCATAGTACTGAAGGAAAAACTACTTACAACCAAGAATACTCTAACTAGCAATATTATCATTCAGAACTGGAAATAGGGTTTTCCAGACAAATTAAAGCTAAAGATGTTAATCATTTTGCTAAACGAGCTTTACAAGAAATATTAAAGGGACTCTGTCAAGATGAAAAGACAGGGCACTAATAAAACTTGTGCAAACATAAATCTTACTGGTTAAGGTAAATATATCATAAAAGTGTAATGGATTAATCATATCCAGTATGAAGACTGGAAGCCAAAAGGAGTAAAAAAAATAACAACAAAACCCCAAACTACAAACAAGGGATACACAAGATAAAAAGATGTAACATCAAAAACGGAGGAGGGAGGGAAGAGTAAAAATGCAGAGCTTTAGAATGTATTCAAACTTAAGCTATTATCATAAAATAGACTGTGACAAATATGTTATATGTAAGCCTCATGGTAACCACAAAGTAAAAATCTATAGTAGATATATGAAAGATAAAAATAAAAGAATCTAAGTGTACCACTAAAAGTCATTAAACTACAAAGAAGAGAATAAAGGAACAGAAAGGAACTACAAAACAGCCAGAAAACAACGAACATAATGGCAGTAAGTACATAACTATCCATAATTACTTCAAATGTAAAATGGACTAAATTCTCCAATCAAAAGACATAGAGCTGGGGCTCCTGGGTGCTTCAGTCAATTAAGCATCTGCCTTTGGCTCAGGTCATGACCCCAGGGTCCTGGGATAGAACCCTACCTTGGGCTCCCTGTTCAGTGGGGAGCCTGTTTCTCCTCCCTGCTTGTGCTCTCTCTCACTATCTCTTGCTCTTCCTCTCTCAAATAAATAAAATCTTAAAAAAAAAAAAGTGCTCAGTGAATTAAAAAAAAAGGACTCATTATATGTTACCTATAAGAGACTCACTTTAGGTGTAAGGACCACACAGATTGAAAGTGAAGGGATGGAAAAAGCCCATGCAAAGAAAAACCTAAAGAAAGTTGGAGGTAGCCATAGTCACATCAGACAAAATATATTTTAAAACAGACTATAATAACAAAGGACGTTACATAATGATAAAGGGGTCAATCCAACAAGCATATAAACATTGGTAAATATTTATAACCCAGCATAGGAGCACCTAAATTTATAAAGCATATATTAACAGACCTAAAGTAAGTAATTAGCAATACAATAATGGTAGAGGGCTTTAATAACCACTTACACTTACTTAATGATATAGACAGAACATCCAGACAAAATCAGTAAGGAAACATAAGCTGTACATAGCATATTGGAACAGATGGACTTCACAGATATATACAGAACATTCTATACAAAAGCAAAATACACATTCTTCTCAAGTGCACATGGAATGTTCTCCAAAACAAATCATATCTTAGAATACATAAGAAATCTTAATACATTTAAGAAGTGTAAAATCATATCAAACATTTTTTTCTGACCACAATACTATGAAAGTAGAAATAATTACAAGAAGAAAAGTGGAAAATTCACAAATACATGGATATTTAACATGTTACTGAACTACCACTGAATGGGTCAAAGAAGAAATCAAAAGAGAAATTTAAATATCTTGAGACAAAAGAAAATGGAAATGTAATATACCAAATTTATGGGATGCAGCAAAAGCAGTTCTAAGGCAATAGTTCATAACAACAAGGGCCTACTTCAAGGAAGGAGAAGTCAAACCACCTAACTTCACACCTTAAGGAACTAAAGAAAGATGACAAAGCCCAAAATTAGTAGAAGGAAGGAAATAAAGATCAGAGAGGACATGAATGAAAGAGACTAAAAAGACAATAGAAAAGATCAATGGACTTAAGATCTGGTTCTCTGAAAAGATAAGCAAAATTGACAAACCTTTAGTGAGAAGAAAAAAGAGGGCTCAAGTACATAAAATCAGAAATGAAAAAAGAGATGCTAACAACTGATACCACAGAAATACAATGGATCGTTAAGAGACTACTAAGAATAATGAAGGCCAATAAACTGGACAAGCTAGAAGAAACAGATAAGTTCCTAGAAACAAAGACCAACCAAAACTGAATCATGAAGAAACAGAAAATCTGAGCATACTGATTACTGGTAAGGAGACTGAATCTGTAATCAAAAACTTCCCAACGAAGAGAAATCGAGGACCAGATGGCTTCATTTATGAATTCTACCAAATACTTAAAGAAGAATTAATGCCAACTGTCCTCAAACTCTTTATTTTTTTTTTAATCTTTTTTTTTTAATTTTTATTTATTTATGATAGTCACACAGAGAGACAGAGAGAGAGAGAGGCAAAGACATAGGCAGAGGGAGAAGCAGGCTCCATGCACCGGGAGCCTGACGTGGGATTCGATCCCGGGTCTCCAGGATCGCGCCCTGGGCCAAAGGCAGGCACTAAACCACTGCGCCACCCAGGGATCCCTGTCCTCAAACTCTTTAAAAAAACAGGAAGGAATATTTCCAAACTCATCTTACACGGCAAGCATTATCCTGATACTAAGACTAGACCAACACACTACAAGAAAAGAAAGTTACAGACCAACATCTCTGATAAACACAGGTGCAAAAACTCTCAACAAAATATTACCAAACTGAATTCAACAGTACATCAAAAGAATCCTACACCACAGTCAAGTGGAATTTTTATTTCAGGGATGCAAAGATGGTTCAACATTTCAAATCAATCAATTATACAGCATATAAGCAAAATGAAGGATAGAAATCACATGATCATCTAAATAGATGCACTAATAGAATCTGACAAAATTCAACAACCATTTATGATTTAAAAAAAACCCAACACATCAACAAAGTGGGTAAAGAAGGGACATACCTCAACATAATAAAGACTGTATAAGACAAGCTCAAGTTCACAGCTAACATCATACTCAATGGTGAAAAGCTGAAAATTCTCCTTTAAGGTCTGAAACAAGATAAGGATGCCCACTCTTGCCATATTTATTCAACATGGTATTAGAAATCCTAGCCAGAGGAATTAGGCAAAAAAGAAGAAATAAAGACCTACAAATTAGAAAGAAGTAAAACTGTGACTATTTGCAGATGATGTGTTAGGTATAAAAAACCCTAAATACTCCACCAAAAAACCATTAGAACTAATAAAAAAATTCAGTTAAGTCTCAGGATACAAAATTAACACACAGAAACCAGTTTCATTTTTTTAATATTTTATTTATTTATTCATAGAGTCAGAGAGAGAGAGAGAGGCAGAGACACAGGCAGAGGGAGAAGCAGGCATCATACAGAGAGCCCGATGTGGGACTCGATCCAGGGTCCCCAGGATCACACCCTGGGCTGCAGGCGGCGCTAAACTGCTGCACCACTGGGGCTGCCCAGAAACCAGTTTCATTGTTATACACTAATAATGAGCTATCAGAAAGACAAAGTAAGAGGCACCTGGGTGGCTCAGTCAGTTAAGCATCCAACTGTTGATTTCAGCTCAGGTCATGGTTTCAGGAAGGAGCCCTATGTTGGGCTCCCTGCTCAGTGGGGAGTTTTCTTGAGATTCCCCCTCACTCCCTCCCTCTGCCCCTATCCCTACTCATATTTGCTCTCTCTCTAAAAAAATAAAGAGAGAGAGAGAGAGAAATTAAGAAAACAATCGCCTTTACAATTGCATCAAAAAGAAAAGCCTAGAAACAAATTTAACCAAGGAGGTATAAAAGACCTGTACTGTGAAAACTATAAGATATTGGTGAAAGACATTTAATGACACAAATGGAAAGATACTTTGTGTTCATAGATCAGAAAAATTCAAATTGTAAAGAATGTCCATACTACTAAAAGCAATCTACAGATTCAAGCAATCTTTATCAAAATTCCAGTTGAAATATTTTCAAAAAAATATAGAACAATCCTAAAATGTGTATGGAACTATAAAAAAAGACCTTTATTAGCCAGAGCAATCTTGAGAAAGAACAAAAGCTGAAATTCATTACACTCCCTGGTTTCAACCCATATTACAAATAATGGTATAGTAATAAAAATAGTACAGTATTGGCATTAAAAATAGACACACAGGGGATCCCTGGGTGGCGCAGTGGTTTAGCGCCTGCCTTTGGCCCAGGGCGCGATCCTGGAGACCCAGGATCGAGTCCCGCGTCGGGCTCCCGGTGCATGGAGCCTGCTTCTCCCTCTGCCTGTGTCTCTGCCTCTCTCTCTCTCTCTGTGTGACTATCATAAAAAAAAAAAAAAAAAAAAATTTATAAAAAAAAAAAAACAGATTTAAAAAATAGACACACAGATCAATGGAACAGAAGAGCCCAAAAATAAGCCACACATAATTCATCAATTAATTTATGACAAAGGAGCCAAGAATATGCAGTGGTGAAAAGACACTCCAGTAGTGCTGGGAAAATGAGAGCCACATGCAAAAGAATGAAAGTGGACTCCTATCTTATAGGATATACAAAATTAACTTGAATTAAAGACTTAATGGAAGAACTAAGACCATAAAACTCCTAGAAGAAAACATAGGCAATAAGCTCATTGCCATTGGTTTTGGTAATAATTTTTTTGGAATGAATACCAAAAGCAAAGGCAACAAAGGTAAAAATAAATGGGACTACATCAAACTAAAAGCTATTGCATAGCAAAGGAAACCACTCACCAAATGAAAAGGCAAGAATGGGAGAAAATATTTGCAAAACATGTATCTGATGAGGGGCTAATATCTAAAATATATAAGTAACATGTACAACTTCGTAGCAAAAAAAAAAAAAAAAGTCTGATTAAAAAGTGGCCAAAGGGCCCAAGTAGACATTTTTCCAAATAAGACATCCAGATGGCCAACAGATACATGGAAAGATGCTCAACATCATTAATCATCAGGGAAATGCAAATCAAAACCACAATGAGATAGATACCACCTCACACCTGCAGAATGGCTATTATCAAAAAGGAAAGAAATGACTGATGTCAAAGACATGGAGAAAAAGGAACCCCTGTGCACCACTGATGGGAATGTAAATTGGTGCAGCCACCATGGAAAACAATATGGAGGTTCCTCAAAAAATTAAAAACAGAACTACCATAATCCAGCACTTCCACTTCTGGGTATTTATCTGGAAAAAATGAAAACATTAATTTGAAAACATATCTGAACTCCTATGTTCATTGCTGCATTATTCATAATAGCCAAGACAGGGAAACAACCTACGTGTCCACCAGTGGATAAATGGGTAGTGAAAACATGGATACACACACACACAAAAATACACACACCCATACCCAGAGTGGAATATTATCCTGCCATAAAAAAATAATGAAATCTTGCCATTTGTGACAATATCAATGGACCTTGAGGGTATTATGCTAAGTGAAGTAAATCAGACACAGAAAGATACCATATGTTGTCACTTATATGTGGAATTAAAAAAAACAAGCAACCAAGTTCATACAGAGAATACATCCTGAAACCAATATTACACTGTATGTTAACTAGAATTTATTTATTTTTATTTTACTTTTTTTAGATTTTATTCATTCATCTGACAGCACAAGCAGGGGAGTGGCAGGCGAGAGAGAGAGAAGAAGGACGCCCCCTGCTGAGCAGGGAGCCATCCAGGTGCCCCAACTAACTGAATTTAAATAAAAAATTGAAACATAAAAAAAGGGGCACCTGGGTGGCTCAACTGGTCGAGCATCTGCCTTTGGCTCAGGTCATGATCCCAAGGTCCTGGGATGGAATGAGTCCCACATGGGGCTTCCTGCTCAGTGGGGAGCCTGCTTCTCCTTCTCTGCTTCTGCTCTCTCCACTATCTCAGTCTCTCTCCCTCTTTCAAATAAATAAATAAAATATTTTTTAAAAAACATTAAAAAAAAGTGGTAGTTGTCAGAGGTGGGGTGGGAGTGGGTAGATGTAAAGGGTGAAGGGAGTTAAAATGGAAAAATTTCCAATCGTTAAATAATAAGTCACAGGGATATAATGAGAGAAAATCTTAAAAGTTCTCATCCTAAGGAAAAAAAAATTGTGAACAGTATGACAGTGGTTAACTAAACTCATTCATGTTGATCATTTTGGCATATATACAAATATCAAATCATTTTGTACACCTGATACATGTATTTTTCTCAAGTATACCTCCATTGAAAAAAGAAAGAGAGGGCACCTGGGTGGCTCAGTGGGTTAAGCATCTGCCTTCAGCTTGGGTCTTGATTCCAGGGTCCCGGGATCAGCAGGGAGTCTACCTCTCCCTCTCCTTCTGCCTCTCCTCCTAGCTTGTGCTCTGTCTCAAATAAATAAAATCTTTTTAAAAAATGAATTAAAAAAAAACCCAACTGGTGGTACCCAGGACTCTCTGAGTAGCAGTAATTCTGGAAAATTCAAACTTTAGTGCTCACAAGGCTTGGGAATGAAGGAGTCAATGTGTGGAAGTGCCCATCAAGACAGAGTTAAATGGGTCTTAACAGACACCTGGGCAGATCAAGCACTCAGACTGATGACTTTCCTGTGGAATCCTGGGTGGTCTGCCTAATAAGCAGGGTTCTCCATGCCCCAGAGGCAGGTGCTCTAAGAATTCAGTTCAGTAATGAGCAAAAGAATAATAGGTTGTGCTTACTGCCCTCAGTTAGGGACAGGTGGGCAGCAGGGTGCTGGAAGAAAAGTCAACTGTTGGATATTAAATTACAGTGTGGACTAAAACACTAATATTGTAGATTAGTCACTATTCTGGTGATCAAGGAATGGAATCAAAGCCCACTCCTGTCTTAGCATGGCAACCAGTAAGCTGCTGTCATTTTTATTAAATTATTATTAATTTGTTCATTTATCATTAAAGACATTTTTAACATTAAAAAAAATATTGCAGGGGAAATTTCAGTTTACTCCATTCAGTGCAGTTTGATAGCCCACTTCTCCACTTGAGGGGAGGCCAGTGCAATGACTTCTGATGCCAATGTCATTTAGAAATTGTGCAGAGAGCCTTGACTCAGAGGCATAGTGAACACTTTTGATGGTTATAATTAAATAGACTTTGAACAATGTGATCTGACATTACAGACTTCTCTTGGGTATAAACAGTAAAGATTGCAGAATGTAACAAATTCAGATTAATATTATATAGACAAATGGCATTTTTTAAAAAAAATTTTTTTTAATTTATTTATTTATGATAGTCACACACACAGAGAGAGAGAGGCAGAGACACAGGCAGAGGGAGAAGCAGGCTCCATGCACCGGGAGCCCGATATGGGACTCGATCCCGGGTCTCCAGGATCACGCCCTGAGCCAAAGGCAGGCGCCAAACCGCTGCGCCACCCAGGGATCCCGACAAATGGCATTTTTAAATAGATTATTTTAGAGAGAGAAAGTGCACACAAGTTGGGGGAGGGGCAGTGGAAGAAGAAGAGAATCCCAAGCAGACTCCACTATCAGCGCAGGGCCCGATACAGCACTCAATCCCAGGACCCTGAGATCACCATCTGAGCCAAAACCAAGAGCTGGACATTCAAATGAGCCACCCAGGTGCCCCACAAATGGTATCTCCGTATTTTAAGTTCTTCATATCAGTCTTTTCAGACCTGATGTTTTCTCCAAATGCATACAAAATATAAATATTCACCCCACGATAAAAGTTCAGAGGCAAAAAGTTGTACATCAAAGTCCCATTATTCATTTGTTACTTCAAATGTATGAGCTCTCACTCTGTGCCAGGCCCTATGTTGCAATGGTAAGTAAAAACATACTTCTCTGCACTGGTGGAGACGAGGGTCTAGAAATAGCATCACTATTAAACAGAAGCTAAGGTAAGTGCTCTGAGAACACATGGCAGTAGGAGGTGACCTGAGGAAAAAAAAGAACACTAAATTGGTATCTGAAGGACTAGGAGCCAAGAAGGAAGAAGAGTGTGAAGAGTGTGTTGTGTGTGACACTGCAGGCAGCAGAAGAATGGCAAGTACTGCGCATGGGAAGAAAGAAGTATCTAGATGAATGGAATTGTAGAGCTGGGAGCCAGATCACAGCTGTGCAGGCCATGTAAAGAAGTTTTACTTTGATTCTAAGGTTTTTTGGAAAAGTTTTAAGGAGAATGTGATAATTTATTTTTCAAAGA
This sequence comes from Nyctereutes procyonoides, assembly GCF_905146905.1. Classification (NCBI taxonomy): domain Eukaryota; kingdom Metazoa; phylum Chordata; class Mammalia; order Carnivora; family Canidae; genus Nyctereutes; species Nyctereutes procyonoides. The sequence goes on from NW_026575042.1 coordinate 3,826,918, forward strand.
GACCATCATGTATTTTTACATACCCACCAGAATGGCTAAAATGAAAAAGATGGAAAATCTGTCATTGGTGAGGATGTGGAGCAACTAACTGGAACTCTCCTGCATTGCAGAAGGATTTGGATATTTCTGACTGGAATGCATATATGTGTTCACCGTAAGACAGAACAATACTGGTTCTAATACCCTCAAACTGGAAACTACTTAAATGATCAATACTAGCAAGGATAATTAAATCATAGTGTGCCCATTCTATACAATGATGAGAATGAACATTGTTCACTTATATGCAAGAATATGGATATATTTCACAAATATAATAGTGAAGAATCCAGACACAGAAGAGTAGATATGATAATTCCATTCATATGGAATGGAATTCCATCATACAGTTAGATAATAAAGTAAAAAACAAGGGCAAAACTAATTTTGGGTTAGGGGTGAAAGTCACTCCCCTTGGTGGCAGGTGGTGGGGAGGGGAGGTATTAGTGACCAGAAGGGAGCAACAGAAGGGCTGTCTGGAGTCCAGTAATGTTGATTCTTCATCATTCAACTTATGCAAGTGCATTGATATATACACCTATACTGAGTGCTCTTTCTTGCATGTATGTTTTTAGTAAAAAATTAAAATCGAAAAGATTAACCACCCTGGAGTGCCTGGCTGGCTCAGTGAGAAGAGCATGTGACCTTGGTCATGAATTTGAGCCCCACATTGGGTGTAGAAGTTACTTAAAAATAATTAATTTTTTAAAAAAGAAAAAAAGATAAGTCATCCCGACTGCCAGATTATTCAGGATGTAAATGTGGATATACAGTCGAGCAAATAGAAGACTACTGTAATCTTTAAGGCAAGGAAATGCCTGCCAGTTTGGACGTGATGAGTTCTGGTGGAGGAGACAAATAAGTATCCACTTACTTGTGGTGTGAGGTATTTTTGCAAAGTGAAAAAAAAAAGTCAAGAAAGACTGATACTGGATACAAGAAATAGGCAGCTGAGTACAAATTAGAGGGAAGGGAACATAGAATGAGAGAAATTCTGTCGGACCTTGATGCTTGAACGCTTCCTCTTTGAGCTCTTCTTTGAGCAACATGGGAAATACTTCCGTTCTCCTGAATCCAAACATGCCATATGATCTATGTGAAACAGTATTTATATGATCGATTACTCCTGTTCACTTGCTTTTAGCTTTAGAACTGATTTATGGATAAAGCCAGAAAGCTTTTCAGGAGGCTGTTTAAATCAAGAAATAGAATTAGGGGCACCTGGGTGGCACAGTTGGTTGGGTGTCCAGCTGTTGGTTTCAGCTAAGGTCATGATCTCAGGGTTGTGAGATCCAGTCCATGTCAGGCTCTGTGCTCAGTATGGAATCTGCCTGGGAATCTCGCTCCCTCTCCCTCTGCAGTTCCCTCCCTCTCTCTTTCTCACTCTCTCAAATAAATAGATCTTTTTAAAAAATAGAATTTGAAAAGAAATTAAAAAATTTTAAAAAGAAATAGAATTTGATTATTTATAATAAAGTACAACCAGAAACAAAGCGTGTATGTATACATATTATTTACATATACACATATATGGATAGGCACACATATACACCATGCAGATTAGAAGAAGTTCAAGATGATATATAAGATATAACAACTTTGTTGTTTTAATACAGGGGAACTGAGGAATCAAAAAGTTAATGGTTGCATCTGGGACCAAAGGGATAGATGCTCTCATATTAATTGAAAAGCTTCTATACTGGCATATGCATGTATTTATATAATTTAAATTTTATTTTTAAAGATTTTATGTATTATTTATATGACAGAGAGAGAGAGAGCACAAGCAGGCAGAGCAGCAGGCAGAGGGAGAGGATGAGGTAGAAGCAGGCTCCCCACCAAGCAGAGAGCCTGTGGCCCCATCCTAGGACCCCAGGATCATGACTTGAGCAGAAGGCAGACACTTAACTGATTGAGACACCCAGGCGTGCCAAGTATTTATGTAATTTAAAAACTGGTTTAATTTAAGGATAATCAGAGGGGCTCTTGACATGTTCCCCAGGGTCAATGGAAAATCTGCCAACACAGTTTACTCAGCAGAGGGGCCTTTTAGTTTATGCTAATAAAGGGCCAAGGGTCAAAGCCATCTGGGTTAGGCCACTCACTGTTTATACATTATTTCCTTTATGCTTCAGAGCATCCCTGCAGAGCAGGTATTATGCTTTCTACTTTACAGATGAGGAAACTGAGGTTCAAAGAAGTTCGGATGTGCCCATTATAATAAGCTCAGGGTAGCCTTAATAAGCCTCTCCCCCTGCCCTGCCTTATCTCGTCCACCCACAGTATCCTGCAGATTTAAGACTGTTTATGGTTAGGTGTGTTAAGAGGAAGGAATATTCTAGAAAAACAAGTTTACCACTGATAGGCATTATCTATCCACAGGCTAATTGGGAGTGTCATATTCTGCAAGTGAATAGCTTATCCCATCATTCCTGAGAAAGTAGTAGCAGCCAGGGGTGGTAGGGGTGAATATACACAGCAGGAAGTGTAACTGCTACTACTACTACTACTACTACTACTACTACTACTACTACTTATCTATTTATTTTTTATATTTTATTTATTCATTCATGATAGACACAGAGAGAGAGGCAGAGACAGGCAGAGGGAGAAGCAGACTCCATGCAGAGAGCCTGATGCGGAACTTGATCCCAGGACCCCAGGATCATGCTCTGGGCCCAAGGCAGGCACTAAGCCGCTGAGCCACCCAAGGCCTGTGTAACTACTTTTAAATGCAAAACAGCAGGTGTCTTTTGCTAGAAGGAGGGAGAGTAGGGGAGAAAATCTCTCAATCTCACAAAGAATTTCTCCAGAAGAAAGAGACATTAGCCACAGACACTATCCCTCAGGGCGCAGGTTGGGAAACAGGGTAACTGGGGGATTTTAGATGAATGGGATTTTTCTCTAGTATTTTTGGCACTTAAAAAGCTTTGGGCAGCCCAGGTGGCTCAGCAGTTTAGCGCCACCTTCAGCCCAGGGTGTGATCCTGGAGACCCAGGATTGAGTCCCACGTCAGGCTCCCGGCATGGAGCCTGCTTCATTCTAAGTAAATAAATAAAATCTTTAAAAAAAAAAAAAAAAAAAAAAAAAGCTTTAATTTTTTCTTCTGAATTTTATCAAATGCTTTTTTTTTGCATTAATTGCTGTGATCACTAATTTTTCTTCTACCCAGCCCATTAACATGGTGGATTATACTGATCCATTTTCAAATATTAAACTAGACTTGTGTCCCTGGAAAAAACCCTGCATGGTCAGGGTAATTATTTTTTATATTGCTGAATTCTATTTGCTAATATTTTAAGGGCATTTAATTCTATGTTTATGAGGGATACTAGTCTATAGTTTTGTCTCTTGGTACTACTATTGCCTGTTTTGTTTTTTTTTTAAGATTTATTTATTTTAGAGAGAGAGAAAGCAAACACAGAGTGGGGGTGCAGAGGGAGAGAAAGAGACAATCTTAGGCAGACTCTGCTGAGTGCGGAACCCAACAGGGGGGTTGATCTCATGACCCTGAGATCAGAACCTGAGCGGAAACCAAGAGTCGGATACTTAACCACCTGCGCCACCCAGGTGCCCCTATTGCCTGGCTTTTATATCAGGTATTACTGGCCTCGAAATGGGTTGTGAACTATTTTGTCATTTATTTTCTGGAAGAAACTGTTCAGAATTGACTTCAGTGTTTGGTAGGATTCTTCAGTGAGATCATCTGGACTGGGATATTTCTTTTTTGACAGTTTAAAAATTATGAATTCAATTGCTTTAGTACCTACAAGGCTATTGAAATGACCTCTTAAAACGAATGAGCTGTCTTGCTTTGCCTTTTCAATGTACTAGGGGAAGTGGTCAAACTGATTTCTGTGGAGGTGTTTCTAATACTCCCTCATCATCCTGTAAGGTCTTCAGGGCCTGTAGTGATGGCCCGGGTCTCAGTCTGTTTGTGCTGCTGTTACAAAATGCTACAGACAGGCGTATAAACCCCAGAAATTTCTCCCTCGCAGTTTGGAGACAGGAAATCTCCGATGACAGTGCAGTGCAGGCAGATCTGATGTGGTGGCTGGAGACAAGCCCCTTCCCAGTTCACAGCCAGTGTCTTCTGGCTATATACTCCTCAAGTGGTGGACGCAGTGAGGGATCCATCTGGAGGCTCTTTTAGAAGAGCATTTAGCTCATCCGTGAATGAGCTCTTAGCCTAATCACCTCCCTAAGATCCTAAGACCATCCCTGTTGGGGGGTAAGATTCAACATATGAATTTTGGGGGGACACATACAGACCATAGCACTTCTGTTTCATTCTCATTAATTGTGTGGTAATATCATCTCTTCATCAGTCTTGCTAGAGGCCTGTTTCAAAGAACCAGCTTTTTGTTTTGATGATTTTTTTCTATTGTTTTTTACTTTTTATTTCATTGATTTCTACTATTATTTTTAGTATATTCTTTCTTTTCCTTATTTTGCCTTTTTCTGGTTTCATCTAGGTCAGAGTTTAAGATTATCGAGACTTTCCTTATTTGTTTTAAAGTTTATTTATTTTATTTAAGTACTGTCTACACCCAACATGAGTGCTCATATAGGCTTGAACTCAGGTGCTTTACTGACTGAGCCAAAAAGACACCCCAAGACATTCCTTATTTTTATGTAATCATTTAATGCCACAAATTTCCCTTTTAGCACTGCTTTACTGCATCCAACATATTTTAATTTTTTAAAAAGATTTTATTTAATTAATTAATTTTATTTATTTATTTGATATATAGAGAGAGCATAAGCAGGGAGAGCAGGTGGCAGAGGGAGAAGCAGGCTCCCTGCTAAGCAGAGAGCCCAATGTGGGACTCAATCCCAGGGCCCTGGGATCATGACCTGAGCTGAAGGTAGATGCTTAACCTCCTGAGCCACCCAAGTGCCCTATTTTGATATGTTCTAGCTTTTTTTCATTTAGTTTAACTGTTAAAAAATTTCCCTTGGGGTGCTGTTTTCTAGTGTGGCTGCACCAGTTTGCATTCTCATAGTGGTTTTAAGTTTTATAGACTTGCTGATTTTCTGTCTGGTTGTTCCATCAATTGTTGAGAGTAGAATACTAATGTGTCCAACTATAATTGTGGATTTTCCGGTTCTAACAGTTTTTGCTTCACATAATTTGCAACTTTGTTATTTGGTATATATATGTTAAAGATGGGCATTGTCTTCTTTTTTAAAATATTTTATTTATTTATTTGAGAGAGGGAGGAGAGCATGAGCTGGGGGAGGGGCAGAGAGAGAAGCAGACTCCCTGCTGAGCAGGGAGCCTGACTCGGGGCTCCATCCCAGGACCCTGAGATCATGGCCTGAGCTGAAGGCAGATGCTTAACCAACTGAGCCACCCAGACACTCCTCTATTTTCTATTTTAAAATTTATATCTGCTTTAATTTTTGTTATTTATTCCTTTCTGTTAACTTTGGGCTTGGTTTGTTTTTTCCTTTATAGCTCTAGAAGTGTAAAGTTAGATTGTTTTAGATCTAGTCATATAGTTGGGTCATGGTTTTTTATCCATTTAGCACTTCAATGTCTTTTGATTGGGGAATTTAATCCATTTACATTTAGAGTGATTATTGACAGGGAAGGACTTATTGCTATTTTTTAAGCTAAGGAAGTTCACTTACAGCAGATATAGGAGGATGACATGATAGTACTCAGACTTGTTTGTTCTCACCCCTTTTCTTCCACTTCTAGTAGGCTGCTAGGGAGTGTCCTATGATTCAGAAGTATGTTTGTGTGAGTGCGTGTGCATGTGTGTATATCCCACATCTTGGGCATTGCTCCCTACCAAAACCCAGGGACTTAATGGAATTTGAACTGAAATGTTAATAAGAAATTAAAAAATTCAAGCCACTTGTCTATTAAAATTAGGATAGGACCTGAGAAATCTGGATATTCTCCTCTTCCCCAGGGCCCAGAATCTTCCCCTGAGATCTGTTCCAACAATAAGAACTCTTTTCCTCCCCCTTTTCTCTCTGAGTTTGGTGATATGAAACTGAAGGAGCTGGTCAGGCTGCCTTGACATGGTTGCTTGATACCATAGGTAAGGAGAACTTGGGGAGTTTAGGATTCCTGATTGCAGAAACTCCTCACCTGCTCCTTTAGCCAAAAAAGCAGCTTCTCATGTAAGATCCTAGCATGGCCAGGGAACTGCTGGCAGTCTCCCGAAAAGGGCTGCACTCCTTGGGACCTGAGCACCATAGTTGTAGGGATCATTACTTACATAACAGTTTCTGTGCCTGACTCTCTCAGATTTGGGCTGGCTTGTTCACATCCTACTTTGTTCCAAAAGAGGATTGGAAGCGGCGAGAAGCCTGGCTAAGCCTTGTGCAAGCCTTCTACCTGTTGGTAGAAGAAAGAGGAAAGATCCTGACTCTGTCTTCTGGGAATTGATAGTCTAAATCACAATCCTAGACTACCCCTAAAATTACTACTGAGGAAAGCTTCCTTGGCTAATAGTGCAACTACTAAAAAAAAATCAAGGCTAGAGATATGACTAAAAAGCCAAGAGACAATTTAAAATGCAATTAAAACAAATATTTAGCTAACCCAAAAAGAAGATGGGAAAGGAGGAGCAGAGAATAGAAAGCAAAAGGGAGAAAATACCCAACTGCATCAATATTACACTAAATATAAATGTCTAAACATTTTGATTAAAAGAGAATTTATCAGACTGGATGAAAGCAAGACAGCCTTTATATACAAAAACATAGATTAATTGAAAGAAAATGATATGTCCTGCAAAAATAAGCATAACAAGAATGATCTTAATATTAAAGTAGACTTCAGGACAAAGATTTTAATCAATGATAAGAAGAACATTTAATAATGATAAAAATGTCAAGTCTTCCAGAAGATACAGTAATTATAAATTTGTATGCACTCAAATCAGAGGATAAGATGTTAGTGAGGATAAGAAAAGTCTGAGCCATAGGAGGCTACTCTGAACTGGATATGAGGTTTAAGTCCCAACACCTTGTTCAGGATTTGTGGGTTTCCATGTGTGCATGGAGTTGTTCTACTTATAAAGTTTTAGGAATGGTCTAATGAGTTTGGTGAATCTCAACATTCTAACTTGAGACAATTAGAAGAAATGAATAAACCAGGGTCTCCAGTTTGGGAGCAAAATATGGGCCAGGTTACTTTTAGGTATGCCACAGAACATTGGCCTTCAGACTGTGAGCCCCTATCTCAGCTTCTCACTGTCAGCCTGGTAAGCCTCACAGAGACAGTTGATTGGAATAGGTCTACCCTCTTTAGTGGGGGCCATGACGCTCTGGTCCTGCTTCCCATTCAGCCTCATCTCCTCTCCTTCCTCACTCTGAAACCCAGACATGGCTTCTGTCAATCTAAGAATATGTGCTGTTTTCTCCATAAAAAAGGCTTGTAAGCCCTTCTCTACTGTACTCTTGCTACCACTTCAAGACTGGCTCAGCAGCTGAGAGTTAAACAGAATGACAGCTAAGTGAAGAAGGTGAATCTTGGGGATCCCTGGGTGGTTCAGTGGTTTGGTGCCTGCCTTTGGCCCAGGGCGCGATCCTGGAGTCCCGGGATCGAGTCCCATGTTGGGCTCCCGGCATGGAGCCTGCTTCTCCCTCCTCCTGTGTCTCTGCCTCTCTCTCTCTCTCTCTCTGTCTATCATAAATCAATCAATCAATCTTAAAAAAAAATAATTGACCACACAATTTAGGCTGAGTGAGGAGGAGAAAGGGACATCAAATGGGAATTGACAATGATAAGATGGTAGGTTTAAAGGGACCCAATTAGATTCAATTTTGGTTGCAGCTGGGTGACACAAAGAGTGACCGGGAAAGACAAGATATGCTGCTCAGACCGTGGGGTGTGACACTGAGACATAAACAACACACATTCTATTTCACGTTATTTTCCAAAGTGTTCAATGTCTCATTTTAAAATGGATGAAATAGTCATCTAAATGTTACCAAGTCTTGTTACCCCTATTTTCCCTCTTGTGTCCCAGTTGAGTAGTGGTTTGATAACAAGATTGTTTCATATCATCAAGAGCAGCTTTCCACCAGTTGAGTAACTTGTATACTTGTCATTCTGAAAGGACAGTGACTCACTAGACACCTGATGGCCTTGGCCTCCTATGCAACATCACTGAGCTTTGATAAATCAGGATGAAAGATAAAACTCTATAGCAATGAAGACAGTAATGGGGATTTCCTTTTTGGCTATATTCCTTATTCTTTAATATAATAAATTCCTAAAATTCTTCTTGGATAGCTTCTAGGACAAATGAGTTGCATAATAAGATTTTTAAAAGCTCCCCAAAACTGTCTCTGATATTGAAAAGGAAATCAGAAAACAAAGCAAGTTTCAAAATCAACAGAACTTGCTGATGACACATCCTACAAGTTAAAACTGGTGTATGAGAAAGGATCCTTAACCTCCTCTGATCAAATTTCATGATGCTATAGATCCTTCCAGGTCCTACTCTGTGTTCTTTTGAATCTGGAATTCCCCTTGTTTGAAAATATCTAATGACTTTTCAAATAAACATGATTAGTTTTCCTTTTCAAATAGCCATCTGCATTTTGTTTAAGTGTGTGTACAAGGCCTCACTTCCCTTGGGGATCACCGAGTGACTCCTAGACAGGGCAGTGTGTGCACACAATTGCCTCTTGTCTGAAGGACAACCTTGGAAACTGCAGTGTTGGGAACTGAGGTGCAGTGATCACCTGGCTTTGGCCTGGTGGTCACTTCCCTCATTCCTATATGCTTGCAGATCTCTAGTAAAACATAAAAGCCATACTTCGCAATTCTGAATCTACAGAGTCCTTCCCCTAACTATAGTTGCCTCTTCTGATCTCTGTAGGCTGGGGTAGGAGTCCCTGCTGGGGACCCCAGAGTAGCCTGTTTGTGGTTCTGTCACAGGCAATACTCTCTGAGCCTCCCATAATAAGGTGAGCTGCCTTGTGATGGGGAATGGGCTGCTCCTGGGCTGCCACCTGACTCAGCATAAGGCCTATAGAGGAGAGATGTGCAGGCATCACCTGACACACTCATGGCCTGCCATCCTACATCCTTCAAGAGCTGCCATCAATATGCAAACTACTGCACATCTGCTCTGTCAGAACTGCTGCAGTAGACATGTACTTACAACAAAACCTGCACTCTAACCTGCCCTCAGCTTGACCTGAGGGTTGAGAGGCATTGCTATTACTGTCCATCATCAGAGTGCCTAGTGCTCCTGGAGTACAGTACCCCTGAAACAAGGATCCAGACCACTTCTCTGAAATTTCAGAATGAGGATAAAGTTGGTCTCTCCTGTTGAACTGTCTTTTTATTCCCCAGTGCCGAGAATAGTGGCTGGCTTGTGAGAGTCTGGAGGTGATAGTAATGACATGGGTGTGGAATAGATGTAATCTGGGTCATTTCCTTTTTGTCTTGGCTCTTAGACATCTTCAAAGCTAAGTTTAGATTCCAACTGTCATTGTTTCCCTGTTTTTTTCTGCTAATAATTCTTTCTGGTTTTTATTTTGGGCTCCTATCTTGGCATTTTGGCTTTATTATACTTATCTTTCATTCTAAGTCCTGTTTCTAGAAGTAGCTTGTATAAGTACAAGGGACATGATGGAGAAGATTTTCAGTCACCAGTATCCCTACTGGGGAAAACACCCTATATTGTTAGACTTTCCCTGACAAGTTACCAGTGGAGCCTGCACTACTGAGGAGATAGCAGCAGGGCAGGAGGCAGAGAGTTAGTGGGAGGCCCTGCTGGCTCAGTGCAACTCCTCCTGGGGCCCCTCTATCCAGATTCAAAATTTCTTGTAAATGCTGATGAAGAGCTGGGAGTGTGAGTCTAGGTTATCTCAGGGTAGGGCAGAGAGAACCTTTGAGCAGCAGAGAGGAGGGGTTAAAGGGAATAATAAAGTACCAGGGCTCCTAAATTTCCCATCTCTGAAAGGTTGGGGGTCAAGGGGCAAAGGGTGGTGAGGATAAAGGGAGAGTATCTTCAGTACAGGTTCTGTCAATTATAAAACCGTATCTGAACTAATTTGGGAGTAAAGACAGCACTACAAAATAGTAGAGGGAAACAATTTAGTCAGAGAGTTTGAAGATTTATTTTTTAAAACAAGTCTTTTCTTCTTTTTTTTTAAAGATTTATTTATTTATTTATTTATTTGTTTGTTTGTTTGTTTGTTTATTTATTTATTTATTTATTGAAGAAAGAGCCAGCACGCACATATGCAAGTTGTGGGGAGGGGCAGAGGAATAGAAACCCCAAACAGACTCCCTGCTGAGTGTGGAGACCACCTCAGGGCTTGATCCCACAACCCATGAGACCATGACCTCAGCGAAAACAAACTGTCCAATGCTCAACCAAGGAAACACCCAGGTGCCCCTCGTCAGAGAGTTTGGATACAGGTAGGTTCCTGACTAATCTCTGAAATCTGACTCCAAACTCTTAACAAAAAAAAGTTCCAGAGCTGTCCAGGGCCCAGTTGTACTTGTGCCTAAGACAGAAAGTATCCAGAGGAAATGTACAAATTAGGAAAATTGGTGGGTCAGTACCTCAAAGCCAAATGGGGCTTTAATGGTGTTATAAAATTCTGGCTCCCACAGAGAGAGCAAGACTGAAGACAACAGAGAAAGCCAGCTTAAGAAAAAGTCTGTTGTGTGTCTCAGGGCAGCAGAAAGACCAGAGCCCATGGAGGCCAAAAAATCTGGGGCCTCCAAACAGTTGTGTGACTTTGGGCAAGTTTAATTGCTCTGAGCCAAGGGGTCTTCACTGATAAAATGGAGATGTCCAGAGTCGTACATCACAGGGCTGTGGATGGAATAAAATGAGACAATGTATCTAGTGGGCATAGTAGCACAGTTCATGTGGACTTGCCCAGAGGATGGGGATTCCATCCTTCCTCCAGGCTCCACACTGAGCAGGGAGCCTAATGTAGGTCTCGATCTCAGGACCCTGGGTCATGAACTGAGCAGATGCTTAACCCACTGAGCCACCCAGGCACCCCAGGATCTTTTAATATATTTTAATTCTTCTTCCCCCATAGATATAAGCAGGTATGGAATGAAATATGACATAAGGATGGCCTCAATCTTTTGTCTCGATTTTATCATTGTAACATGCTAAGTTTCACTCTCCCTGAGATAATGAACATGAATGGAGTGGTAAGGACATGGGTTTCTACGACAGGTTCACATCCTAAAATGAAAGCAGTAACATTTAGATAATCTACCTCCCAAATTAGCCCAACTAGCAGACCTTTGAAACCAAGAATGATGATACCTTTACAGAAAGGAAAACCAAACAGATTCTTGCTGTGGTGGGAGAGTTCTTTCATCTCTAAAAGGTGAATAATGTCACCAAAAACTCAGACTCACCAAGGCTTGCAGTTTAGGACAGTGAACGGAGAGCTGGATGAGTGTGCTGTCGGTTATCTGGAGAGAAACATGCTGTGTCAGTGTGGCTTCCACACCAGAACTTAATACCTAATTTTGGTTTCTCCTGAACATGAGAATCAAAAGGTGTAAAACAGAATAAAAACTCATCTCAAGTACACTCAGGCTGGGACCTCCTCTCTTCACCAACAATTTCAATTTCTATAGACACAAAGCTGTGCTTTAGTCTCTCCTCTGGTGGCCCAAGGACAGAGGACAAAGAGGGAGTCCCCCAGGATTCTACTCTGTAGTCACCTCATCACTGTACTTGCAAACCTATTTCTCCCTTCAATTCTGTGAAATACATATTTTTTTAATGTTTGGCAAAAAATGGAGCCACCCTGACTTCTCGACTGTAGCTCTGGTGGCTAAGAATAGCCCAAAGTTCATGCATCCCACTGCCATGGCCCTCATGGGTTCCCAATTCCTAACCCACACACTGGGGTGAGGAGGGTTCAGACAACAGCCAGCTGGGGTCTCTGGCTGTGTCTGTTTGTCTCTCAGGACTGAGGGGCAGCCCTGCAGGGCTTGTCAGATGGGTACTTACCAGGATGCATTCTTCAAGATCCATCTTCTCCAGGTCATGGCAATTCTGGAAAAGTCCGTAAGACATCCCCCACCATGTGGTCAGTGGTCAGGGCAACACTGGTGGCTTGCCCTGAGTACTGGCCCCGAATCCTTGTTCTCTTCCATTAAGGAGTGTGACCCAGTGAGCCAGCACTTCTGAGAAGGTGCCTTTTGAATCATATTCACTTTGAAAACGGGAATGTGGCCACCCTGGGCTTCATTTCCTTTTCTCACCTGGAAAGGTAGGGCCTTCCACCTTCCCAGTGGCTCATGGGTATCATCCTCTAAATTTAGCCATAGAATAGGCTTGGGAAGGCATGGGGTAGAGTGCTCAAGCACAGTGTGGACAGGTGAGGGTTAGGGTAGGAGGAAGAGTATATCACCATCCCCATGGGTTCCCAGCAACAGGCCAGAGAGACCCCCATGATGGTTAGTGTCTAAAGGGTGATGTGGAAGGAGCAGAGGCACAGCACAATTCAGTTAGGGGAAGCTACTGACTGGCTGCATCAGGGTTTGTATGAGAAAGGACATGTCCTGCCAGGGAAGAAGTTCCTCTCATTGTGGTCCCACCTGACCAAGTGAGAGTGCTCTAGACCTGCTCCAGAACCCACTAGAGGACCACTTTCCCTTTTTGGGGAAAATGGGAAAATGTACCCTGAGCAATCTACTTCATACCTGTCCTTTCTGAAGGTACACACATTTTTGCACATTCCAAACCACAGCAAGTTATTTTGAAATGGGGGAGGTAAATTATAGTTTGGTTCTGTTTTTTGAAACCTCTGGCTTACCCGAGCTAAAAGTGTAAAGCCTGCATCAGTCAAATGGGAACATCGGGCAGCCTCCAAAATCCTGGGATATAGGGTGCATGGGAGGAAAAGGTAGTGACTGATTAACAATAGAAACACATATTTTAAGATGCACACAATTGAGTTTATTCTGCTCTCTGACACATGTTTGCTTCTGGAACAGCCCTGAGGACTGTAAATGCAAATGCTGTCCCACTGGATAGATGAGGGGAAGCAGGCTTAGGGAGAAATGTGGCCTGCCTTAAGTCCCAAGGTTCCAGCTCAAATTCAGGTAGTGAACCCAGGAATTTTACCATAATATCAGGACTTTGCTGCTGCTATTGCTTTTAAATATTACTCCAATATTTGTTTTTTAAACACAATTAAAATGAACTTTTACTCAACAAAGTTATCTTGATATATAAAGATAGTTTAGTGAAATTCCCAGTTACCCTAATAGAAATTTTAAAAATTTGCAAGTGAAAAACATGAGTTAATTCTCAATGCCCATGCTTAATGGGGATGGAGTAATAAATAACATTTTAAAATTAAGTATGCCCTTGTAGCAGTAATTTTAACCACATTTCTGACCAGTTTTGATCACCCATATTCCTTCTACAATTCAGAAATATCAAAATTGCCTAGAATTGTCCCTAATGCAATAGTAAGAAAAATGGGCAAAAGACACCAATAGACAATCCTTAAAAGATATAAAACTGGTGTAAGCATGAGAAACGGATCAGTTTCACTGATGAGTAAACAACAAAATAAGTATCTTTTTTTTAAATAAGTATCTTTTTTTAGCCTCTTGTACAGGGGTTAAGTCTCAAGTTCAAACACTACTTTTACTTCCTACTCATCATATGGCCCAAGATACATTATGTGATTTTCTTTGAGTCCCAATCTCTCCTCTGCAAAACAAGTGAGAATAATAGTGCATATTTTCTATAGATGTGGTAAGGATTAACTGAGATAATGCTTATAAAAGTGCCCAACACAGAGCCTGGAATATAAATGATGTTAATTATGATTATTACTTTGTTGCCATTATTAAAGTTTTAATATTCATAATATTACTGGAGAAAATCAATATTTATTTGTTACAACAGAACTTCTTTCTCCTGGGGAAGGTGATAAATAAGGTTACTGTGATTCCCTCCCCCCTTCTGTCCATTTAGCATCTGGTGTAGGGGAGAATCTGGTGACATTTGGATGTAAGGTGGTCATTCTGACACTATCAGATCACTCTGATGTCAAAGTTATAACAGGATGAGGCAAATCAAGTGGGCACATGTGTAAAGTCCACCAAGAAATTACAGTTCAGGTTCCCTGATGGTGGACAGTTTGGTACCCTCCTGTATACCCCTAAATAACCTGGATTACATATTGTTCCACCCCAATCCATCTAGCAAAAGCCAGCAATAACACAATCCCACTGCCACCTCCATCACTACCTATCCACCTGCTGGCAAACCTTTCCCTTCCTGCAGGAAGACTTCCTGGTCAGTCCTGCCAAGCTCTGAGCTACAAAGCAAAAGCATGGTGCACTCACTGAAGTCTCGGGCAGTTCAAAGCCAGGGCTGTGAGAGAGGCGTCTGTGAGGTTACTGCAGCCAGAAAGGCAGAGGGCCTGAAGCCGATGGCAGCCCCTGCATATCTGCACCACACCTTCATCTGTAATGCGCTAGGGAAAGCCAAAATAGGAAAGAACATCAGAAGGCACCAAAAATACTGAAATGAGAGCAGCAGAAAAATGGAATCTACTGCTGATCTGTAAAGTTGCCAAATACTAGCTTTTTATCCTAACAGTTTAAATAAAACAAAATGAAGTACAGAGCTGACATGTATTTGTTACCTCTGTACAGCTTTAAAATATTCTAGCATTACCAATAGAGAATGACATTTTTAAAAAAGATTTCTTTATTTTAGAGAGAGTGTGTGTGTGCGCAAGCAGGGGGACAGGCAAAGGGAAGGGTGAAAGAGAATCTTCAAGCAGACTCTCTACTGAATGTGGAGCTGAACATGGGATTCAATCTCAAGAGCCCAAGATCATGACCTAAACTGAAATCAAGAGTCAGATGCTCAATCAACTGAGCAACCCAGGTGCCTCCCAAGAATGAAATTTATTCCCCTCTCCAGCATTCATTTGATTTTTTTTTTCAGGAAGAATTCATAAACTTATGTTAAAGACCAGATTAAATAAAGAGCTCATAAGATTTGCCTAGTTAAAAAAAAAAAAGTTAAGAAACAAAACAAAACAAACAAAAAAAGATTTGCCTAGTTAAGTAATATAATAATTTTTGGTTGAATTTCTACAGATTAATGTTTTAAATATCTACCATATAAACCACATATGTATATATTTATAAATATTTCCTCAAATGTTTTAGAAAATAGCATATGAAATAAATCACTAAATTATTGATAAATAACTTGCATATTTATTTTTTTTTAAGATTTATTTATCCATTTTTAAGACAGAGAGAGTGTGAGGAAGGAGGGTTAGAGGGGGAGAATCTTAAAGCAGACCTGCAGAAGGCCCAATCTTACAACCTGTGAGATCACGACCCATGACATCACAACCTGAGCCAAAACAAGGAGTTGGATGCTTAACTGACTGAGCTGCCCAGACATCCCTGGCTTGCACACTTATATTCTACTTTAAGCCATCTGCCAGTTCCCTCCTACATGTAATGCAAGATCCTAATATTGCACAGTGCCCATAAAGTCATTATTTGTCCAGAAGACAGTTTCTGTTCTATCTCCCACCATCAAGGATTCTAAAGACTTAAATGATTCATTTACTGAATACCAACTGCAAGGAATTTCTTTTATATTTCTCAAAATTTATGCTCCCCTTGAGAAACCCAGGAGAATGTAGTAAGCGCTCTTCAAGAATCAACACTGACAATGGCCGTGAGGATGGAACAAGTGTTTTTCACATGCTAATGCCAAAATGAAAATTGCATCTTGCTCTTGCTTTATTTTTCAAAGCATTTTCACATCTATCATTTCATTTTATCCACTGAGATATGAGAGGTGTCATTATCCCCAGTTTATAAGTTAAAAAAAAAAAGACATTAAGAACTTACCATGAATTTGTTCAGGTTACTGACTAGTTCACAGCATTCCTGATATCTTAAAATAAATCGCAATGTCAATCTATATTATTTTTAGAGGAAAATGTTAGTGGCTTTGTATTGGCCATTTTGTTTAGACTGTTATTCTTTCATCTTGTGGCAAACTAACATATCATATGAGGACACAGAATAAGAAAAAAAAGGGTGTGGCGACCATCCCACCTGCCTGGGTACTTCAAAGTGGGCCTACAGCAGACTCAGGGAGCTTGGGACAGGAGGATGCTCCCAGATAAAGCACGTTACTTACTGAGCAGGACTGTAAGTTGAGGCTCACAAGTTCATGGCAGTAATTCTGAATGTGTTTCAGAGCTTCATCTTCTAACTGAGTGGACAGAGAGGGATGGAACCAGGTGAGGGAATAGTGAAGAACCAAAAAAAAAGGCAACAGCAAGTTCTCTAATGAAGTGCCCACACCTCCTGTTAGATAAACACACCTCAATAGACCCCTCGGTACCTGTGTGCAGCCCCTTAGGAGTAGAGCTTTTAGGCCTCGACAACCTCGCACCAGTGCCTCAATGCCATCCTTTGTGATTTGGTCACACCAAGAGAGATTCAGGTACTCCAGGTTTCGGCAGCCCTCACTGAAAAAATAAGAAACAAGACCATACATGTGCAATCTATCCTACAGGTAGTGTATTACCAAGTTTGAGTTTGGTAAATCAAAAAAAAATTAAGGGGAGAGAAAAACCTCTGTGACCTGAGTCACCTATTTCTTATTCCAATGGGATCATTAGAAAGGTTTTTAGACACACCAGGATACTCATAGGTTTAAGAGTTTCATCTGACAACAGGTACTCTTACCTGATCCCCTTTAAGGAGCTGTTTGTAATGGACACACAGGAGGTCAGATCTAGATGTTTCAGCTTGGAACAGAATCTGCTAAGGCTATAACACGTGCTGGAAAAGAGCAGACACACTAAAGGTATTTTCAACCATGTTTCTCTCCCCTCACTCTTCCTGTGGCCAATTAGTTACCAAACTAATTCTCATTCCTTACCTGTCAGTGATTTTGGTGCACCCATTGAGGTTTAAATGTTCAATGTTTCGGCAGTTCTGTGCAAAGGTCCTAAAAAGAAAAAACGTTTAAAAACTCGCAGTCAGCCGCTAGAGGGCATGTGTCACCATTCACATTGAGAACAGAGCTCAAACTTTTAAATTTTATTTTACTTTGGAAAGAAGACTTAACATGAGATTCACTCCCAACAAATTTAAATGTACAATATGTTATTGTTGACTAAGGTACTGGTGCTCCTCAAATTTTAATGTGACATGAAACAGCTGGGGTTTTTGTCACAGTGCAGATTCTAATGGTATACCCTGACAAACTGATGGTCTCATTTCTAAGAAATTCCCAAGTGATGCCAGTGCTGCTCCTTTGGGAACTATACTTTGAGAAGCAAAGCCCAAGACTGACTACATATCAGTCATAATTCTCCTTCAACCCACACCTTGGTGAACATCTGAGAATGGAGGCATGGCTCCTTGTTCTTTCTTCTCTATAGAAAAATCAGTTGGAAGCAAAGGGATTGAATCTTTTTTATACTGTGCCAAGCTGTCATTTGGTTATTCAAGAGTCTTCCTGAAGAAATTATCTTTGGCCATTGACAGGATCAGTAGTTGATTGGTATGAAGAATCATCCACTTACTGGTGAGGATACTGAGTCATGAAAAGCAACTTCCTCAATGATTTGTGGGTGGTAGAAAGGTCAAAAGTGGAAAATTAAATATCTCTTATTCACTACTTATTCCTTAACATATTCAATAAGGACTGGCAAGTCATCCACATTTTCCTGAAATACTGTTTCAATGTATTTATAGTGTTGAGTCCTCTGATTCTTCCATGCAGTACCCAAATGTCTCCAAAACCTGGCTTCAAACCAGATGTCACTCTTATCTGCTCCTTGAGCTCTGGTTTGGTGCTATGGAACTAACCTGGAGCCTTGTGGAATCCCTGAGTTGAAGATATGGAGCCAAAATCTGACCAAGGTGATTAGAATTATCAGAGAAGAGTATTGGGGCACAGAGAAATTCAGAGGGTTCCCCTCAAGAATTCAGTAGAGTACTAATCAGAGTATGCATCCTGGGTAACTATCCAAAGCCAGGGAAAGAATCATCAAAAAGCACAGAAGGAACAACAGCCAGAGCTCACCCAGAGCCAAAAGTGTCAATTCCCATAAGCCAATAGTGAAAAATGTCTTAATTTGTGGGGCACTGGGTAGAGCACTGAAAAGTATACAGGTGTACAATTAGTCCTCAACTAAACATGCCTTTGGTCCAACTTAACAACTTAAAAAAAGAAAAAAGATCTTAAAGGAAGTATGTCCAAATAACAATGTCCAGAATAAAATTCAAGAATATTTATAGGAATACAAAAATATTCTACACTCAAAATAAAATTCACAATGTCTGGCACTGAGCAAAAAAACTGGCATGCATTCAAAGAAGGAAAATACATCCTTCTTTTTCTTTTTTCTCCTTCTTGATTGCCTAAGAAAAATCAAAGTTGACCCAAAACTGATACATATATTAGAAATAGTAGACAAAGATATTATATGTTATTATAACTATGTTCTATAGAATATAGTTCTATGGAGCTACATAAAGATTAAACATTATGTTTACTAAATGTGTTATGTAGAGGCATCAGGGCTATTTTTAGAGACCCAAATTAAACTTTCAGAAAATGGCTAAAATAAATATTTTCTGGATGGGAGTCATAGAAGATTAGACATTATGGTAGAAAAGACTGGAGAATTTGAAGACATGGCAATAGAAACTATCCAAAACGAAACATGGAAAGAAAATGAAGGGGAAAAAAAAAAGAACAGAACATGAGCTGTGGGATAGCTTCAAGTAATCAAATATACAAGTGGGAGTTCTCAAGGAACAGGAGATTGGGCAGGGGTGGGGTAGGATATCTGAAGAAGTAATGGCCAAAATTTTTCCAAAGTTTATGAAAGCTATAAACCTATAAATCCAATAAACTTGTGTTTATCCAAGGGATAGAAGGCAGGTTTAACATTCAAAAATCAACCAGTGTAATTCAGCATGCTATCTAAATTAAAAACAACAACAACAACATACAATCATCCAAAAGAAAAGATGCAGGAAAAGCATTGACAAGGACTCCTGGGTGGCTCAGCAGTTGAGCTTCCACCTTTGGCTCAGGGCATGATCCTGGGTCCAGGAATCAAGTCCTGCATCAGGCTCCCTGAAGGAACCTGTTTCTTCTTCTTTCTATGTCTCTGCCTTTCTGTCTCTCATGAATAAATAAATAAGATCTTTAAAAAAAAAAAGCCTTTGACAATATCTAACATATCTAACACTCATTCTCAATTAAAAAAACAAACAACCCTCCACAAACTAGAAATACAAGAAAATTTCCCCAATTTGATGCTTATCAACAACAACAAAAATCTATAGCTAACATCATATTTGGATGCTTTCCCCTTAAGCCTAAGAACTGGCTAGGATGTCTATTCACCATTTCTATTTAACCATTTCTATTCAACACTGTAGTAGAGATTCTAGTCAGTGCAATAAGTTAAGAATAAGAAAAGGCACTAATTGAAAAGAAAGAAGAAAAGCTATTTTTACTTATAGGTGACATGATTATGCTGAAAATCCAAAGTAATAAAAAAAAGCTACTAAAACCAAGACTATCAAGGTTGGAGAATAAAAGATCAATGTACAAAAATCAATAGTATTTGTTTACTAACAATGAACAATCAAAAATTGAAATAAAAAATATCACTTATAATAACATTTCATAACATTTAGGGATAAATATGACAAAAGAGGTGCACAATTATACTACTGATAACTGTAAAATATACTGAGAGAAATTTTAACACATCGAAATATATGGAGAGATATACTATGTTCATGAGTTGGAAGACTTGATATTGTTGTCAATTCTCCCTAAATTGATCTATGGATTCAATATCATCCTAAATCAAGATCCTAGCAAGATTTTTGTAGAAACTGACAAGCTGATTCTATAATTTATCTGAAAATGCCTGGGGTGCCTGGGTGGCTCAACTGGTTAAAGCTTCTGCCTTCAGCTCAGGTCACAATCCCAGGACTCTGAGATGGAGCCCTGCATGAGGGTTCCCTGCTCAGCGGGAAGCCTGCTTCTCCCTCTCCCTCTGCTGCTCCCCCTGCTGTGCTCTCTTGCTCTGTTAAATAAATAAATAAAATCTTTTAAAAAATTTTTAAAAAAGAAATGCAATGGATCTAGAATAGCCATAACAACTTTGGAAAGAAGAATGAAGTTGGAGGACTTATACTAGTTGATTTCAAAATTTATAAAGCTGCACTTAATCAAGACAATGTGGTTAGGTATAAAGACAGACAAATAGAGCAATGAAAAATATAGAGAGTACAAAAACAGTTCCACAATTATTTGGACAACTGATTTTCATCAAAGATGCAAAAGCAATTCAGTGGAGAAACAGTGCTTATTTCAACATACAGTGCTAGAACAATCATACATCATATGCAAAAAAATGAATTTCAATCTATACCTCATACCATATATAAAAATCAACTCAAAATGGATCATAAATATAAACTACAAAACTTCTAGAAACACAGGAGAAAATCATTATGACTCTATGTTAGTCAAAGATCTCACACATCACCAAAAGCATGATCTCACACATCACCAAAAGCACTTCATTAAAATGAAAAACTTCTCTTCAAAAGACAGTTAAGAGAATAAAAGGATGAGCCACAGACTGCAAGAAAACATTTACAAAACATAAGTCTGATCAAGGACCTGTATGCAGAATCTCACTCTCAAAATTCAATGGTAAGATAAAAACCAATCTAATAAATAAAACAGGCAACTCCCCCACAATTGAACAGACATTTCAGCAAAGAAAATATGTGGATAGCAAAAGTACATAAAAAGATACTCAACAGCATTAATCATTAGAAACACAAATTAAAACCCCAATGAGATACTCCTACACGTATCTATTAGAAAAGCTAAAATAAAAAAGACTGACCTACCAAGTGTTGACAAGGATGTGGAAGAACTAGAAGTACCATAAAATTCTGGTGGGAATATATAGTGATATAATCCTTTTGGGTAAAAGCTTGAAAAATTAAAAAAATTAAACACACACCTAACCATTCCACTCCTAGGTATTTGCCCAAGAGAAATGAAAACGTATGACATGCAAAATCTTGTACACAAATGTTCATAGCACTTTTATATTTAGTGGCTGCAAACTGGCAAGAATCCAAAGGAGAAATGAATAATTTTGTAGTATAACCATAAAATGGATTCAGCAATAAAAAAGAATGAACTAGGGGACGCCTCAGTAGCTCAGTGGTTGAGCGTCCGTCTGCCTTTGGTTCAGGTCATGGTCCCGGGGTCCCGAGATCGAGTCCCACATCGGGCTCTGGCATGGAACCTGCTTCTCGCTCTGCCTCTCTTTCTATCTCTCATGCATAAATAAAATCTTAAGAAAAAAAAAGAATGAACTATTGATACACAACAACAACATGGATGGATCTCAAAATAATTATACAAGTGAAGAGGCCAGGCAAAAAGGAGTACAGTGTGTGTGTGTGTGTGTGTGTGTGCATAATTATATATAGGTTTTTAAAAATTTAAACTAACCAATAATGACAGAACGAGATCAATGGTTGCCTAGCAATGGGGCAGGAACAGGGTAGGAAGAAGGGATTATAAAGGAACATGAGGAAGCTTTTACAGGTCTAAGTTCATTATCTTGATTATCAGATTGTACACTTTAAATGCATAGTTTATTGTATCTCAATTAGCTCTCAATAAAGCTGTTAACAATCCATAGGACTTCATATATAATGATACAGCAAGAGTTACGAAGAATATACATGTAAGATCCATTAGTACTGGGATTTTTTTTTTTTTAAGATTTTATTTCTTGGGGATCCCTGGGTGGCGCAGCAGTTTAGCGCCTGCCTTTGGCCCAGGGCGCGATCCTGGAGACCCGGGATCGAATCCCACGTCGGGCTCCCGGTGCATGGAGCCTGCTTCTCCCTCTGCCTATGTCTCTGCCTCTCTCTCTCTCTGTGTGACTATCATAAATAAATAAATAATTAAAAAAAAGATTTTATTTCTTTATTCATGAGAGACACACAAAGAGAGGCAGAGACATAGGCGGAGGGAGAAGTAGGCTCCCTACAGAGAACCTGATGGGGAACTCGATCTCAGGGCCCTGGGATCACGACCTGAGCCAAAGGCAGCCGCTCAACCACTGCACCACCCAGGTGCCCCTAGTACTGGGATTTTAATCTATTTTGATTACTACTGTATCTCCATTCCCTAGATCAGTACCTGGTGTAGTAGGGCTCAATAAATATTTGCAAATGAATAGCCTCCCTCTAACCAAAACAACAATATACAAGTGGGGCAGAGTAGAGGCTGGCTTTAGGTGATTACAATAAACAACTGGAAGGATAACAAAATTCCTTCTGAGTCATATACTAGAATTATGCTTATCATTATTTCTCACAGTAATCTGATCTCACATTTTAAAAATGTATAAGATAATGAGGCACCTGGGTGGCTCAGTCGTTTAGTGTATGTCTTCTGATTTTGGCTCAGGTCATGATCTCAGGGTTCTGAGACTGAGCCCCACATCAGACTCCACAGGGCTGAGGGTGGAGTCTGCTGAAGATTCTTTCTCTCCCTCCTCCCCGCTCCTCCCCTGCTTTCTCACATGCATGCATTCTCTAAAAAAAGTATGTAAGATATTAACATAGATTTCTACAATAAAAATTACAGTAAACCACTAACATTCTTAGCCTCAGGATAGTTTTGCTAGTACATATGGCTTTATTCTAATTGCCAAGATAAGAATATATTTCTTTGATATTCCTCATTGACAATCCATATCTTCACATTTATTTTAGTTTTTTAGTTTTTAATGGAATCACTATTTTTTTAATGGAACCACTATTAAACTTATGTTCTCTTTTATAAGTTATCTTAGGATCATTTAAGCTTTTTTATTAAAATAGAATCAATCTATTTCATCAGTTTACAAAGCTTTTGAAGTAGCATAAAATTTAGTCTGATGATCTGAATTTCTTGATTAAAAAAAAAAACTTTGTTCCATAACATTTATAAGGAGTGTTTTGATCCTTAAAATATGTTATGAATCAATTTTCTTGGCAATGGTATAGCAGATGTTTCAATTACAAATTCCACTATCTGTAATCACTATGTATTGCACATTTCTACTGGCAGTTGCAATTGATATACACAGTGGTGATGCTTAGGTCTGCAAGAGACAAAGTCTGTCCCAGGGTTCTAGGAGGGCACTGTGTGTTCTAATTTAGACAACCTCAAGAAATAGTAGAGGCCACAAGGATGAGAATATAAATGTTTTAATTATGTCTTGTCTCTAGAAAAGCATATATCCTTAGCAGTGTATTGATAACATTTCCAATAAATAATGGCTATCCAGTAAGAGGTGGGCAAGCATTTGTTTGGATAGGATACAAGTGGATAATTTCATACCAGTATGAGTAAGCAAAATTCCAGGTGTGCTAAGGAAGTTTTTGGAAGAATTATTTTGTTAAGTCATATAATATATAAAAAGACAGTCACTCTTATGAGAATGAAACTAGGAAGATCAGAAAGTGGAGAAGGAAACAGAGGAGTAAACCATTATTATGCACCAGGCACTTCATATGTGTTGTTTCATGCAGGAACTATAGCTGCCTTCACTTTGTAGAAGAGAGCTGACACTTGGGAGAGGTGAAATAATTTGTCCTAAAGTTGTATCCCTAACCCAGGCCTACTGACTCCCAAGTCATGGTTCTGTCACTTCTCTATGTAAATTACAATAGAGAGAATTTAACAGAAGAAAAGCACGTAATATCTTGGTTTATTTTTGCTGATGACAAGTCAGCTACAAAGCTGCTATGACAAAGTGAGTCACTGTGGATTCAACTTACTTCAAGGAGGAATCTCCAACACCAATGCAGCCTCGCAAGCTGAGCTTCCTCAGGAATCCACCACATCGCTTTGAGATATTTTCCACCACTCGACCCTTAAATAAAAAAAGTTAGGAAAAATCTTATTTTCCATGCTGCTTATCTAACAGCATACTAACCTGAAATTTAGAAACTGAATATATTTTTCCAGGTTAAAAGAAGCTATTTTGGAACATTCTTCCAATATCCCACTCTGTTCCTAGTATATAAAAGAGCTGCAAGCACCGAAAAATGTTTTTTTTTTAATTTTTTTTTTTTTTTATGATAGTAACACACACAGAGAGAGAGAGAGAGAGGCAGAGAGAGAAGCAGGCTCCATGCACTGGGAGCCCGACGTGGGATTCGATCCTGGGTCTCCAGGATCGCGCCCTGGGCCAAAGGCAGGCGCCAAACCGCTGCGCCACCCAGGGAT
Source organism: Nyctereutes procyonoides (assembly GCF_905146905.1). NCBI lineage: Eukaryota > Metazoa > Chordata > Mammalia > Carnivora > Canidae > Nyctereutes > Nyctereutes procyonoides. The sequence goes on from NW_026575042.1 coordinate 3,851,289, forward strand.
CCCCAAAAAATGTTTTCAATTTAGGCATTAGGTATTAAAAAAACTCTAGTGCACTATAATTTGGAAGTTTCAATCCTGGAGCTAGGCCTCTTCTACCCAGGGTTCAGAGCTACTTCACCAATTACAAGGTTTTCTGAGGTCGGCTGTGGGAACGCTGGTTATTGAGCAGCAATCTAAAATGATATTGCTCAAAAAAAGAAAGAAAGAAAGAAAAGAAAGAAAGAAAGAAAGAAAGAAAGAAAGAAAGAAAGAAAGAAAGAAAAGAAATTCCCTTTTAGCTTAACATTACCACTCTAAAAGTTTGAAAACGTATCATAAACGCTCCTCCTCAACCTCCTTAGAAATCCCCTACTTAAACACATTTGCTTTGAAATAGGAACGTTGGCTGGATACTGGCAAATACATTAAAGGAAAAAAATGAACATTGATTAAGTACTTTCACTTTTTCAGGCACGATTTTTAACACCTTCTGAACATCACTCAAGGACTTTAGCTCTTCTTTTTGTGTGTGTGGTTGTATATTGGATACTTGTATCACATTAGGTCGAATTGTGATCTTGTTATTGTCTTTATTTGGAGATTAAATATGTATGGGTGTTAAATTGACATGAACTTTTGATCATTAATCTTATGTGTCAATTTGACTGGGCCACAGGGTTCACAAACTTTTGAATCTGTGAGAGTATTTCTGGATAAGATTAGCATTTGACTCACTAGAGAGGATAAACTAGATTGCCCTCCCTAGTGTGGGTGGGACTCATCCAATCAATTAAAGACTTAATAGAGTAAAAGAGGTTGAGTAAGAGGGGACTGCTTGAGCTGAGACACTGGTCTTTTCTGGTCTCTGGACTGGGACCAAAACATCAGCTCTTCTTAGGTCTGGAAACTATTAACTTTTAGATTGGAATTTACCCCATTGGCTGGTTCATAAGTCAGATTAGAGCTACACATCAGCTCTCCTGGGTCTCCAGCTTCCTGAATGCATATCTTGGGACTTCTGGCCTCCACAATCACATGACCCAATTCCTTATAATTAATCTACGTATTTGTATATATACATACCCTATTGTTTCTCTGGAGAATCCTGACTAATACAGACTGGATCCATACCTTCATTTTGCAAATAAAGAAATTAAACGGTTAAATTGCCAAGGTTACACTTAGTAAGTAGTAGAGTTAAGGTTCTAACAGGTTTATTTGATTCAAAAGGCTGCACAACTACTATCTCCACAAGGGAGGAAATATGAAAAAGGGCCATGCTGGTCTTTAAAAAAACACTATTATCCCCACTTTATAAAACAGCAATCTTGGCACTGAACTGTGAGCACTAAAAATACAGTAGGACACATCAAACCACAGGATCACAGGAACAGGGCTCACACGTATCATTACCTGGCTAACATCTTAAGATGAAAATCTAAACTCTGATATTGCTAGCAGCTTTATTTGTGCTTTCTTGAGTATTACTAAGTTAAGACATTTTTGTCATTAGGGAGAAAAAAAGACTATGACTTGGAAGTCCAAGATAAGTACAGAATAAAACAACAAAAAGGTCTCTATAGCAATGTCTACAAATGGAGGACACAACATATTTTTCTCCATTTCAAGTCAGTCACATTTATATAAGCTTTCTATTCTTTCTTTGGAGTAAAAGTTTTTGTACTGAGATTTTAAAAAAATTACATTCAGTATTTTCTGCTCCACTATTTCCAGCTAAGAGGAAAAATGGGCAAACCGTCTCCAAATGCAAAGTTTAAGTCAATTATCCATTTAGATATGTTGTAGATGGGGATTTGGAAATAAAGGGCTTTAGAAAAAAAAATAAGGCCTAAATGGAGGGACTTTTGGAGTTATTTTATTTTTTTATTTTTTTATTTTTTTTTGAGTTATAACTTTTAGATTAACATGTTACTTGGTTATTTCTAATTTTTGGCTGGGTGGGATCTTTAGTAACCACAAAGACACAAAAAAACGTCCAACTTTTAAAGGCCTGGTAAATGCTTAAACATCAGGGAAATAACACCCTGGGAAGAATCATTCTCAAGGAAAGGCAAAATGCACACTTGTCATCTGGATGCTTTATTCTACCTTTTCTTTGAAACAGTCACATAACCCATTTTATTCAGGGTACCAACTTTCTCTTCTTATTAGATGAATGACCTTGGGTAAGCTATCCAAATTTTTTATGCCTCAGTTTCTTCAATACGGTGTTTTTGAGAAGATTAATTGATTATATGTAAGTTGCCTAAACAGTGCTAGGCACATAGTAAATACTGTTAGTAAATTAATCCTGAACCTTGGTATATTCTCTCTTCTCTCAACATATCCATAAATCATCATTTTCATCCTGAAGAAATAATTTGAGATGCTCAAATTATTCCATAGGTGAATATCCAATGGGTCCTATTTAGAGAATATAGGGGTTCCAACACTTGGTTCATAATCCAATCTGGATTCAAGTAGTCAGCCCAAAAGGGCAACTAACTAGTCTTAGACTAGACTAGACTAACATGGTGCCAGCTATTTTAAGTTCTCACATGTAATTCTTTACACAACTGGTGACTTGTACACTAGTGTCTCCTTTAGTGGAAGTGCTCTTAAGTATTTCTACACTATCCGCTGTCAGCTGAGATTCCATACAAGGTTGTGCTGTTTACTTGAACTAGTATTCTTTAAAATCTGAATTGGAAAGTTTCCGATATGCCTTCCAAAAAGTTGTACAGTTTGGAAAAATCATGAAAGAAAACTGAGGGGACAGTAAGAACCACAAAAAATAAAAGATAATTTGCAAAAATTTTAAAAAACAATGACTCTCCTTTGGTGAGCAGAAATGACTACAATTTTTGGAATTTAATGTGCTTGTCAAATCACTAAGTAAACACAATGAGCAAAGCTCCATGAAGAGGAGTCACACATCAGCATGTTTCGGTAGGACCTTGTTGCAATCACTGCTAGTAAGCCTGGATAGAACATCAAAGAACTCCTAATCCAGGGACCACAGTCCAAAACAGGAACTGAGAGTATCTTCCCAGGCTGGGGGTGACCCTTCCAAACTCAGAGCACCACAGCACAGGAGGAGTCCCAGAGTGAAAACTTGTGCTCAACTCCACTGCTGCAGCTGCTCTGCTCCACTGCCGTGAGACGGATCAGAGACTCTCCAGCTAGTAACCCATAGAAGGACGGAAGGGCCTCCACAATGGACCCTTAGTTCTCCTAGGTAACACCAGGTGAAGTAACTTGCAGGGAACTGTTCGGGCTCATCTCAATGTTAAGCATGATGATTTCTTGATCCATTAAAAAAAGACACAAAACATACATTTCAGCAAAAACACATGATGAAAATGCTATGTGAGAAACTGAATTAAAATACAGCTCCATGACTGTAACTGAGTTGGCTAAATTAGAAATGAGTAAGGTTTTCCTAATATTGGGTTGATAAACTTCAGAACCTCCACACCCCTAAAACAGTATCTAGATAATTATTAAGTGCAATGAAGATTTACTTCCTTCTTTCTTTTTGGTTATAAATTGGTATTTAATCTACAAGTTGTCTTAAAATAAACTTTTCTCACTTGGTCAGGCCTACCACTCTTACATGGAGATATTCACATATTCCCAGATAAATACATGAGAATCCTGGAATTATAAAAGGCTTTAAGGATTATTTTGCTTCTTTATTTTATAGATAATAAAACTGAAGCACTGAGAGATTATATGGCTTAGGTGGTTGAGCTGGAGTGATATCTCAAATCTTCAGCTTCACTCCTGGACCACGCTTCTGCCATTTCTCTATTCTTTTTTTTTTTTTAATTGAAATAAGTTTATTTGCAGAAGAAGAACATCTGAACATCAGGTACAGTCTGATCCACAATGATCCAACAACAGTCGGGACTCATTCTGGGAGTGCTCTTGGGCAGTTTGGAGGAGGAAGTCCATGTGGAGCAACAGCTGAACAGTTACCAAACTTCATAAAGCCATCCAACCTGAGTATTACACGATACATAATGACCATGACATGGTAATAAAAATACAATAGCAAATACTCACTACTTTGTGAGTTACAATTACAATATAAACAGTTTAGGCCCTCTTTAAAAAAAATGAAAAAAATATATCTATTACAGCTTTATTTCAAGCATTTTCAGTTGGATACAACTTTATATATTTTCACTCACAACAGACAGCAAAAGAATGCCTTCTGAAGTATCTGTTGATAAAATATATTACTTGTTTAAGTGTTTGCACTCTGAAACGCACTTTGCCAGGTAGTTCAGATAAGAGAATGAAATTGTGCAGTGCCAAATCCTGGCTGCTGATCAAGACTTGTATCGTTTTCATATTTGTCTAAAAAAGTTCACGTCGAAGAAAAAAGAAGGGAGAATGTAAAGAGAACCAAAATTATTCTTTTTCAGTGAAGCAGTTTAATTCCAGAGAAAAGGCTTTCCATTTTGGATTCCAAGCGTGTTGTCCCGAAGTTGAAGTTGATCCTTCAGGCCAAGGAGCTGCGTCAGCTGTGGCGGCGGTGTGCACTGAGGAAGCTGGGAGAAGGTGTTAACTGAATGCTACAGAGATGGCCACTGATAACACAGCTTTCTAGAGGCCCCTGGCCATGGGGGCGGGGGTGAAGGGCAGCCAGGAATACTGGTGCAAAGGTAGAGTGTGCTCACTGAACTGCACACATAGAGCTCCTAGGAGGGTTAACAGTTCTTGACATAGGTTCCTGATTGTAGTTTACAATATCCGCCCTCACCACCCTCTGTGACTGTTCTATTTCTGCTTTAACTTGATTCCAAGGATTTCAGCAGCAACCTTCTGAAAACACAGGAAGACAGAGTCTCCTGTCTTTGCTGAGACAAAGTGGCTACTAAAACCATTTTCCTGGCAAAGCCGTAAGTGTTTTTCAAGTTTTACCGTTCGCATATGCTCCAAATCAATTTTATTGCCCACCAACGCAACCAGCGGCTGAGTTTCTGACTCCTCGCTCACTTTCTTCACCACAGAATACCAGTCTTCCAAATTCTCAAAGCTTTGATAATTTGTAATATCATATACCAAGAGAATTCCCTGTGCTCCACAGATACATTTATCCAACATCTTGCCTCCTATTGTCTGTCCTCCTATATCCCAAACTTGAAGAGTAACATTCAAGTTTCCTGGAAGTGTCATCCTTCTCAAAAAGAAATCCAGTCCTATAGTTTGTTTGTACTGTTTCCCAAAAGTTTCTTGAGCAAAGCACGTAGCTAAGGAGGTCTTCCCGGAGGTGCCGTCCCCCAGCACGACCATTTTCAGTTGCCGGTCCTGGCTCTCCTCCTCCGAGTCCAACATGGTGTCCCGGGAACCAGGCCCGCTCCCCCACCCCCACCCCGAGGTAGAGGGAGGAAGGGTGGGGGGGGGTCTCCGGGGGCGGGAGGAGAGGAGGACGGGCGGCAGTGGGGGCAGGACCCCCCGCCCCGGTGTCTCAGCGGCCGCTGGACGTATCTAGGGTGAATCACTCTCCGGGCGCCATCTTGCCCGCCTCCATTTCTCTATTCTTGATGCTGAATTAGAATCTCAGTGGATCTTTCAGATCAATAATTTGTCAGGAGTCTCCTAAGATTTAAGCACTGAACATACCTAATTATGCAGGTATGGGGCAATAAAAAGCTGAGCGGTAATACTAAGGTTATAAACATGAACAAGGAGGAAAAGTAGTCTGTCACTGATACGGAGCCAAAGCAAAATACGAGCAGAATTTTGGTCTTGATGTACACAGATACCTTCTCCAGGTTTTTTTCTTCTCTATTACACCTTGATACCTTCATATTAAATCTAAATGCAGCAAAAGAAAAAGGCAAGAAAGAGTGACCATTTTACTGATCTTTTTAAAAAAGTCTTTTGTCTAAAATAAAGCTAACTTACCTCTACATCTGTTTGAAAGTTAAAAAGGTCTATTCTTTGCCAGTTGCTTCCATCCAGGGCTAAGATGTTCCAGGCCTGGAGTGGGGAGGTACAGGAGGAGAGGTGGGAGTGAAACGGATACACTAAGTTAGACTGTTAATGGAAATCCTGATTCAACCTTTGTATTTCCCAACTTTTATTCTTGATATACATTAAGTTGACTATCAAATATAGAATTATAGTAACTCCATGTTAGGTTAAATATAAAAGATGATATTTAAAGTTCACTGCTTGTGGCACTTCAGTGGCTCAGTCGGTTAAGCATCCAACTCTTGATTTTGGCTCAGATTATGATCTTGGGGTCATGGGATTGAGCCCTGCACTGGCTCTGCACTAGACATGGAGTCTACTTAAAATTCTCTCTCTCTCCTTGTGTCCTGCTGCCCCTCCCCCATTTATGCATAAGCATGTGTGCACACTCTCTTAAAAAAATTAAATTAAAAAAATAAAGGTAACTGCCTGTTTGAACTAAAACTCATTCTCATTATAATAAAACTCAATATTGATTGACAAAAATCTGGTTAATACTCTACCTTGGAAATCTGTGCACATCGGCACAAAGTTACTATATCCAAGAAGGAAAATATTCTAGGAAGAAAGGGGAAAAACAAAAAAATGAGACGATATTAACATTTTAGGATATTTACACCTTGAAAGATAAAATCTAATATGCCATCTGCATATATCACAAGTTTTTTCAAGATTTTTCAGTTTGCAATACACAAGCTCATTATAATTTTTACATCACTACTGTGAAATATTAAATATTCACATGTTCCAAAGCTGTTTTAGACACACTACAAAAATCCCCTTAAAACAAAACCCATTAAACTTTTAAGTGCCTTGTTCTAAGACCTGGACATGAGATAGCAGATCGTAACTTGTCCTATTCAAAAACCAACTGTCTAATCTCCTACACACTAAGCCTCAGGAAAGCTAAATCCTTCTAATTCTCATGTCCCTAACACACAGTACAAACCCCCTCTTCTGGTAGTAGATGTACCAAACAGGCTCAGATGCCTGAGCCTCATGTAACACAGCCACGAAGGACTCAATGATAAAACCCATTTGGTTTTGATGTATTTGTTCACAGGGCAGAAAGATGGAGCCCATTCATTGGTAAGTTCTATAGTGACCAGTTATAATTGAATTGAAGCCAAGAACCACAGAAGATGGGAAAGATGGGGAAAAAGAAAAGCAGAGAAGTAAACAAAAACCTAGTTGACATCAGCAGTGCTCCTAGAGGAAGCAGTAGCTGTCAGCATGGGTCTGAGTGAGGTCCCAACACCGGCAGTGGAGAGGAGTTGCTGATGATAGCACAGTGGCAAATAGCTGCCATGTGTCTCAGTGCTGTGTAGTAATAGCTGCAAATAAAGAACAGCTTTTCTGTGAGAAAAAAGGTGAGTGAGGATAAGGTGAGGGACAATATAGGATCTGAATCCATATAGTCCTGGGAGATAAATGAGAGTTTGTGTCTGTGTGTAGAAGGGGGAGAAGGTAAGATAGCAAACAGCTACCTATAAAGTTCTTCAAAGTACTTCAAAGGTAACAATCAGTGGTGAGTTGAAAAATCCATGGGCTTAGGGAAGGATAACAGATCCATAAAACACCAGAGCATTGTAACCTACAATAATGTATACACAAGTAGCACCACAGGACTAGTGATGCTACAGATACCACTCTACAATATAGGCTCCAATAATTTTCTGGTGAAAAGCAAACGATGGAAGCATAAGGGCTGTGTTGATCTTAAAAGACTCAGTGGAACTTTGTATATAGGAAAATGCTGGTGGCTGAAAATATGCACTAAAGTATATGCTAAACATATTTCAGGGTGTCTGCAAACACCTACGTTGCCTCTATGGAAATACATCTTGCCCACCCATAGGCCTTTCTTCCTTAACATCCATGTTCTATACCATATGACCATTCCACAATGAGCCACAACTCATCACTAGCTCTCTAAAAGACCAAGGACCAGATAGAGAAATGCATATGGTAGAGTATTTCATGCCAGGGTTGGGTTCTAAAACCTACAAACCTAGGTGAAAAAGGAGTTAGGTAAGTTTTCCTTGAGAATCTCTTAAGACTGTACTACCTTGGAGACCACATTCTATCACCTCTTAGTAAGAACAATTGCACTGATATTGATAAAAATAGCTAACTTTGATTATGTATTTACTATGTGCTAGCCACAGTTTGTTAGTCATTTAATTATCTCAACACTGTTATAAGATGCTATTATCTCTGTTTTTTGGAGAATGACATGGAGCACAGAAAGATTAAGTAACCTGCCCAGTCCACACAGATAGGAAGAGCAGAGCTGGGATTTGAACCCAGGTGGGCTGGCTTGAGAGCCCAAGCCTATGACTACTATCATATACAGCCTCAGAAAGTTTAACACAGATGTTCTTCCCTCAGGATTGGACTAAATGCTATTTCTTCAACTGAAGAGCAGATGAAGTAATTGTGCTTAGTGAGCATGCCGTATGGAAATCACCTATCTTTGAATGCAAGGATCACACTAACTGAAGCAAAATGCTCACACATCCAGATACACATGAGAACCAACAGCTGGAACACAAGTTTACATTTTTCATCTCATGGTTACTACCAAATTTTATGGTTACTGAATGAAAAAGTAGATTGCCTTTGGTGTTTACATTATTTTCCCTCTTCCTATCACCCCATGAATATATGTAGTTGTATTTGCACAAGTTAAATAGGCATGATAGAACTCCAAACTGCCAAACTGCATCCTAAGCCAAATTCCTGAATCATGTTTCAGTGGATGAAATAAATGCCTTAAATGACAGAGTGTGGGACACTGGCAATAGAAACAGAGATAACTAGAAGAGTTAGAGTCCTGGGAAATTGCGTTCTGGCCTTTCCAAAGCATTTTTTTTTTCTTCTTTCTTTTCTTGGAAATTGCTTCCTACCTTAAATGTGATAACTTCACCCTTCATTGGGAAAGCACTGCAGTGTACAAATTGGTTATAAAGAAATATATACAGGGGTATACCAGAGTGGATGTGCTTCTAGACTTTGTATTCTAGTCTACTGGTCTGTTTTCTACCTTTATGCCATGAGGCTGTTTTAATTATGAAGCTTTATAAGTCTTGATGTCTGGTAATGTAAGTCCTTCAATTTTGTTCTTCTTCAAGATTACCTTGGCTATTCTTGGTTCTTAGAATTTCCACTTACATTTTAGAATCAGCATGTCAATTTTCACAAGAACTTTATGAAATTTTTACTGAGATTACACTGCATTTATAGAAACTTCGGGGAGAATTGAAATCTTCACAATATAGTCTTCCAGTCCAGAAACATGATATATTCCATTATTTACTTAGGATGTCTTTAATTTCTCATAGTAATTTTTGCAGTTTTCCATATAGCTACTCTGCCTCATCTTTAGATTCCACCACCCACAGTTATTTAAAGTGTTACTATTAAAAAGGAATTTTTAAATGTCATTTTCTCTTTTGTTTTTTTTTTTTAAGTAATCTCTATGCCCAAAGTGGGGCTTGAGCTCATGACCCCGAGATTAAGAGTCACATGCTCTACCAACTGAATCAGCCGGGTACTCCTTCAATATCTTTTTCTAATTGTTAATATACATAGTTAATTTCCACATATTTAGCTTATATCCAGTAGCCTTTCCAAATTCATTACTAAATCCTAAAGATTTTCTTTTTTTTAGTACTTTATTTATTTGAGAGAGAGAGAGAGCAAGCAAGGAAGAGAGCACAAGCATAAGCAAGGGGGAGGAACAGAGGGAGAGTGAGAATCAGGCTCTCCACTGAGCAGGGAGCCCAACATGAGGCTTGATCTCAGGACCCTAGGATCATGACTTGAGCCAAAGGCAGACAATTAACCAACTGAGCCACCCAGATGCCCCAATTCTAATCATTTTCTACATACAGAAACAATTCATTTGATTTTCTTCCTTTACAATACTTTTAATTTCTTTTTCTTGCCTTATTGAAGTGGCTATGATCTTCTCTAGTGTACTAATGGTAATGAAAGACAGCTTTTTCTCATTGTTATTTCAGAGAGAAAGCTGTCACTTTTTAATCACCAATCATGATATTCACTATGGGGATTTCCCCCCTACCTTTTCAACCTTTAAGTTTTTTTTGTTATACCCTGTAAAAGGTCTGTTTTGTCATGCTTGACTTAAACATCTAACATTCACTTCTCTCCCAAGCATTTATTAAAAGTAAGAGCACATGGAATTCCCATATATTACCCCCATACTTGACACACATAGTTTCCCCTATTATTAACATTTTGCATTAGTGTCGCACAATTGTTAAAATTGATACTGATACATTATTAACTAAAGTCTGCAGTTTAGGTTAAAGTTCACTCTTTGTACTGTACAATTAATTCTATGGGTTTTGACAGATGGATGATGACATGTGTCCAACATTACATTATACAGGATAGTTCATCAGCCTAAAAATTACCTGACTCACCTGTTCATCCCTTCCCTCCTTCAGATGAAGCCCAGTTAACCACTGGTCTTTTTAATGTTTCCACAGTTTTGCCTTTTTCAGGATGTCATAATTGGAATCATATAGTATGTGCCTGTTCAGATTAGCACCTTCACTTAGCAATATGCATTTAAGGTTCTTCTATGTCTTTTAGTGGCAAGATAGCTCACTATTTTTTATTCCTGTATAATATTGAACAATATTGAAACTGATGTACCAGTTTATCCATTCATCTACTTTAGGCCATCTTACTTGTTTTCAGTTTTGGATGATTATGAATAATTCTGCTGTAATCATTTGTATGCAAGTTTTTGTGTGGATACATATCTACTCAGTTAGAAAAATACCTAGGGGTGGAATTGATAAATCATGTAACCTTGTGTTTAGCTTTGTAAGAAGCCGCCAAACTGTCTTCCAAAGTGCCTATACCATTTTGAATCTCCACCAGCAATGAATGAGAGTTCCTGTTGCTCTGAATCTTGTCAATGTTTGGTATTGCTAGATTTTTAAATTTTAGCCATTCTAAATAGGTGTACAGTGATATCTCATTGCTTAGTTTTCAAATCCTTAAGGACATAAATACTTCTTCTTTGGTGAAGTATCTAAATATTTTACCCATTTTTAAATTGGTTTGTTTTCTTGTGTATATTTTGAACATCAGTCTTTTAATATATATACACACACACACATATATATATATATATAAGACTTTGGCAAATATTTTCTCCAAGTCTGTGTTTTGTCTTTTCATTCCCTTAACAGTCTTTTTTACAGAAGTTTTTGATTTTAATAAAGTCAAACATCAATTTTCTCTTTGATGGGTCATGCTTTATTATTGTATCTAAAACTTCATTGCCAAGCCCAAGGCTACCTACATTTTCTCATTTTCTCTTATGCTTCTTCCAGAAGTTTTATTTTTTTCCAGAAGTTTTATAGTTTTGTATTTGCCATACCAAGTCTATGATCCATTTTGAGTTGATTTTTGTGAAAGATGTAAGGTCTGCGTTTACTGCCTTTGCATTAGATGTCCAATTATTCCAACACCATTTGTTGAAAAAGATACTCTCTCCATTAAATTTCTTTTTTTTTCTGGGGTGCCTCGGTGGCTCAGTTAAGCATCTGACTCTTGATTCGGCCCAGGTCATAGTCTCAGTGTCATGGAATCAAGCCCCATGTCAGGTTCCATGCTCAGGGGGAGTCTGCTTGAGATTCTCTCTCTCTCTGCCCCTCTGTATGTTGCTGCTCATACATGCTTGCTCGCTCTCTAAAATAAATAAATAAAAATTTAAATTGCTTTTGCTCCTTTGTCAAAGATCAGTTCACTTTGTGTGGTTCTATTTCTGGGATCTTTATGGTGTTCAACTATTTTCTATTTGTCTTTTCTTTCACCAACAACACATTGACATGATTATTGTGGCATTAAGGTAAGTAGTGTCACTCCTCCAGTTTTGATCTTTAGTACTGAACTGGCTTTTCTGAGTCTTCTGATTTTAGAATGAGCTTTTGATATCCACAAAATAACTTGGTGGTATTTTGATTGGGATTGTGTTGATTCTACATATCAACTTGGGAAAAATGAGTATTTTAATGACACTGAGTCCTTTTTTTTTTTTTGTATATTTTTTATTGGAGTTCAATTTGCCAACATATAGCATAACACCCAGTGCTCATCCCATCAAGTGCCCCTCAGGGCCCATCACCCAGTCACCCCATCCCCCTGCCCACCTCCCTTTCACCACCCCTTGTATGTTTCCCAGAGTTAGGTGTCTCTCATGTTCTGTCACCCTCACTGATATTTCCCACTCATTTTCTCTCCTTTCCCTTTTATTCCCTTTCACTATTTTTTATATTCCCCAAATGAATGAGACCACATAATGTCTGTCCTTCTCTGACTGACTTCACTCAGCATAATACCCAACACTGAGTCCTTCTATCCAGTAATGTATAGCATGTCTCCATTTATTTAGATTTTGATTTTTTCATTGGGAGTTTAGGAGTTTCCACCATATAGATCCTGTACAAATTATGCTAAATTTATACCTAAGTATTTCACTTTTTATGCTAATGTAAATGGTAATTGCTTTTCACTTCAATATCTAGTTGTTCACTAATGACACTTAGGAAAGCAAGGACCTTTTTTACATATTAACCTTATATTCTACAAACTTGCTGTAATTACTTGTTAAATACATAAATATTTTGTCACTTTTTTTTGGATTTTCTCCAGAAACAATCATTTCATCTACAAACATAACCAGTTTTATTTCTTCCTTCCCAATGTATACCTTTACTTTCCTTTTCTTATTTAATTGGATTAGCTAGGACTTCTGGTACTATGAGGAATAGGAGTGGTAAGAGTAGTCATTCTTATTTCTGATCTTGGGAAAAAAGAATCGAGTTTCTCACCACTAAGTATAGTGTTAGCTGAAGAGTTTTTATAGATATTTATTTTCTTTCTATTTTTTTAAAGTAAGCTCTAGGCCCAACATGGGGCTTGAACTCATGAATTCAAGATCAAGAGTCTCATGCTTGAGCCAGCCAGGTGGACTATTTTTTTGTAGATATTCTTGATCAAGTTGAGAAGTTCTCCTCTATTCTTGGTTTGATGAAGGTTTCTGTTATGGTGGACATTAGAATTTGTCAAATGCTTTTTCTGCATGATGACCCTATAATCTCTTCTTCTTTAAACAACTGATGTGATGGATTACATTAATTTTGGAATGAAGCATCCTTGCATACCTGAAATAAATCCCACTTGGTTGTATTATTCTTTTCATATATTGTTAAATTTGGTTTGCTAATATATTGTTGAAGATTTTGCATCTATGTTTACAAGATATATTGTTCTGTAGTTTTTCCTTTCTATATTGTCTTTATCAGGTTTTGGTATGAAGATAAAGCTGTCTTCACAGAATGAGTTAGGAAGTCTTCTGCTTTTATCTTTTGGATGACATAAAGAATTGGTATCATTTCAGGGTACTTGGGTGGCTCAGTTGGGTAAGCATATGACTTCAACTCAGGTCATGATCTCAGGGTCCTGGGATCAAGTCCTGCATCAGGCTGTCTATTCAGCAGGGAGTATGCTTGTCCCTCTCCTTCTGCTCCTCCACCTATTTGTGCTCTTTCTCTCTCAAATAAAATCTTTTTTAAAAAAATAATTAGTATCATTTATTTCCTAAATGTTTGTAGAATTCACCAATGTAACCATCTGGGTCTGGTGCTATTTGGGAAGGTTATTAATAATTGATGTAATGAATTTAATAGGTATATATCCATTCAGTTTATCTATTTCTCCTTGTGTGAGAGTTAGTAGTTTTTGTCTTTTGAAGAAATGGTCCATTTCATTTAAGTGACCAAATTTATGGACATATAGTTCATAATATCCTTTTAATATTCATGAAATCAGTAGTGATGATCCCTCCTCCATTTCTGATAGTACTAATTTGTATCTTCTCTCTTTCATTCTTGGTTAATCTGGCCAGAGGTTTATCAATTTTGTTGATTTCTGCTCCATGTTTTGTTAGGTCCTTTCTTTTGCTTACTTTAGGCTTCAATTGATCCTCTTTCTCTAGTTTCCAAAAGTGCAAACTCAGATTATTGTGCTTAATTACACTGATTTTCAAACATACAAATAAATCCTATATTTCTAAAATAAACCCACTGGTTATAATTATTCAGCTTTTCATATATTGCTGGATTTGGCTTACTAGTTTTGTTAAGGATTTTTACATCTATAGTCATGACAAATATTGGCCTGTAATTTTCCTTTCTTCTAACATCCTCATTCAGTTTGGTATTAGGGTTACGTTGACCTCATAAAACTGTCTCTATACTTTGAAAGAGTCTGTAAGACTGGTATTGTATCTTTCTATAAATGTTTGGAAAAACTCCAAGAAAAGCTTTCTGGGCTTGTTCTCTGCAGGAAATTTTATTTATAAATTCTATTTACAGATAAATCCAGTGCTTCTTGGCCTTTTGGCTAATGTCAAGAGTAGTAACAGATAACTCCAGATTTTTAATTTCTTATGGTTTTTAAAAGCTGTGTTTTTCAAGGAATTTTCCCATTTAATCTGATTTCAAACGGTTGTTAAATGCATTCCATAATTATGTCCATACTACTTCTAAAAATTAGAAATGTCCCTTTTTTGTGATAATTTCTTTGTTTTTGTTTCCTTTATCAGTCAAGCTAGAGAGTTATCAATTTAAGTAATAAAAATTATCTTTGTTGATTTCTCTAGTTCATTAATCTATGCTCTTCATCAATTCCTTCATTATAGTTTCTTTGAATTTGCTGTGTTTTTTCAGTTACTTGAGCTGGAACTTTTGATCACATTCATCCCTTCTTTTCTAATGCATGCATTTAAAGCATTTTCCCCTACACATCATCCCACAAATTTTTATATGTCATACTTTCATTATTTAGCTTGAAATACTTTATGATTTCCATTGTGATAACATCTTGATCCATAGATTTAGAAATTTGTAGCTTGAGACACCTAGGTGGCTCAGTGGTTGTGTCTGCCTTCGGCTCAGGGCATGATCGAGTCCCACATGGGACTCCCTGTGAGGAGCCTGCTTCTCTCTGCCTATGTCTCTCATGAATAAATGAATAAAATATTTTTTTAAAGAAATTTGTAGCTTAATATTTTGTTGTTACTGATTTCTAGTTTAGTTCTACTGTGGTAAGACAACATACTCTTAGCTAATTTCAGTTCTCTGAAATTCGTTGAATTTACTTTACGGCTCAACATATAATCTATTTTTTTTAAAAGATTTTATTTATTCATGAGAGACACACACACAGAGAAAGAGAGGCAGAGACACAGGCAGAGGGAGAGGCAGGCTCCATGCAGGGAGCCCAATGTGGGACTTGATCGCAGCACTCCAGGATCACATGCCCTGAGCTAAAGGCAGATGCTCAACTGCTGAGCCACCCAGGTGTCCCAACATATAATCTATTTTGATAAATGTTTCATGTGCATTTCAGAAGAATGTGTGTTCTAAAGTTACTGAATGTAGTGTTCTATTATATGTCTAGTTGGTTAAGTGTGGTTCAAATCTCCTATATCCTAATTTTTTTGTCTGATTAGTCTATCAGTTACTGTAAGTCTATCAGGGGTACGTTAAAGCTCTACATATAATTATGGATTTGTCTATTTTTCCCTTTAGTTTTGCTTTATATATTTTCAACTTATTTTATTAGGCTCATCAAAACTTAAGATTCCTATTGTCCAACTGACCTTTTATCGTGAAGAAATGTCTTTGTGTCTAACATACATCTTGCCTTAAGGTCTGCTTTGTCAACGCTAACATAGTCTCAACAGCTTTTAATGTTCCCAACTTTTACTTTCAATCAAATTGTGTCTCTTGTTATTTTTAAAACTCCAGTTTAACATGGTTTGTCTTTAAACAGGAGTGTTAAGGTCATTTAACACTTAATCATGGATATAGCTTAAATCTACCATCCTGCCATTTGCTGTCCATTTTCCCCAACTGCTCCTTATTCCTTTACTCTCCTTTTAAGAATTCTTTAAAATAGCTAAAATGATATTTATGTCTTTGGTGGTTGCTATGAATACAGCACATCCCTATTTCAGTGTAGCTTCAATTAATATTATCCCTCCATAGGTACAATCACAGTATACTCTCATTTAATCTTTTTTTCTTCTGTGTTTATGTTGTCATATATTTTTGACATATATTATAAACCAAACAATATAGTGTTATGCTTTTTGCTTAAAACAATTATCTTTTAAATAATTTTTAACAGGTAAAAGGTATTCTATATTTACCTACATACTTACCATTTATGTGTTCTTCATTCTTTCCTGTACATGATTTTCAGCAACCTACGGCCTTAAGAACTCGCATTAGCATTTCTATAGTAATGGGGATGTCAGTTTTTGGTTACCAGAAAATGCTTTTTTTTTAAAAAAAGATAATTTTGTAGGGTGTGTGGGTGATGCAGTTGGTTAAGCATCAGACTCTTGGCTTCAGGTCAGGTTGTGATCTCAGGGCTGTGAGATCAAGCCCCATGTCATGCCCCATGGTCAGCACAGAGTCTGCATAGGACTCTCTCTCTCTCTGCTCCCACCCCCCACACTCTCTCTCTCTAAAATAAATATTTAAAAAAAAAAGATAAAGAGGGGCTGCACCCTGCTACCTTTGGTAGCCGCACCCCAGGAGCGCAATTCCAGCAGCACAGACCCGGGATCCCAGGGTGCCAGGGGACACAGCCTAGGATCCTGCGTTCCCCCCGGACAGGTGGAGGCGGGGAGGGCACAGGACAGCGAGGACTCTCCCGCGGCCAGGTGCCCCCAAGCTATGCAGGTCAGCGCCCCCCCACCCGCAGGCCAGTGCGGATTGGGAGACTGTGGTAGTTACTGCGGGAGCTGACTCCAGAGCTGGAGAGCTGGCTGCAGCCAGTGTTGTTGTCCCTCCTGGTGTCACCCTGTGCCTGGGATGGAGTAGGGCCATCAGGGAACAGGGGCCTCACAGGATAGACAACTCCCATTGAGCCGTGCACCTGGCAGGGGGCAGGGCAGGTCCCCCAGGTGCACACACCTGAGAATCAGCACAGCAGGCCCCTCCCCCAGAAGACCAGCTGGCAGGAAAGGGGAAGAACAAGTTCTTGACCAACCAGCACTGGAAAACTCCAGGGGAAGTCGAGGGATTTACAGTATATAGAACCAGAGGATACCCCTCCTTGTTTTCTTTTTTTCTTCTGTTTTCCAGTACAACTCGTTTTTAGCCACTCTGCACTGAGAAAAATGACTAGAAAGAACTCACCACAAAGGAAAGAGTCAGAAACACTACTCTGACTCTTTGGATTTGGATTACAATTCAGTGTCAGAAAACCAATTCAAAAGCACAATTATAAAGGTACTGGTGGCTCTGGAAAAAAGCATAAAGGATTCAAGAGACTTCATGACTGAAGAATTTAGATCTAAAAAAAAAAAAAAAGAATTTAGATCTAATCAGGCCGAAATTAAAAATCAATTAAATGAGATGCAATCCAAACTGGAGGTCCTAATGACGAGGGTTAATGAGGCAGAAGAAAGACTGAGTGACATAGAAGACAGGTTGATGGCAAGGAAGGAAGCTGAGGAAAAAAGAGGAAAACAAAAGACCACGAGGAAAGGTTAAGGGAAATAAGTGACAGCCTCAGAAGGAAAAATCTACATTTAATTGGGGTTCCAGAGGGCGCTGAAAGGGACAGAGGACCAGAAAGCATATTTGAATAAATCATAGCTGAGAACCTCCCCAACTTGGGGAGGGAAACAAGCTTTCAGATCCAGGAGATAGAGAGATTCCCACCCCCCTAAAATCAATAAAAACTGTTTAACACCTAGACATTTAATAGTGAAACCTGCAAATTCCAAGGATAAAGAGAAAATCCTTAAAGCAGCAAGAGACAAGAGATCCTTAACTTACATGGGGAGAAATATTAGATTAACAGCAGAGACCTGGCAGGCCAGAAAGGGCTGGCAGGATATATTCAGGGTCCTAATGAGAAGAACATGCAGCCAAGAATACTCTATCCAGCAAGGCTCTCATTCAGAATAGAAGGAGAGATAAAGAGCTTCCAAGATAGGCAGAAACTGAAAGAACATGTGACTACCAAACCAGCTCTGCAAGAAATGTTAAGGCGGGACTCTGTAAAAGAAAGTGGAAGCCCAAAGAAATAAGCCACAAAAACAGGGACTGAATAGGTATTATGATGACACTAAATTCATAGCTTTCAATAGTAACTCTGAATGTGAATGGGCTTAATGGTCCCATCAAAAGACGCAGCGTTTCAGACTGGATAAAAAAGCAAGACCCATCTATCTGCTGTCTACAAGAGACTCACTTTAGACCTAAGGACACCTACAGCCTGAAAATGAAAGGTCGGAGAACCATTTAGTATTCAAATGGTCCTCAAAAGAAAGCAGGGGTAGCCATCCTCTCATATCAGATAAATTAAAGTTTATCCCAAAGACTGCAGTAAGAGATGAAGAGGGACACTCTATCATACTTAAAGGATCTATCCAATGAGAGGACGTAACAATCATGAATATTTATGCTCCTAATGTGGGAGCTGCCAAGTATATCAATCAATTAATAACCAAAGTAAAGACATACTTAGATAATACTGGGAGACGTCAACACGGCGCTTTCTGCAAATGACCAATCTTCTAAGCACAACATCTCCAAAGAAACAAGAGCTTTAAATGATACACTGGACCAGATGGATTTCACCAGAAAATGCTTTTTTTTTTTTTTAAAGATAATTTTGTAGGGTGTGTGGGTGGTGCAGTTGGTTAAGCATCCGACTCTTGGCTTCAGGTCATATTTACAGAACTTTACATCCAGACGCAACCGAATACACATTCTTCTCAAGTGCACATGGAACTTTCTCCAGAATAGACCACATACTGGGTCACAAATCAGGTCTTAATGGATACCAAAAGATTGGGATCGTCCCCTGAATATTTTCAGACCATAATGCTTTGAAACTTGAACTCCATCACAAGAGGAAATTTGGAAGAAATTCAAACACGTGGAAGTTAAAGAGCATCCTGCTAAAAGATGAAAGGGTCAACCAGGAAATTAGAGAAGAATTAAAAAGATTCATGGAAACCAATGAGAATGAAGATACAACCATTCAAAATCTTTGGGATACAGCAAAAGCAGTCCTGAGAGGGAAATACATCACAATACAAGCATCCCTCAAAAAATTGGAAAAAAACTCAAATACACAAGCTAACCTTGCACCTAAAGGAACTGGAGAAAGAACAGCAAATGAAACCTACACCCAGCAGAAGAAGAGAGTTAGTAAAGATTCGAGCAGAACTCAATGAAATAGAGACCAAGGGAACTGTAGAACAGATCAACAAAACCAGGAGTTGTTTCTTTGAAAGAATTAGTAAGATAGACAAACCATTAGCCAGCCTTATTAAAAACAAAAGAGAAAAGACTCTAATTAAAATCATGAATGAAAAAGGAGAGATCACCACCAATACCAAGGAAATACAAACGATTTTAAAAACATATTATGAGCAGCTATGTGTCATTAAATTAGGCAATCTAGAAGAAATGGACGCATTTCTGGAAAACTACAAACTACCAAAACTGGAACAGGAAGAAATAGAAAGCCTGAACAAGCCACAACCAGGGAGGAAATTGAAGCAGTCAACAAAAACCTCCCAAGACACAAAAGTCCAGGACCAGATGGATTCCCAGGGGAATTCTATCAAACGTTTAAAGAAAAAACAATACCTATTCTACTAAAGCTGTTCTGAAAGACAGAAAAGGATGGAATACTTCCAAACTCATTCTATGAGGCCAGCATCACCTTAATTCCAAAACCAGACAAACACCCCACCAAAAAGGAGAATTTTTGACCAATAGCCCTGAAGAACACAGATGCAAAAATTCTAAACGAGATACTAGCCAATAGGATCGAACAGTACATTAAGAAGATTATTCACCACGACCAAGTGGGATTTATTCCCGGGATGCCAGGCTGGTTCAACACTCATTAAGCAATCAATGTGATATATCATATCAACAAGAGAAAAAACAAGAACCATATGATCCTCTCAATAGATGCAGAGAAAGCATCTGACAAAATACAGCATCCATTCCTGATCAAACTCTCCAGAGTGTAGGGATAGAGGGAACATTCCTCAGCATCTTAAAAGCCATTTATGAAAAGCCCACAACAAATATCCTTCTCAATGGGGAAACACTGGGAGCCCTTCCCCTAAGATCAGGAACACGACAGGGATGTCCACTTTCACCACTGCTATTCAACATAGTACTAGAAGTCCTGGCCTCAAAAATCAGGCAACAAAAAAGAAATGAAAGACATTCAAATTGGCAAAGAAGTCAAACTCTCCTTCTTTGCAGATGACATGATACTGTACATAGAAAACCCAAAAGTCTCCACCCCAAGATTGCTAGAACTCATACAGCAATTAGGCAGTGTGGCAGGATACAAAATCAATGCCCAGAAATCAGTGGCATTTCTATACACTAACAATGAGACTGAAGAAAGAGAAATTAAGGAGTTAATCCCATTTACAATTGCACCCAAAAGCATAAGATCCCTAGGAATAAACCTAACCAAAGAGGTAAAGGATCTATACCCTAAGAACTACAGAACACTTCTGAAAGAAATTGAGGAAGACACAAAGAGATGGAAAAACATTCCATGCTCATGGATTGGAAGAATTAATATTGTGAAAATGTCAATGCTACCCAGGGCAATTTACACATTTAATGCAATCTCTATCAAAATACCATGGACTTTCTTCGCAGAATTGGAACAAATCATCTTAATATTTGTGTGGAATCAGAAAAGACCCCGAATAGCCAGGGGAATACTGAAAAAGAAAACCAGAGTCAGGGTTATCACAATACCGGATTTCAGGTTGTACTACAAAGCTGTGATCAAGACAGTGTGGTACTGGCACAAAAACAGATCAATGGAACAGAAGAGAGAATCCAGAAATGGGGCCCTCAATTCTATGGTCAACTAATATTTGACAAAGCAGGAAAGACTATCCACTGGAAAAAGGACAGTCTCTTCAATAGATGGTGCTGGGAAAAGTGGACAGTCCCGTGCAGAAGAATGAAACTAGACCATTCTCTTACACCATACACAAAGATAAACTCAAAATGGTTGAAAGATCTAAATGTAGACAAGAATCCATCAAAATCCTAGAGGAGAACACAGGCAACACCCTTTTTGAACTTGGCCACAGCAACTTCTTGCAAGATACATCTATGCAGGCAAGGGAAACAAAAGCAAAAATGAATTATTGGGACTTAATCAAGATAAAAAGCTTATGCACAGCAAAAGAAACAGTCAACAAAACTTAAAAGACAAAAAAAAAAAAAAAACCTTAAAAGACAGCCTATAGAATGGGAGAAGATATTTGCAAATGACGTATCAGATAAAGGGCTAGTATCCAAGATCTATAAAGAACTTATTAAACTCAACAGCAAAGAAACAAACAATTCAATCATGAAATGGGCAAAAGACATGAACAGAAATGTCACAGAGGAAGACACAGACATGGCCAACAAGCACATGAGAAAATGCTCCACATCACTGGCCATCAGGGAAACACAAATCAAAACCACAATGAGATACCACCTCACACCAGTGAGAATGGGGAAAATTAACAAGGCAGGAAACAACCAATGTTGGAGAGGATGTGGAGAAAGGGGAACCCTCTTGCACTGTTGGTGGGAATGTGAACTGGTACAGCCACTCTGGAAAACTGTGTGGAGGTTCCACAAAGAGTTAAAAATAGAACTGCCCTACGACCCAGCAATTGCACTGCTGGGGATTTATCCCAAAGGTACAGATGCAGTGAAACGCCGGGACACCTGCACCCCAATGTTTATAGCAGCAATGTCCTTAATAGCCAAACTGTGGAAGGAGCATCGGTGTCCGACGAAAGATGAATGGATAAAGATGTGGTCTATGTATACAATGGAATATTCCTCAGCCATTACAAACGACAAATACCCACCATTTGCTCCGACATGGATGGAACTGGAGGGTATTATGTTGAGTGAAGTAAAGGACAAACATCAGAAAAGGACAAACATTATATGGTCTCATTCATTTGGGGAATATAAAAAATACTGAATGGGAATAAAGGGGAAAGGAGAGAAAATGAGTGGGAAATATCAGAGAGGGTGACAGAACATGAGAGACTCCTAACTATGGGAAACCAACAAGGGGTGGTGGAAAGGGAGGTGGGCAGGGTGTTGGGGTGACTGGGTGACGGACATGGAGGGGGGCACTTGACAGGATGAGCACTGGATGTTATGCTATATGTTGGCAAATTGAACTTCAATAAAAAAATACAAAAATAAAAGATAAGATAATTTTACTGGATATATAATTTTGAGGCTTTTTTTCTTTCTGTACTTTAAAGATGCCATTCCATGGTCTTTGTTTTTAATTATTTCTTACAAGAAGTCAATGAAATTCATATTATTGCCATATATATATACCAATATGAATTTCATTGACTTCTATATAATATGAATTTTATATATATAAATATATATAATATATATCTTCATATTTCTCTTTATCTTCAGATAAATATATATATATATTTATATTTCTCTTTATCTTCAGTTTTCAGTAATTTAACCATAGAGTACTTAGGTGCTATTTTCCATTCTATTTATTCATTTGGCATTCACTAAACTTCCTGAATCTGGAGACCGTCCTCAGATTTGGAAAATTTGAGGCTGTTTCTTTAAGCTTTTTTATGCCCCATTCTTTCTCTGGACCTCCAATTACATGTGTGTTATTACATTTGATATTATTTTGCTCTTTTCTTTCTTTATGTCACTTTGGATAACTTCTATTAACCTACCTTGAAAGTTCATTGATCCTATCTTTTGCAGTGCCTAATTTGCTGAAAAGCATAACCAATTTTTAAAAAAACTTTTAGTACTGTATTTTTTCAATTCTAGAAATTCTATTTCTTTTTTTAGAATTTCTGCATCTCCTGAGATAAGCCACCTTTTCACTCATTATAGCCATCTTTTTTCTGTATATTCTTTAACATATGTTTTATGATTAAAAAATTTAAAAAAAATTCATTAATGTATGGTTGACATACAATATAATCCAGTATTTAGGTGTACAGCATAATGATTCAACAATTCTATATGTTATGCTCAGTTCATTATTACAGTATTATTGACTATATTCCTTACACTGTACTTTTCATCTCCATGACTTATAACTGAGAGTTTGTACTTCTTAATTCCCTTCATCTGTTACACCCACCCCTCCAACTCCCTTCCCTCTGGCAACTACCAGCTTGTTTTCTGCACTTATGATTCTTTTTTTAAGTTTTATTTATTTGAGAGAGAAAGAGTTCTAGAGAATGGAGTGGGGAGCGGCAGAGGCAGAGAGAGAATCCCAAGCAGACTCCGTGCAGTGTGTGGAACCTAACACAGGGCTTGATCTCAGGACCCAGACATCACGATCTGAGCCAAAACCAAAAGCCAGGCACTTAACTGACCGTGCCACCCAGGCGCCCTTCTGTACTTATGATTCTGTTTCTATTTTTGTTTGCTCATTTGTTTAACAGATCCCCATATTAGTGAAATTATATGATATTTGTCTTTGACTTACTTCACTTAGCATAATACCCTCTAGGTCCATCCACAGCGTCATACATGGCTAGATCTTATTGTTTTTTATGGCTGAGTAACTTTCCAGTGTGTGTGTACACCTACAAACATCTTTATCCATTCATTTATCAATGAGTACCTAGGTTGCTTCCATAACTTGCCCATCGTAAATAATGATGCAATGAACATAGAGTTACATATATATTTTCAAATTAGCATTTTCTTAAGGTAAATACACAGTAGTGGAATTACTAAATTACATATTTCCATTTTTAATATTTTGAGGAAACTCCATCATATTGTTTTCCACAGTGATTGTACTAATTTATACCACAGCAACAGTATATGATTCTCTTTTCTCCACATCATTGCCAATACTTGTTACTTCTTGTCTTTTTGATAATAGCCATTTTGACAGTTGTAAGGTGGTATCCCATTGTGCTTTTGACTTGTATTTCCCTGATGACTAAAGACATTGAGCATTTTTTCATGTATCTGTTGGTCACTTGTATGTCTTCTTTAAAGAAATATCTATTCAGGTCTTCACCCATTTTTAAATCAGATTATTTGGGTTTTGAGTATTGAGTTGTAGGAGTTCTTTATATATTAGCCCCTTATCAATATCATTTCCATATATATTATCCTATTTGGTAGGTTGTTTTTCATTCTGTTGGTTTCCTTTGCTGTGCAAAAGCTTTTTATTTTGGTATCGTCCCAAGAGTTTATTTTGCTTTTGTTTCCCTTTCCTGTTAAGATACATCAATGATCTTTAATGTTTTGTAATAGTTGCTTTATTTTGTAAAAGATTTAATTTATTTATGAAAGAGAGAGAGAGAGGAGAAAGGGAGGGAGAGAGAGAGAGAGAGAGAATGAGAAAGAGAGAGATCTACAAGCAGGAGGGAGGGGCAGAGGAAGAAGCAAGCTCCTTATTGAGGAGGGGGCTGATACAGGACTCATCCAAAGACCCTGGGATCATGACCTGAGCCAAAGGCAGATGCTTAACTAATTGAACCACCCAGATAAACCTGTAATAGTTGTTTTAAAGTCCTAATATACTAATTTGCATAACTGGGTCATCTAAAAGTCTGCTTACATTGACTGTTTTCTCTTGTTCATGGGTCACATTTTTTTGCTTACTTGTATGTCTCATAATTTTAGGCTGTATTCCAGACATTGTGGCTGAAATAGTAAAGACTGTCCTATCATTTTGGCTTATTTCCCAGAAAGTGCAAGCCATTTCCTTGATCTGATCATTCAAAATCCTTCTTGAGTTGAGTTCAAGTTGGGTCACAGCTAAAATTAAATTTCACTTGTGTTTGGCTCAATCTCCAGTCTCCTGAGCCATACATAATATTAAAAAAAATCTTACCAGTGTATGATCTAGAAGGGGTTAAACTGCAATTTCAGTTAGCTCTGGTTTGCCTTTGGATTTCAGTCTGGCAAATATTCTGAATCCCATCATTGCAAGAATGATGGTCTGGACAATATCTCCCTGCTTACAAGTCTCTTCTCTATCCCTTCCTTCTTGCCAAAACTTGGAAGGTCCAGGGAGGAGTGGAGAGGAACTAACAGAGAAGAAGTGCTAGACCAAATTATTTGTCCTTGCATTTGAGTCTCCAAAGCATGGCTAATTTAGCCTTGTGTATAAAGCAGGCCTATCTGTACCATGACGAGGCACCAGTGGGTATAGAAGCTGCTGTGGTTCTGCTCACCACAAAGGGTTTGCCCTCTGAGAAATTCAGTTCGTTCAGACCTCCCTTTGTCCACTGTTCTTTGCTTGCCCTATAGAAAGTATGACTTTTCAATTTTGTGTGTAATTTTTCTTGTGGTTACCATCAGAGCAAAAGTCTTTTGTGTCCTTCCTAAACAAATGCAGAAGTCTCTATAAGTTAATCAACATGCCTCCCTCAAAATTTTAAATCACTTTAATTCTGATCACCATCTTCCCATCATCCAACTGAAACCATCGACAACTGTTCTTGCTGTCATTGCTCCCATGAAATCTTCCATGTTAATTATTATCAATATTTTCTTTTTCTAGAGTCAATACTAAATAATATTTACCCACATAGTTGCATTTTGTTTACCAGTTTGTTTCTCACACATCCTTTCTGAAATCAAACTTAGTAGATTTTATCCTTTAACAGTTCATTCAGACAGGTGTGTTCTAAAAGTTGGAAGTTTTTAACTGTGACCTTAAAAATTGAGGTAAGGTTCACAAAACAAAACCACTTTAAAGCATACAATTCAGTGACATTCAGTTCATGCACAATTTGCACACCACTACCTTCATCTAATTTCAAAATATTTTCATTACCCCAGAAGAAAACACCATGTCATTAAGCAGCCATTCTCTATTCCCCACTTCCTCTTAGCCTCTGGCAACTACCAACCCACTTTCTATCTCTGTGGATTTATCTATTTTGGATACTTCATATAAATGAAAACATATAATATGTGGTCTTTTAGGTGTGGCTTCATTTCTTAGCAAAATGTTTTTGAAGCTTATCCAAGTTGTAGAATATATCAGTACTTCTTTCTTTTTTATGGCTGAATAATACCCTATTGTATGTGTATACGACAATTTATTCATTCATCATCAATGCAACATTGTGTTGTTTCCACATTTTGGCTTTTGTAAATAATGACACTATGAATATTCATGTATAAGTATTTGAGTTTCCAATTCTTTTGGGTATATATCTAGGAGTGGAATGTCTGGGTCATGTGGTAATTCTAATTTTTCGAAAAACTGCTACAAACTGTTTTCTACAGTGGCTACACTATTTTATGAAGGCTTTACTTTTTAGAATGATAATTTAGGTAGGTAAAGAATTCTAGGTTTACATTTCCATTAGCACATGAGAAATATTTTTCTACTCTTTGCTTCTATTGTTGCTGATGAGAGAGAGATCTACTGTCAATTTAATTGCCAATCCTTTTAATTTTTTGCAAGATGAGTAATTTTACTCATCTTGCTGATTTACTTAAGACATTTGTCTCTGAAGTTCTGTTGTTTCATTTGCCTAGGTACAAATTTATCTTTATTAATCCTGTTCAGGGCCCACTGCACTACTTCAATTTGAGGATTTATATCTTTCTTCCATTCTCAAACATTTTCAGCACTATTGCTACAAATATCACCCCTTCCATATTTTCTCTATATTCTTTGTCTATAACTTCCTTTACACATATGTTGAATCATCTAATCCCACCTTTTGGGTTCCTTAATCTTTTCTATATTTCTCTTTCTATGTTAAACTATGTTGAATTTCCCATCTCTATTTTCCAGTTTCCTAGTTTCTTTTTCAGCTTGATCTAATGACTGTTTAATCCATTTACTCTACCTTACAGCCATTCATTTCCTTAGGTAACTTATGATATTTGACCACAACCTCATTTTCATCTGATTATTGATGTGTGGAAAACTCATGCATCTTGGTTTGTGAAATGTCCCTAATGAAATTGTTTAACATTTGATTCTGTCAAGTTCTCAAAGGTTTCATCTTTCCAGCATCAATTTAATATTAATTTCTAAGTTTGAATTTTGAATCCTCCATACAGGAAATTAGATTTCCCAAGAAAGACCTTTTCCCCCAGAACCCTAAGCAGAAGCAAGGTCTTTTGCATCTTACATGGTGCAGGGAACCTTTCCACAGTCTCTAAATTCCTCTCTAGGTACATTTGAGGCCTCATCTCCGTTCCCTGGTGGCCTTAAAATCCTGGGCATTAGTTATTATAGACAATCTGATAGCTGATTTGCTAACCACTGCCAGTTATTAGTACACTAAGATTATTTCTATCTTGAACTATGTATTTGATTTTTAAATTTTATTATAACCACTGTTTCTCCTTGTGTTCTTAACTAGCTCAATTACAAGGTTACAGGATGTTCCTTTGCTTTGATAGCAAATAACAGCATGGTATACAGAATGCTCTAGGAGTAGAATGTCAGCTACTCTTCTTTTCCATTACTATAGCAAAGAAAATTAGGTACATTAACTAGTTGACTTTTTATAAGACACATGCCCTATAGTGATGAATAATCTGTTAAACTGGAAGTTTGTGCTCTGCTGAAAAGAATAAAAATTATATGCCTTATCTTTTATAGTCAGATATATTAAGATGTGTGAAGATTTTTTTGTCTATTTTATAGATTATAAGACTAACATATTCTGGAGACAATTTTTGTTGACTGGGAAACAATAAGGTATAGAAGGAAGAATATGAAATTTGAAGTTAAAAGCCTTGAAGTCTCAGATCCACACAGACCCTTTAAACTCCAAATCTCATGTTTTGTTTTTTAAGATCTTTTTATTTATTCATTTGAGAAAGAGACACACACAGAGAGAACACAAGCAGAGGGAGAGGCAGAGGAAGAGCGGGAAGCAGACTCGCTGCTGAGCTGGGAGCCCAATGTGGGGCTCAATTCTAGGACCTGGAAATCATGACTCAAGCCAAAGGCAGATGCCCAACCATCTGGACCACCTAGGGGCCCCCAAATCTCATGTTTTTAAACAACTGTGGAATCTTGATTAACTCACTCAACCTCTGTGCCTAAGATTTTTTATTAAAACTGTTCCTTCTACTTAAAAAGATTATTTTGAGTATCATGTGATTATGAAATTGCTACACATATACTCAGTTCTTCCCCCCCCAATAATAATCATTAATAAGTCTTAGACTGAATGGCTGATGTACATTGAGAACAATTTTTAAAAATTGGATGAAAAAAATATCAACAGAAGCAGAACCTTAACAGGCCCTTAGCAAAGTGTGGGGAACTTTAAATTATCACATGAATGTCAGTTATTCTGTTAAGAATTGCTGTGGTTGGAGAGTGGTAGTAAGACCCAGAATCTGACTTTTGGCATTTCTGTATTTATACACCTCCTTCATACCCTTAGAACAACTAGGATAACAAAAAGTGATGCCAAGCCCTCTGTATATTCTTCAAAAAACTATCTACTTAGAATAATGCCTCCAAAGTTGAAAATATAGGTTTCATTTTTTATGTAAATGAATAGTCTCTGAAGTGTGGATATAGAAGAAAAATTTTTTTCTAAAGACCACTAATCCTGTTCTCATATACTAAGGCAGATGAGTGAACAGAAAACAATTATGTTCAAATATTAAACATTTGAGATATCAGAGCATTGGTTTAGTGATATTATCTGAGAGAGAGAGAGAGAGAGAGAGAGAGAGAGAGAGAGAGAGAGAGAAAGCTCTAAAAGAGTTAACCACTTCAGAAATGTTTCCAAAAGCATAGACGCTATTTACACTTTTTACCTCAAAGTATGAGAGCTGAAGCATATTAACAGCAGATTCATCATTTTCTTTATTCACCTTTTTTATTGTCCTTGCTAAAGTTATTAGGCTTTTTAATTTAAAATATAACAAAGAAAAGACGACAGAAAGAAAATTACTCCATAATAGCAAAACTAGTTTCACATAACTATAGTCTCTTTTTGACCCTCCATATTTTCAAGGGAAGTTAAAACTAAGTTGTTAATATTTGCAATCATTACATTTTCTGATAAAGAAAAGAACTTTTATGGTTAAATTTCAATTATTCAATTACTATATGATGAGTAAAGATTTCATCATAAATATTGAGCACTAAATAGTAACTAAAATAAAACATACCCTCTCTCTCTGTGTCTTTCATGGATAAATAAATAAAGTCCTAAAACAAAAACCCACAAAAAAAGAAGTTAGTCAGCTTTTAACTAAAGTTAGTTTTTAAAAGATTTTATTTAATTTTAATTTTTAAAAATTTTATTAAATTCTTAATTTTAATTCCAGTATATTTAACATACAGTGTTATGTTTTTTTTTAAAAAAAGATTTTATTTATTTATTTATTTTTAATTCATTTATGATAGTCACAGAGAGAGAGAGGCAGAGACACAGGCAGAGGGAGAAGCAGCCTCCGGGAGCCCGATGTGGGACTCGATCCCGGGTCTCCAGGATCACGCCCTGGGCCAAAGGCAGGCGCCAAACCGCTGCGCCACCCAGGGATCCCCATACAGTGTTATGTTAGTTTCAGGTGTACAATATAGTGACTCAACAATTCTAGACATTACTTAGTGCTCACCATGGTAAGTACACTATTTAATCCCCATTATCTATCTCACCAATCCTCCCACCCTAAAAAACATTTTAACAGGAAGAGTGTAATCAAAGATCAGTGACTTAATGAAAATGCAAGACACTTAACCAATGATAAATCTACTTCTGCCATAATGCTAGTGACCTTAAAGAATCCATAAATGAGTTTCTAAAAGAAATATCTGACTTTTAAAATATAAGTCAACTGAATGATAAAACAAGTAAAATTTTCGAAGGTTAGAGCATTGCATCATAGAGCTGGAGAAGGGAGATTTGCAAAGTCAACACTGGAAAGAAAATCCTGGTAGAATATATTATTAAGATTGAATCAAATTACAATAGAAGATGAAGAAAGTAACTTTGAATTTTAATAAAAATAATTTGAGAAATTAACAGTAAACTTAGCAAAGTGGTGACTCAAAAAGGTTGGAACACAACAAATGGGAATAGTTCTGAATAAGAAGTGAGAAACAAAATATTTATAAAGATCAGAGATACCTAACCCTAAGAGACAGCCAAGGGGAGATGCAGTTAACAAAGTGGTTAGGCACATGAATAAAAACTAATCAGGAGACAAGTCAAGAAAAGAATAAGATGTAGCTTTCCTTCATATCTATCAAACTTATTACAAATCTTTTTATTAGGAATATTTTGATACATACAAAAGAATATATGACACTTTGTAGTCCCTAATAATTAAAGTATATGATTCACCACTGAAACTTAAAAACTAGAACATTACCAGAATCACAGCATCTACTTTATATTCCTCCTTATTTCTTTTCTCTCCCTCTCAACCAATAAGTATGTTCATAATTTCTGCTTTTTGTTCCCTTCAGAGTTTTACTGCAATGTATACATTCCTAAAATGCAGCTTTTGATTTTGTTTTTTTTTTAGCTTTTGATTTTGAATCTTAAAAAAAATAGTACATGTTGTAGTCTTTTGAAACTAGCTTTTTTCCCACTAGCATTATAACACTAAGATTTATCTGTGCCATTGTTGAGATTTTCATATATTTCATCATGTTTATACTTCATATTATACATTTTAGCACATTTTATCATTTACATTAATAATATTCCATATTCCAGTGAATATTTGGTTGTTTCTAGTATTTATGCTATTACAAATAGTGCTATGAACATTTTAAGATTTTTATTTATTTGAGAGAGAGAGAAGGAGAGAGCATGAGTAGGGGTAGAGGAAGAAGGGGAAGGAGAGGGTTGATCAGACTTCATGCTGAGAGTGGAGCCCGATGTGGGGCTCAATCTCATGACTCTGAGATCATGACCCAAGCCAAAATCAAGAGTTGGATGCTCAACCACCTGAGCCACCCAGGCACCCCTGAACGCTTTTATACATGTCACCTGGTTTATGTTTGCAAGAGCTTCCTTAGGGTATACTCAAAAGTTGTAGTGCTGGGTCAATGCCAATGTCCAATTTTATAGGACAGTGACAACTGTTTCCCAGGTACACACCTATATTTCATTTCTTAGCTTCCCTTGCAGGAACAAGTAGCCACATAACCAAGATCTAGCCATGGGAAGGGGGCTAGCTGGAGGGAAACCATGGTTGAAAATAGCAGCAGTTCCTTCAAACAAGTTTTTAATAATTGTAGAAAGCAGGGCTTCCTTGATGACTCAACATACCATTCCCAATATTATTAGATGAACAGTAAGTAAACTTCTATTGTGTTTTAGACATTGGGTGATTATTGGATTCATATGCCACATTAGCTTATTCTACACTAATAAAGAAAGAGACACATTCATTTGAGGAATATAAAAAATAGTGAAAGGGAATAAAGGGGAAAGGAGAGAAAATGAGTGAGAAATATCAGAGAGGGTGACAGAACAGGAGAGACTCCTAACTCTGTGAAACGAACAAGGGGTAGTGGAAGGGGAGGTGGGTGGGGGGATGGGGTGAATGGCTGACAGACACGGAGGGGGGCACTTGACGGGATGAGCACTGGGTGTTATGCTATATGTTGGCAAATCAAACTCCAATAAAAAATATAAAAATAAATAAAATTTAAAAAAAAAGACACCTTGAAGTGGGGTGCTTCCAGAACAAAAGTCTAAAATATGTGAGATCTGCTTAATGTCTGACAGCACAGGAACAGAGCTGGTAACTGTGATATTATTGCCTGTGATAATGTGGAGGGCAGACACAGTATGTAGATCTAACCTAGAGAAGAGGCTAGAAAGTGCCAAAAGGTTAGTGACTAATGGCTTATCATTGCTGTATTTAGCAAGGCATTACAAGAAAGTAAGCTACTCAGGATAAAACTGGTTAGCTTGCAAGCAGAAAAAAGGAGAGAGAGAGCACAGAAACTGAAGGCCTTGGACTGTTGAAAAAGCCAATTATGTCTAAATATTACTTTCCAAAATTTGAAAGTACCTTGAGCTACAAGAGATTACTTGAAATTCTCTGTTACATATATTAACTAAGCCCTGTAGCAAAGACTAGATTAAAGTTGCTTCCTTTCTTTCCAAGCCTATTATTGTTGCAGATACCACTGAGAAAGAGAAGCATAGAGGCAAAAAGTAAAATACAGGAGTCCTGAGGCTGTAGTCTAGGAAATATCTGTGGGTGGGTTACAGGCACAGCGAACTAACTAGAATCAAATCAGAAAGACTAGCGACTTCTTAAATTCTGTCAAGTCCATCCAAGATCTTGGCCTAAAATATCCATTATAAACTCATCCTCAAGTGTCCAAAGCTGCACAGGTAAGAAATGACTGTGAGATAGGAAGAGACCCCAAGATATCCCACTTCGGGAGAATTATGGAAGAGGAAAAACCTTCCAGAGGTTGGAGTTAAGGTCACCAAAACCAGTGGCAAGAGAATTCTTCACAGAAAACAGAGTAGGAACTTCCCCTACTGCCAGCACAAGGGGGACTTCTTAATGCTGGCCTAGCAGAATCCCATCGTTGCTATAGAACAGTAACTACTGTGTCTTGCAATCCTCCCCTTCTCAAATTTTGTTTATTGCAGTCACCCTGTCCCTGATCCTGAACAAGGAGAGGGGCAGTAGTTGGAAAAAGGTAACAAAATCATGAAGCAACACATGCAGATATGATGGAGAGAACTGTATATTAGCCAGAGATCCTACACTTGGAGCTGGATGCAGTGAATGGATGGGATTGGTTCATCTCTTGGGGATGAGGTTGTGTTCTGTGTGGAAATAAAGATCACCAATATGGTAATCTGGTAACCAGAAAGGCAGACTATGGCATAAGTAGCTAGCTGCTCACAAAATGTCATGTTTTTCTCTTTTCCTGGGCATACATGCCTAATTATGTGCCCAGGAAGAATAGGGCTATGTGGATTTTGGAGAAAAGCTAGCTGAGTCTGCTTCTTTTACAGCAGTCAGGTGGGGCTATGTGGTTGGATTATTATCAAGTTAAATGTGAGGCCATGATATGTGTCATTTGCACACAGGATTTCCCAGCATGCTCCTCCATGCAATTATCTAAATTTTACTATAGATTACCATGTGTCATTAATATTATACGTCATCAGTACTTTTCCCCTAAAATTGTGTAACATAAAAATTTTTCAAAAGGATTTAAAAATATACAGCAGATAAATGTTAACCAAAACAAAGCACAGTCATGCTATTATTATTAGACAAGACAAATGTCAAGATAAAAATATAAATGTAAATGGAGATAACAGCTATATAACAATAAAATATTTACTTCACCATGAAAATGTAACAATTTAAAAATGCATCTCTGTGTAATAATACTGCCTCAAAAGATGTAAAGCAACAAACTGACAGAACTACATGGAGAATTATACAAATAACCATTACAATTGTACATTTTGACATATTTCTCTTTGTTACTGACAGGTCAAGGAGGCAAAAATCAACAAAGGTTAGACCACTTAAACAATCTTAAGCTAATCCACCTATATGACATTCTAACATCTGACAAAGCACATATTCTTTTAATGCACACATAAAACAAATGTTGAAAAATACAGACCATGTTCTCTAACCATAAAGAAATCTAGTATGATGTAAATAAAAAAGGGTAAAGTTAAAATTATTATATATTTGGAAATTAAGAAACTTCTAAATAATATATGGGGGATTCTGGGAAGATGGTAGGGATATAGCTTTTGAATTGTTACAAATCCTCAAAACCAACAACTACGTAGCAAAAGCAATACAAAAAAATATTTAAAACAAAACTACATGAACAAAACAACACTGTTAAGAAAATAAAAGATCAACCACAGACTGGGAGAGAATATTTGCAAAACATATATCTGATAAAGGATTAGTATCCCCAAAATATATGAAAATTTTCAAAACTTAAGAAACAAACAATCTAACTTATTTATTTATTTTAGAGAAAGAGAGAGCAGTCTGTGCCAGCCAGAAGAGGGAAGAAGAGGGAGAGGGAGAGGGAAAGAGAGAATCCCAAGCTGACTCTGTGCTGAGTGTGGACCCAGATGTGGAACTCAATCTCACAATCCTGAGATCATGACCCTGAGATCATGACCTGAGCCAAAACCAAGAGTCAGATGCTCAACTTATTGAGCCACCTAAGTGCCCCACAACCTAATTTAAAATGCACAAAATATTTGAACAGACAATTCGCTAAAGAAAATATATAGATGCCAAATAAGGCACAAAGAGATATTCAGCAATTCATAAGCGAAATGCAATTAATTATAATAACTTTACAAATGTAAAAATTATCATAACAACTTTGGACAGATGGTAACTAGACTTATAGTGGGGATCATTTCCTAAAGTATAAAAATACCGAATTACCATGATGTATACCTGAAATTACTAGGATATTGTATGTCTTTATACCTCAATTTTTTACCAAAAAGGAAAAAGAAAGAATTTTAACAGGAAAAAAAAAAAAAAAGACAGCACCCCTCAAAGTATGTTCAGTGTTCAGAGACCCATGACAATCATCTCAGACTCCTTTAAGGATTCCACAGGTCAAAAGTATTCTCAATACAAAGATGTTATTTACCTTTTCTGTATTAATACTTCCATTGATGGTGCAAAAGAAATGGTAGGTAAAATTGGTGGTTCCTTAGCACAAATAAAGGCAGTGGGATGAACTGTACTTAGAGTCATTTTGGCTTTCAATGCCAGGCCATCAGTGTTTAATAATAATAATAATAATGGGGGGTACCTGGATGATAGTGGTGGAGCATCTGCCTTTGGCTCAGGGCGTGATCCCGGGGTCCTGGGATTGAGTTCCACATCAGGCTCCCTGCAGGGAGCCTGCTTCTCCCTCTGCCTTGTCTCTGCCTCTATCTGTCTCTCATGAATAAATAAATAAAATCTTTAAAAGTAATAATAATAAAACCCCAGAAGTTTCACTTAAGAATGTCCTGGACAGGGATCCCTGGGTGGCGCAGTGGTTTGGCGCCTGCCTTTGGCCCAGGGCGCGATCCTGGAGACTCGGGATCGAATCCCACATCGGGCTCCCGGTGCATGGAGCCTGCTTCTCCCTCTGCCTGTGTCTCTGCCTCTCTCTCTCTCTCTCTCTCTCTCTCTCTCTCTCTTTCTCTCTCTCTGTGACTATCATAAATAAATAAAAATTAAAAAAAAAAGAATGTCCTGGACAAAGCAGAAACAAATGATTTTTATTGAATCTTGACTTTTGAGCACACATCTTTTGAATTTCTGTGTGACAAAATGGTAAGTACACATAAAAGGTTTCAAACAGTTTTTGATCCCAATCACTGAGTCATTGAGGACTCAGCAGCCTCCTCTACTGAGCCCCCCTCACCACACAACACCTCACCCAACCACTGCCCTGCTGCCACCTTCTCCCACAGAGAAAAAGGAATCATACTGTATGTCCACTATCAAGAACCTCCACTCTTTCCACCCCCACTTTGCTGATGCAAGTGAAAGCAGTTATCTGCTTCTTGCTGGCACTGAGGATTATATCCATTTAAGAATTCAACAGAGAAGTGGGAGGAAGACCCTTACTACTGTCTGTCCAAAGTATCAAGGATAATTACAATAAAAAGCTAGAGAAGGCATTTAAGAAGAAATTTGCCTGCAATGGTACTGTAATTGAGCATTCAGGATATGGAGAATTTAGCTAAAGGGTCACCAGCACAAGAACATAGGCCAGTTCCTCAAAGAGACAGGATTGGCTAAGGAGGACCAGTTGAAGCTTCATGGGTTTAAAAAAGTGCCTTTGGCTCTCTGAAGCTTAAGTGAGGATTTCCAGGCAATGAGTAGAATTTCCTTACTTTCCCTTGTCACAAGTTTAAAAACCTCACAGCTTATATAATGAAACCATTTGGGCTCTGCTGTAACTCTTCCATGCAATAAACTGAAAAGAGCCAAAAGAAAAAGGTTCAAATGGTGTCTTAAGGAAAAATCAATTGTTTGAGCTGCAAACTAGTCACTTTTTTCAACTAGTCATTTTTTCTTTTTCTATTTATTCATGAGAGACAGAGAAAGAGAGAAAGAGTGAGAGAGAGAGTCAGAGACACAGGCAGAGGGAGAAGCAGGCTCCTTGCAGGGAGCCTGACGTGGGACTCGATCCCGGGTCTCCAGGATTAGGCCCTGGGCTGAAGGCGGCGCTAAGACTGTGAGCTCCCGGGGCTGCCCCTAGTCATTTTTTCTTAATGAAATATTTTAACATGAAAGAAACAACTGACATATATTATGGTAATTCAGACTAAAGTACATAAAGACATTTTCTAAAAAATGAAGTGAGCCTGCCACTTCAAGGAAAATTGTGCCAATGATAAAATTCAAGCTTTTGATTAAAAATTAGAATTTTTAAAAACTTGTACTGCCTACTGTGAATTGTCAGTGTCCCAAATATTTTTTCTCTTTTAAGATTTTTATTTACTTATTTGAGAGAGAGAGAGAGAGAGAGAGCGCACAAGCAGGGGGAGGGGCAGAGGGATATGGAGAAGAAGGCTCCCACTGAGCAGGGAGCCAGATGAGGGATTCCATCCCAGTACCCTGGGATCAGGACCTGAGCTAAAAACAAACATTTAATCGAGTGAGCCACCCAGGCACCCCCAGATCTTTTATTTTAAATAAAGATTTTATTTACTTATTTATGGAGAGAGAGAGAAAAAAAGAACATGCACATGAGCAAGCAGGAGCAGGGCAGAGGGTGAAGGTGCCAGAGAATCTCAAGCAGACTCCAAGCTGAGTGCAGAGCTGATGTGAGGCTCTCATGACCCTGAGAATAGGACCTAAGCTGAAATCAAGAGTGCAAGGATCAACTGAGCCACACAGGTGACCCTGTCAGTGTCCCAAATCTTGATATTTTCCAAATGATAAATTAATGTTTCAAAATGCATGCTGAATAAGGAAAAGATCTATTCAAAGTATAAAGACAAATGGAGTTTACCTTTGTAAAGTATAAAAGTTGATTGCCATAGTTTTTAAATTCCATTTGCAACTACTCTTTAAGAAACTGTCACCTATTAAGTTTAGATGTCAAATCAAAATATCCACCATTAGATGAATAGGCTATTAAAGTATTCTTCTGGGCAGCCCGGGTGGCTCAGCAGTTTAGTGCCGCCTTCAGCCAGGGTGTGATCCTGAAGACCTAGGATCGAGTCCCACGTTGGGCTCCCTGCATGGAGCCGGCTTCTCCTTCTGTCTGTGTTTCTGCCTCTTTCTCTCTCTGTATCTCTCATGAATAAATAAATAAAATCTTTAAAAATAAATAAAATATTCTTCCCTTTTCCAACTACATATACAAAGCTTTATGGTAGAAGCAAATGAAATAACATTTAAGATAATCAGGAAAAGAAAATGTAAAGAATGACGTTTATATCCAGAAAAACTGGTTTTCAAGTATAAAGGGCACAAACTGGTATCCACATACAAGACCTCAGAGAATACTGTTCCCATGAACTCTTCCTAAAGAATGAATCTTCTGGAGAACAAGCACCAGACAACAAAATGACTACATAGACATCAAATAGAGACTAGTGTGAGCATTATTCATAAGCTCAAATGAGAGTTTAAAAGGAGGGGGTACAATATATGATGGCTATACACCTGACAATGTAGATTTAGTACAGTCATTTGAAAGCAGGAGTGAGGAGAAAGAGAGAACATATGCAAAAAAGTCACGTTTTCAGTAATTACCCTGATAAAAACTATATTAGTATTGTTATTCTGAGGCTATAGTGTCTGTGTTGTGAATAAAGCAAATGAGCAAATATAGGAATACTCTAATTCTATAATCTCCTATGTCAGAACCAGGATTATTAGTATGAAAGAAAGGAGATAACAGATGTTCAGACTGATGAAGTGATAACTTAAAATCCTGAATTTGCATCAGATATATCAGTATGAAATCATGAGTTTCTCATCTCTCTATATATGTTCACTATATTGAAAAGGCCTCGGTATACCTCTAGTAACCAGACTGTGGTCCTGAAATATCCTTTCCCACAAAAAGAAACCAATGCTTCTTCAAAAAATGGCTGATTCCAGGTCTAGGGCAGGGAATATATGAGATAAATCTAATACATCTGTATATTTGTCAAGAAGGCAACTATCAAAACTACTAGGGTCATGTAAAAGGACTGAGGAGTCAAAGTTAAGATCATTTGAATTTCAATAAAAGTAATAATAGCAATGAGTTGAAAACCATTGAACAGGTTTAAATTAATACATTTATGATACTTGTAAAAAATCTAAGTCCCCTTCAGAAGATGGTAAGAAACCAACTAATTTTTAAGTAATTTCAGGCTTATTTGAAAGTTGCAAACTTATAGAAGTTTGAAAGTTTCAAACTTACAGGAAAGTTTCTCATTCTTTTTCTACATATACATATACATACACATATATATACACACACACACACAAACACACACACACATACATACACATATATGTATATGGAGAAAATATATATAATGTTATAAAATATGTTACATTAATTAAACAGGGAGGCTATTAGACTGATTCTGATGCTGTGACAGCCTACTTAACAACTAAAAATCTAAGCTTTTAAGTGCCCCAAAATTACAAAATCAGAACACTAAGGACAACCAATCACAAAGGGCAAATGAGGTTTTAAGATATATCCAACTAGATCACTTCTTGTCTTTGCTTTTCCACCTTCTCTCTTAAAGCCTTTCTCCCCTGGCTCTGACTGGTAGAGCACTCTCAGCTACTCCTGGTTCAGCACTCCCCCACCCCAATCCAACAGAATCTTGCTCAGATAAACTCTTACAATTTTTAATATACCTCAGCCTATCTTTTAACAAATATCATATATACATACATATATGTAATTGTCTCTGAAATATTTGAGAGTAAGCTTCAGACATGATGTTCATTTGCCTCTAAATACTCAAGTATCTCCTAATAACAAGGACATTCTTGTTCAAAGACACAGTACAGTTATCAAAATAAGGACAGTAACAGAGTACTATCATTTAGTCTATAGATTTTATTCAAAATGTGCCAACTATGCCATTAACGGCCCTTAAAACAAAAGAAAAACATTTTTCTTCTCGCCACAGGACCACATATTAGAGTTAGCTGTCTTCTTTCCTTAGTCTCTTTAAATCTAGAACACTCAACCTTTCTTTATCTTTTTTTTTATTTTGATATTTTTGAAGCATATAAGCCAGTTACTTTATCGGATTTCCCTCTGTGTGTCCAATATTTCCTCGCAATTAGATTCAAGTTATTAATTTCTGTCAGGAATGCCACAGAAATAATATTGTGGTCCTCTTGTTCATCACATCAGGAGGCACATGGTGTCCATTTGTCCTGTTATTGGTGATGTTAATTGTGATTATTTGATTAAAATGATGTCTACCAGATTGCCTCATTATAAAATTACTATTTTTCCCTTAATTAATAGATTTTTGGGATGCCTGGGTGGCTCAGTGGTTGAGCATCTGCCTTCGGCCCAGGGCATGATCCTGGGGTCTCAGGATTGCGTCCCGCATTGGGCTCCCTGCATGAAGCCTGCTTCTCCCTCTACCTGTGTCTCTGCCTCTCTTTCTCTCTGTGTTTCTCATGAATAAATAAATTAAAAAATCTTTTAAAAAAATAAAGATTTCTGTGGAAGATTATTTGAAACTACGCAAATATTTTGTTTTCCAAATGTCATACTTTCCCATACCTCACTTCCAAAAGCTGGCAAATAAACAGAAAGAATGAGGCATTTATCCTACTTTTTAATGTAAACTGTAATACTTTATAATCAAGTAGAAATGAAGATAAATAGCTCTTTATGCTAACAAATAAATGAAAAAAGAATCAGAATATCAATTTGCAGCTCCAATATGTCAAATGATCTAAGCAGTAAGCATCAATAGATGCTAACATCCCCCAATAAAAAAGAAAACCAGACATTTTGTGACCTCTGATGAAAGAATATCACATAAAAATCTTACCAAAGGGAGAACCTGAGTCTGATCAAGCCTCTGGAGCCATCTATCAATTTCCAATAAATATAGTTGATAAAGGAAACATGCTGAAAATGTACCATGAGGATGCAGTTAGCAAAATCTGACTGTGGGAACTTCTGAAAGTCAAATAACCCAAATTCTTTTAACAGTGTATGTATGGAACAGAAAGAGATGAACAGGGGACCTGTTAATTATCAGACTTAAAAAGATTTTTAATTTTTAGTAGGCAAGACAACAAACTATATAATGTCTAGGGATGTACATTTGGATGATAAATCTAAAAATGAAATACAATAATAACTATAAAAGTCAAAATAGTGGTTACTTCTGGAGAAGGGAGAAACGGTTGTGATTTGGATGTGATATGACATGGAGGCTCCTGAAAAAATTAGGAATAGAACTACCATATGATCTAGGAATTCCAACTCTGGGCATATAATGAAAGAAAATGAAAACAGGATACTGAAGAGATACATGTACTCCCATGTTTATTGCAGCATTATTCACAACAGCCAAGATATGGAAACAACCTGAATGACCATCAACTGATGGATGGATAAAGAAGATGGTGTGTGTGTGTGTATATGTTGTATATGTATGTGTATGTGTATTAGTTACCCATGAAAAAGAAGGAAATCCTGCCATTTGCAACAACATGGATGGATGCTGAGGACATTATGCTGAGATAAGTCAGACAGAAAAAGACAAATATCATATGATATCACTTACTGAACTCATAAAAACAAAGAGTAAAATAATTACCAGGGGTAAGAGGTAGGGGAATGAAAGAGGTTGTTTCAGGGTACAAATTTGTAACTACTAGATAAATGAGTCCTGGAGATCTATAATGATAATAAGCAACAATACTGTAGTATAAAATCAAACCTGCTAAGAGACCAGATCTTAATTATTCCCACCACAAAAAAGAACTGATAATTACATTATGTGATAGGGTGCTAGCTAAAACTATAATGACAATCACACTGCAATATATAAACTACCAAATCAAATGTGTTGTATATTTTAAACTAACACAATGTAATATGTCAAATATATTTCAATAAGAAAATTTGTTACAATCTTTGGAAAGCAATGGTTTTGTCATAAGCTGTAAAATGTTCTCTTTCTTTGATCAGTAATTCCACTTCAGGAAGCTGTCATGAAACAGTTTAACAAAAGAAGAAAAAATGTAAAGTGGTTATTTGAACTTTATCTACAGTTATAAAAAAAAGCAATAAAAAGGTTAAGTAAATCATTCCTTATGCACTCTATGGAATATTAAGCAGCCACTGAAGTGGTAATTATGAAGATTATGTGCTGATAGGGGAGGGTAATCATAAAATGTTAGGTAGAGGAAAGCTCAGAGGAAAATGATTATATTCCATGCACTTCCAACTAAGTGCAAATAAATATACACATGGGCCAAGAGTAGAAGGAAACTAAATTGTGCAAGATTCCCCAAATACAGTATAATTTTTTCAAGTGCTGTTTCCTCTGCTTGGAATATTCTCACACACATATACACTCATACCCACCCACACAAGACACATACATACACACAGGCACATGTTCACATATACATTCATATACACACACAAGCATACCCACCCAATACATATATGTGTACAGATAAGTACACGTTTACAAATACATACGCATATGCTAATGT
Organism: Nyctereutes procyonoides; assembly: GCF_905146905.1. Classification (NCBI taxonomy): domain Eukaryota; kingdom Metazoa; phylum Chordata; class Mammalia; order Carnivora; family Canidae; genus Nyctereutes; species Nyctereutes procyonoides. Next base: position 3,893,075 of record NW_026575042.1, read on the forward strand.
GCACAGCTATGAATTGAACCAGATACTCCCAAAATTCAAATATTAAAGTCTTAAACCCAAGTGCCTCAGAGTGACTGCATATGGAGACAAGATATTTAAAGATATAATTAAAGTAAAATGAAGTCATTAGAGCGGGCTCTAATCCAGTATGACTTATATCCTCATAATAAGAGATTAAAACACAGACAGCTATAGAAGGAAGATCATGTGAGGACACAGGGAAAAGATGGCCATCTACGAAGCCAAGGAAAGATGTCTTTGAAGAAACCAACCATGCTGATACCCTGTTCTTGCACTTCTAGCCTCCAGAACTGTGAGAAAATAAATTTATTTTAAAGCCAAAATAATAATAGTAACAACTATAATAAGAAGAACCAAATAATAAGAAGGACCAAAAGGTGTTCTTTAAAAGCACTGACAAAATAGGTAAACTTTCAGTAAAATTGATTTTTTAAAAATGGGGTGAGCACTTAAACATAAATTAATGATATTTCAAATGAAAATAAGTACATGACAGCACATACTTCAGGGTTAAAAAATAAAAATAAAACTATCAAAACTGGCTAAAATAAAAAACACAAACAACAAATGTTTGTGAGGATGCAGAGAAAAATGAACCCTCAATGCACTATAGCTGGGAATGCAGACTGGTGCAGACACTGTGGAAAACGTTATGGTGGTTCCTCAAAAAATTAAAAATAGAATTGCCATATGATCCAGTAATTCCACTACTGGGTATCGACTTAAAGAAAATTAAAACACTAACTTGAGGGATGTCTGGGTGGCTCAGTGGTTGAGTGTTTGCCTTCAGCTCAGGGCGTGGTCCTGGAGTTCCAGGATGGAGTCCCACATCGGGCTCCATGCATGGAACCTGCTTCTCCCTCTGCCTATATCTCTGCTTCTCTCTCTGTGTCTCTCATGAATAAATAAATAAAATCTAAAAAAACCAAAAAAACAGTAACTTGAAAACATATATACACTCCTATGTTTACTGCAGCATTATTTACAATAGCCAAAGTATGTAAGTAACCTAAGTATCCATTGATAGATGAATGGATAAAGACAACACACACACACACACACACACACACACACACACACACACACACACTGGAATATTATTCAGCCATAAAAAGGAATGCTAGTTATAACAATATGGATGGACAGAGAGGGTAAAATACTAAGTGAAATAAGTCAGAGAAAGACAAATATATGATTTCACTCACATGTGTAATTTAAGAAATAAAAGGACAAACAAAGAAAAAAGAGACAAACAAAAAACCAGACTCAAATACAGAGAAAAAACTGGTGGTTGCCAGAGAGGAGGGAAGTGGGGTCATGGGTAAAACAAAGGAAATGAAGAGTACACTTATCTTGATGAGCACAGAGAAACATATAGGATTGTCGAATTACATTGTATACCTGAAACTAATATAGCACTAATGTATGTTAATATTTGAATAATAAATAAATAAAATAAGACACAGTGGGGTAGAATATCCTTTAAGAAAAAAAAAAACTACCAAGACAACAAATTTTAAAACCCAGACAAAATGGACAAATTCCTAGAGAAATGAAATTACCAAAGTGACTCAAGAAAAAATAGAAAGCTTGAAGAATCCTACTCATATCAAATTAGTTAAAAACTTTCCCACAGAGAAAATTGCAGGCTCAGACAATTTTAGAATTTTAGTTCTATCAAACTTTAAAAGAACAATTAAACCAAAACACACGGGCTATTTCAGAGAGCAGGAAAAGACTGAATACTCCACAACTCAATTCTACACACTTAAATTAATTCCAAAATCAGATAAAAACAATGAGAAATAAATTTAAAGGCCCTAGTTACTCAAAAATACAGATGTCTTCTGTGTGTACTGGCACACAGAAAATTAATGAATGGAAGAGAATAAAGACTATATATCTATTAAAGAGCAGAATATATGATGGGGTAATGACATTCTTCTGAGTAAAGGAAGGACCATTTAACAAACGATTCTGAAAAAAATTGATAATCCACAAGAAAATAAAAATGTAGATTCTATCTCATAAATAAAGACCCACACCAGAGTGATTAGAAACTGAAATATCAAAAACAAAACTTTTAAACTTTTAGAAGAAAATACACATGAATATATCTGTCCTCAAGGTAAGTCATACATGTTATTGCAAATGGCAAGATTTCCTTTTTTTATGGCTGAATAATACTGCCCTATGTATATACACCACATTTTCTTTATCCATTCATTTATAACAACTCAGGTTGCTTCCATATCTTGGCTATTATAAGTAAAACTGTAGTAAACAATGGGGTGCATATATCTTTTCAAGTCATTTTCATTTTCTTCAGATCAATACCCAGAAGTGAAATTGCTGGATCATATGGTAGTTCTATTTTTAATTTTTTGAGGAACCGCCACACTGTTTTCCACAGTGGCTTCACCACTTTACATTCCCACCTACAGTGTACAGGGGTTCCTTTTTCGCCACATCCTCACCAACACCAACACTCACATATCATTTCTTATCTTTTTGATGCAAACCATTCTGACAGATGTGAGGTGATATTTCATTGTGTTTTGTATCTGCATTTCCATGATGGTTAGAGATGTGAGCACCTTCTCATGTACATGTTGGCTGTATGTATGTCTTGGGAAAAAAACTCTAGCCAGGAAAGAAAAGACTGACATATTTGACTTTATAAAAGGTACTTGGTTCATCAAACTATGCCTTAAAGAATGAGAAAAAAAATTTATAAATTGGAACAAAGAACCTGTCAGAAAACATTAAGCTCAGTACAAAGGTTGTACTGAGAATATAAGGAGTTCAATAGAATTCAAATTATATTACAAAGATATGGTAATCAGAACAGTATGGCATCAGCATAAAAACAGACACATGATCAATGGAACAGACTAGATAGCCCAAATATACCGATGCATACATGGTCAATTAATTTACAACAAAGGAGCCAAGAATATACAATGTAGAAACAACCATCTCTTCAATAAGTAGTGCTGGGAAAACTGGAAAGCCACGTTTAAAGAATGAAATTGGACCACTATTTATACCACAAACAAAAACAATGAAAATGGATTAAAGATGTGAATGTAAGATTTGAAACCGTAAAAACTCCTAGAAAAAAAAATACAGTCAAGAGCTTCCTGACAATGGTCTTAACAATGATTTTTTGGATTTGACATCAACAGCAAAAATAAGCAAAAAAGGCAACAAGAGCAAAAAAACCGAGTAGGACTACATCAAACTAAAAAGCTTCTGCACAGCAAAGGAAACAACACAATGAAAGGCAATCTACTGAATGATAGAAGATATTTGTGAATTATATATGTGAAAAAGTTAATATCAAAAATATAAAAAGAACTTATTCAACTCAACCGCAAAAACAAAACACAAAATCGATCCAAACAATCCAATTAAAAAACTGGGCAGATGATCTAAATAGACATTTTTCCCAAGACATACATACAGCCAACATGTACATGAGAAGGTGCTCACATCTCTAACCATCATGGAAATGCAGATACAAAACACAATGAAATATCACCTCACATCTGTCAGAATGGTTTGCATCAAAAAGACAAGAAATGATATGTGAGTGTTGGTGTTGGTGAGGATGTGGCGAAAAAGGAACCCCTGTACACTGTAGGTGGGAATGTAAAGTGGTGAAGCCACTGTGGAAAACAGTGTGGCGGTTCCTCAAAAAATTAAAAATAGAACTACCATATGATCCAGCAATTTCACTTCTGGGTATTGATCTGAAGAAAATGAAAATGACTTGAAAAGATATATGCACCCCATTGTTTACTACAGTTTTACTTATAATAGCCAAGATATGGAAGCAACCTGAGTTGTTATAAATGAATGGATAAAGAAAATGTGGTGTATATACATAGGGCAGTATTATTCAGCCATAAAAAAGGGGAAATCTTGTCATTTGCAATAACATGTATGACTCAGAGGGCATCATGGTAAATGAAGTCACACAGAGAAAGACATACTGTATGATCTCACTTATATGTGGAATCCAAAACAAAAACTGAGCTCATAGATATAGAGAATAGATTTGTGGTTGCCAGAGGTGGGAGGCAAACAGGTGGGCAAAATGAGTGAGTGAGGTCAAAAGCTACAAACTCCTGTTATAAATAAGTCATGGGGATGTAACATACAGTATGGTGACTATAGTTAATAATACTGCATTGCATATTTAAAAATTGCTAAGCAAGTAGATCTTAAAAATTCTTATCACAAGAAAAAATTTGGTAACTATGTATGGTGATGGATGTTAACTAGACCTATTGTGATGTTCATTTCACAATATATACAAATATCGATTCATTTTACCATATACCTAAAACTAATGTAATGCTATACGTCAAATGCATATATAAATTATTTTAAAAGTTAGATTTGCTGTGTTATGGTACATAAAATCCAGGTCAAACACCAGAAGTTACAAAATGCTTACAGAATCTATAGGCATACTCAGGAGGGAGAAAACATAGCGTTGAACTTGGGGAAAGCCTTAGGTTGAACTAAGTGAAAGTGGGGTAAAGCAAAAAAGACATTTTCAAGAAGTAGAATGAACCCAGGAGAGAGCAAATTAGAGAACGACACTTTCAGAGACTGGAACTAATTCAGAACTGCCAGAATTAACAAGGAAGTTGGAAAAGAATGAGAAATGGGACAGAATGAGAGTTAATAAGTATACATTTCTGGGAGAATAATTTAGGTCATAACCATTTAAATGCACTTTACACTAAAGGTAATAGGAAAGGCTTGAGGAGGGAAAGAGGCAGAATCAGTAAGATAAAGATAAGATAAAGAAATAACAAAACAGAAAATTTTAATAATCTCAGTGAATAAAATATGAGTTTTAATCATTAAAACCCCAAATTGCCCTCTTGTAAAGATTATAAATTGGGACACTATTTGGCAAATTGGATGAAGAAAAAAATGCAGAAGATATAGTATTAAAAACAAGAAGAAAATAAAACCAACAGCAAATCCAAAGGCATCATTAGACTTTTAATGTATAAGCATTACCCCAACCCAGGCAAAGGAAAATTTACTTCTGCCATGATTTGGACTTAGATGCCAACCCTAAAATAGTACATAATAGTATACAGAGGTAATGAAAAGGCCTTTAAGCTTCTGCATCTGATTTCTACACACAATAAGTCAGCGGTGTACTGCCTCATGCAAGACAAGAAAAAATGATAAAGATGAACAAACAAAAAAATTCTTAAACAAGAAAGAAAAATCTGCACAGATGCTTTAACTTGACTTTGCAGTATGTATCCCCTAAAAGAGAATCTTACCTATTAGGCTGCCTTGGAATACACATAAGGCATCACAGACAGCAGGAGGTAGACGCACCAGTCCTTGAAAAAATCCATGGAATGCTGAAACCAACCAGCAGGTAAGAACACCCACTCAATGCTACACCAAACAGGAATGAGCCCTTCACTGCATGGCTCCCCAAGGTCCCACAATTACACATAAGCACTGGGCTGTAACTTAATGATTGCAACAAAAACCACAATTATTGGGGATCCCCGAGTGGCTTAGCAGTTACGCGCCTGCCTTCCGCCCAGGACATGATCCTGGAGTCCTGGGATCAAGTCCTGGAATCAAGTCCCGGGATCGAGTTCCACTTTGGCCTCCCTGCATGGAGCCTGCTTCTCCCTCTGCCTGTGTCTCTGCCTCTCTCTCTCTGTCTCTCATGAATAAATAAATAAAATCTTAAAAAAAGGAAAAGATTCTCTCTCTCCCTCTCCCTGTGCCCCTCCCTCTGTTCTAAACACACACACACACACACACACACACACACACACAATTATTTTCACTCATGGAATTGGTTTATGATTTTAAGAGAAGGAAAATTTGAAAATTTTTGCACTATTCATTGCATAATTTTCCCTAGCAAACTAGTGAAACTGCCAAATATACGTAACTGTATAGTTGATTTCATTTGCCCAAATTATTAGGCTCAGCTTTCCTGTTGAGGGCAATCAAACCTTCCCTTCACCAAGCCAACAAATACTATTAATACTTAATTCCATCATGTATCCACATAAATTTTACATGGAGAGAGAATGACCCAAATAATGATGATTTAAGGTTTTATAAATGTGTCTAATAAGAGGTTTCTTTCATTATTATTTATTACCAACAAGAGCTTTGTCCTCTCTGAATGTTTTAAAATACTTACTACATGCAGCACTCCCTATCTCCTATGAGGTAGTTTACATGTGTCTTCATTACATCATCAACATCTGAAGACAACCATGATAGAAATAAAACCTAAGGTCAAAAAGGTAATATCAAAATTTACAGTCTTGGGTCACCTGGGTGGCTCAGCGGTTGACCGTCTGCCTTCCGCCCAGGGTGTGATCCTGGAGTCCCGGGATCAAGTCCCACATCGGGCTCCCTGCATGGAGCCTGCTTCTCCCTCTGCCTGTGTCTCTGCCTCCTTCTCTCTGTGTCTCTCATGAATAAATAAAATCTTTAAAATAAATAAAATTTACAGTCTGAGTTTTAGGCCAATACTCAGTTCACCTAAGATTTATTTTCCTTAAAAAGGAATGGGTCTCTGTAAGGAACTACATTTTTTATAATATGATATAATCATCAGTTGTCATCACAGCTCCATTATTAGCCTGCCTAAGCCCTAAAAGTTGTTAGTTAAATAACATTTGGTAGTGCACAATTTCCAGTGAGACTGAATTAGACCAGAGCGATGAAATCAAGCACTCGGTTACATTAACTTATTAACCAGGTTCTTTACGGAGATTGTTAGTACTAGTAAATGCTGAGATCCCTATCAAGACAGCTTGCTTTTATCAGTTGTTTGCATTAAAATTGACTACATTGTCAAGTAGCATTTAATAAGTAATTCAGGTGTCCCAAATTGATCTTCATTAATAACAATAGAAGCTAACATTTATTTAGCATTCATTAAGTGCCATGCACTCTAACAGCCAGCATAACCCCGTTCAGTAAGAACTATCACTATCCCCATTTTATAGAGGTAAATCATTTTAGGGTCACACAAGTGGTAAACGGAGGAGCTGAAATCTCAAACAACTCTGGCCCCAAAAGTAATACAATAACAATGAGGATATATAAGGACAACCCAACTCCCTAACAGATATATAGATTTCAACAAAGTAAAGATTCTGATTGTTATAAGCATTACATAACTGACTCCCTAGGGAGAGTAAAATTACAAGCTATTGAATTGTGTGAACATAAAGGGTAAAGAGAACTGGAGTACCCTTAATTTATGAAAGAAAGATGTGTAGAAAAAGCAAAATTGTGAAAACTTATTAAGCAACAAACTAAAAGTGGGATGGTAGATGGAAACTGTAAACAGGGGATCCCTGGGTGGCTCAGTGGTTTAGCGCCTGCCTTTGGCCCAGGGCGCGATCTTGGAGTCCCGGGATCGAGTCCCGCATCGAGTCCCGCATCGAGTCCCGCATCAGGCTCCTGGCATGGAGCCTGCTTTTCCCTCCTCCTGTGTCTCTGCCTCCCTCTCTCTCTCTCTCTATCATAAATAAATAAATATATAAAAATAAAAATCTAAAAAAAAAAAAAAAGAAAAAGAAAGAAACTGTAAACAATATTGGGTAGTCCTAAAACTAGAAATAAGATGGTCAGATGAAAAACCAGAGATTTTTTCTGAGTGGATTCAAAGTGATATGAAGAGATGAAAAGAAACATGCAATTCCAGGTTGTGCTCATTAATAGTTCCAAAGGGGAAGCTGAGGCTTTGCTTGATGTAATCAGTAACGGGACCCAGCAGAGAATTTAAGAGGGTCCCTGGTAACAGATGTAGTAAAAAAAAAAAAAAGGCAGAGACAAGATGACCTTGCTGCAAGTAAATAAGATTATCATTAAGTCAAATAATTCAACTCTACTGATGAAGTAAGACCGAAGGTAAATAGGAGGAATACAACAAGAACAGAAAGTTTGCACTGTCACAGAGAAGTCTATAGTATGAAGTAAAAACGTAAACGTAGGACAGACACAAAGCAAAATAATCAAGACTTAAGCTCCATCAAGGATGATAAAGATGGCTACTTTGGCTCAAACCCTTCTTCAAAATTTTGCTCAGAAAGCAAAAGCAAAGGGCAGAGCTACTATTATTGAAAACATAAAGTATGAGAATAGAATGGCAGAGATGATTTAAAGGCAAACAAACATTAAAATACCATGGGCAGCTGGAGTTAATTTTGAGGCTCACAAGTCAAAGAAGACCTGTAGCAGCAATACTTTAAAATTTAAATTCCGCTCACAAATTCCAAAATAAGAGAAGTGGGAATGCAAACCTATGAATAGACATATTTTGAACACTTGGTCTCAAATGGCAATTCTTTTTGAAAATTGATCTATGTATGAGCCTTGTGGTATGATTCAAAACCTGTAACTGCAGGATTCACACAGCTGGGTCTATCATGAATCCTTAAAAGAACTAAAATTTCTAAAATAGTTCAGAAATCACACTAGCACAAAGAGTGATATAACGCCTCCCCCCTTTTTTGTCAGCAGACAGAAACTGTTCCAAGGCTGAGAACAGTGTCAAAGCTAACCCTACAAAAGGGGACAATATTAAGTTAGTAGCTCTGAGTCGCAGATAGCAGTATTATTTATGGGAAGAGTGGAGTTTAATCACACCCCAGTGCTGAATGACTAATAATGGTAGATCCTCCAGAGTAAGAATGACATGTTCATGTTACAGCTTGATGTCTATTGTAGAGACATCAAATGTTCCAACCAAGAATGAACCACTGCACAACTCCAGAGAACACCGCGCACTTTGTCATCTGTTGTGGATGGCATCCCCTCCAATTGTGCAGTAACAGACTGCCCATCCTAACCCAGCCATGTGGGTTCTAACTGCTCTCTATGCTTGATCAAGACCTCCTAGGTTTATATGAAAAACATAGTATTCCTTTCTTGTTACTACTTTCTTAACTTTAAAAGGATCTAAAAGGCCAAAGAATATTCTCTCTTATCCAAATAAGTATTTGTTTTACTGAAATATTGTTGTTGTATTTTTCATACGATCCTGTCATGACATAATTTTCTTTTTAATTAACTGAATAAAATGAGTTTATGGCAACAATATCAAACAATACCTGATGACTAATGGGACACCTCTGAAGCCCCTCAAATGTGATCACTACCACAAAGAAGCTAAGGGAATGGAGTCATCTGGTCAATTACTTACTGTATGTCAGCCATTTCCCAAAACTTTTTCCATAGAATGTGGAATTAATATGGAATATTAATTAATATGGAATATTATAAGGGTTCCATGGTAAGTTTGAATTGTCACAACTATCCATCTGGGAGTATCATCATGCAAACTAGCCTATCGAGGTCCTGAGAAGTCATGCAGTAAAGAAATTGGTTTCATTATCCCAGTGCTTCCCATCATTATTTGATCACAAAACTTGTATTTTGTTTGGTTTTGCAGAATATCAGTGATATGAGAAGAGTTTGGGAAATGCCACGCAAAGATTGCCATGTATACATGTATTAATTACTTGTAAATAATTAAAATCTAACATCCAAAACTAAAATTGGATTTCTCTGATGATTGCAGAATACTAGAAGAAACTGTAGTGTCTCAGGATCAACAAACATTGGTTGATAGGTTTATTTGGTAAAATGACAAGCAAGATACTATTTACTGTATATTCAGTGATGCCAGAAACACAGGACAAAAATCATGTTTTATAGTACTCACTGCCACTGAGCAGATAATTCTCACAAAATGGATAAAAATATATCAATATTTAGACTGAGCATTTCAACTTCTCAGTAAGAACATATAACTGTACTTATTTTAAAAGTGATTTATCAGAAAACATCTAAATGTCTGGGACTTCAGGAGCTCAATATCCTGTTATTGACTACATTGAGAATATCTACTGATACCAAAACAATGGCACCTACTGTAGATTATTACAATACTTACCACATTACAAAAAGAATCCAGACCAATGCTATGTACATACTTAGTACATTCTGGATTAGACCAAGTAAAATTTAACAACAAGCTGAACAGCATTCTATAAAACAAAAACAAAAAGTCAGTTAGGCTAATTCTGTCTGTTTTTCTATGCTATGGACTCATAGTGAGAAAGAAGATTGTCTTGGAACATGATGACTGAATCAAATCTGAATTCAATAGAGTTTATCTACATTTACCTTAAGAGAAGTTCTTTGGGTAACTTTTTGTTAATAAGGCCTTCATCATTATTTGAGAAAACCTAAAAGAAAAAAAACAAGGACATTGTTAAAGTGTTCCTCAACTTAAAAAAAAAAGTTACATGATCATAACACCCCCAATTACTGTCCTACACATATGATATTAATTTCATTAAGCCACCACAATATTGAAGTGGTGAATTTAATGGATATAAAAAGAGTTCATACCCCATCACCCTTTCATAAAAATGCAACACATCAATTTCTATGCTACAGTGTATTAGAAGTTCTAGTTAAGGCTATTAGGCCAGAAAAGTAAATGGCATCCTGATTGGAAAGGAAGAAGTAAACTGCTTCTATTCACAGATAACTTGATCCTGTATATAGAAAATTCTCAAGAAATCCATAAAAAACCATTAGAAGTATCAAAGAATTCAGCGACATAATATACAAATATGCAATAAATTTATATGAAAATAAATTGTATTTCTGTACATTAGCAATGAACAACATGAAAATAAAATTAAAACAATCTCATTCATGGGGCACTTGAGTGGCTCAGCCACTTGAAAAACCGACTCTTGATTTCAGTTCAGGTCATGATCTTGGGGTCCTGGGATCGAGCTCTGTGTCAGCAGGAAGTCTGCTTGGAGATTCTCTCTTTCCCTCTCTCCCTGTCTCTCCCCCTATTTTCATTCTCTGTCTCCCTAAGATAAATAAATAAATCTTTTTAAAAAATCTTATTTACAACATAACAAAAAGAATAAAATATTTAAGAATAAATTTAAAGAAATGTAAGACATATATTGAGAACTCACACAAAAAATTTTTTGAAAGAAACTAAAGAAAACAAATTGAAACGAATCTCATGTCCACAAATTTGAAGATTTAAGAGTATTAAGTTAGCAACATTTCTCACACTAATCCACAGATTTCGTGGAAATCTCCATCAAAATCCCAGGTATCTTTTATTTTTAATGTAAGAGTTGATCCTAAAACTCATATGGAAATGCAAGGGTCTCCAAAGAACCAAAATAATCTTGACAAGAAAAACAAAGTTGGAGGACTCATACTTCCTGACTTCAAAACAGTAAGTTACAGTAATTGAAACATTATGATACTGGCATAGGATAGAAATATAGATCAATGGAATAGAATAGTCCAGAAATAAACCCTTATATTTATAAGCAATCAATTTTGGGCAAGCACTAAGATAATTCAAAGGGGGGAAAATAGTATTTCAACAAACAGTGTCAGGACAACTGGATGTCTACATGCAAAACAATAAAGCTGTATCCTTACCTCTCATTACATTAAAAAATTAACTCAATATTGATCAAAGATCTAAAAAAAATATGAGTTAAAACTATACCCTTTAAAAGAAAACATAACCATAAACCTTGGTGATCTTGGATTGTGTAATGGTTTTGGAGCTGCCACCAAAAGTACAAGTAACCAAAGAAAAAATGAATTGGTTTCATTAAAATTAAAAACCTTTGTGCTTCATAGGGCATCATCAAGAAAGTGAAAAGAAAATCCATAAAATAGGAAAAAATATTTGCAAATTGCATATCTGATAAGAGAATTATATCCAGAATACATAAAGAACTCTCACAATTCAACAAACAGAAAAATAAACCAGTTAAAAAATGAGCATGAGATCTGAGTAGACATTTCTGCAAAGATGATATGCAAACAGCCAATAAGCACATAAAAATAAGTTCAACATAATTAGTCATTAGGAAAGGGCAAATCAAAATCACAATGAGATATTCCACAGCCACACAGATGGCTAAAATAAAAAAATAATAATGGCGACACTGTGGAGAAATTGGAATCCTCATACACTGGAGATTAAAATGGTGCAACCCATGAGAAAATGCTCCGCATCACTTGCCATCAGGGAAATACAAATCAAAACCACAATGAGATCCCACCTCACACCAGTGAGAATGGGGAAAATTAACAAGGCAGGAAACAAATGTTGGAGAGGATGCGGAGAAAAGGGAACCCTCTTACACTGTTGGTGGGAATGTGAACTGGTGCAGCCACTCTGGAAAACTGTGTGGAGGTTCCTCAAAGAGTTAAAAATAGACCTGCCCTACGACCCAGCATTGCACTGTTAGGGATTTACCCCAAAGATTCAGATGCAATGAAACGCCGGGACACCTGCACCCCGATGTTTCTAGCAGCAATGTACACAATAGCCAAACTGTGGAAGGAGCCTCGGTGTCCATCGAAAGATGAATGGATAAAGAAGATGTGGTTTATGTACACAATGGAATATTACTCAGCCATTAGAAACGACAAATACCCACCATTTGCTTCAACGTGGATGGAACTGAAGGGTATTATGCTGAGTGAAGTAAGTCAATCGGAGAAGGACAAACAGTGTATGTTCTCATTCATTTGGGGAATATGAATAATAGTGAAAGGGAATATAAGGGAAGGGAGAAGAAATGTGTGGGAAATATCAGAAAGGGAGACAGAACATAAAGACTCCTAACTCTGGGAAGCGAACTAGGGGTGGTGGAAGGGGAGGAGGGCAAGGGGTGGGGGTGAATGGGTGACGGGCACTGAGGGGACACTTGACGGGATGAGCACTGGGTGTTATTCTGTATGTTGGTAAATTGAACACCAATAAAAATTAATTTATTAAAAAAATAAAAATAAAATAAAATGGTGCAACCACTTTGGTAACAGTCTAGTAGTTAAACATAGAGCTACCATATAAATTAGCAATTCCAACCATAGGTAGTACCTAAGAGAAATAAAAAAAAGTGTCCAAACAAAAACTTGCACATGAATGTTCACAACACTATCACTCCTAATGGCCAGAAAAGTGGACACAATCCAAATGTTCACCAGCTGATGAATGGATAATCAAAATGTGGTATATTCATACTTTGGAAAATTCAGCAATAAAAAGGAATGGAAATGGATATAACAGAAATGGCCTTGAAAGTATTACACTATATAAAAGACACATATAAAAGGCCACATATTGTATGATTCCATTTACATTAAACATCCAGAAAAGGCAAATCCATCAAGAGAGAACATAGATTAGTGGTCACCTAAGACTAGATGATAGCAGATGGGTATGGAGTTTCTTTTTAGAGTTATAAAAATGTTCTTGAATTAGATGTGATGAAGACACAACTTGGAGAATATACTAAAACACACTGTACATTTTAAATGGATGAAATCACAGGATATGTGTAATACTTCTACTTCTAGATTTTATTTTTAAGTAATCACTACACTTGATATGGGTCTGGAACTCATAACCTTACGATCAAGAGTCGCTCCACCAACTGAGCCAGTCAGGTGTCCCTGTAATACCTCAATTTTAAAAACAGGTTAAAAAACCCAGATATATCCTAACCCATCAAAGCAAACTGCAGAAATGGAAAGAATGCTGTAAAAAGTATCCTACATTCATTTTTAAAGTACTTTCAATGATTACGTTTAGTAGTGTGATTGCTGACAAAACTGGCTTCATCTTTGGCCCTCCATCTTGTTCTCCCCTCTGGTGTAGAGATGGTGCTACCTTAGAAAACTAGTAGACAGCCTGCTCGGGCACACAGGTGGTACCACTTAAGGGATCTAGTACAGATCCTCTAGTACCAGATGGTATCACTTTAGATAACTACCTTGTGACCACACCACCATACCCCTTGTACTATAAAAGTGTGGGTCAAGGTCCAAGCTGGGCGGAGAATGTGGTGTAGTACCCTGGATCCTCCATCTACCTGCTAGCCCAATACCCTGTCAGTAAATGACTGAATAAAACTCTGTGTTAATGGTATGGAGTAGATTGCTTCATTTTTCAGTGTTAAAGTGCCTTCTCAATCTGGAGGATGTATTACTGACCCTCCTCTACCTTTTAACAGTGAGATACTAACATTTATTAAGTGTCTGTTGTATTCCAAACTCCACTTAGCACTGTGTTCATTAGATAATTTACCTTTTTCTAGTTCCTTGAAATGTAAGGTTAGGTTATTGATTTGAGGGATTTTTTCCTCAATATTTTATTTGAGAGAAAGAACAAGAGAGCATTAGTTGTAGGAACAGGCAGGAGAGGAAGAAGCAGACTCCCTGCTGATCAGGAAGCCTGACATGGGGCCCTGAGATCTTGATCCAAGCCAAAGGCAGACGCTTAACCAACTGAGCCACACAGGTGCCCCAGATCTTTCTTCTTTTTACTGTAGGCATTTACAATAAACTTCTCTCTGATTGCTGCTTTCACTGCATCCCATGAGTTTTGATATGTTGTGTTTTCAATGCCATTTGCCTCAAATTATTTTCCTTTTTTTTTAAGATTTTATTTATTTATTCATAAGAGACAGAGAGAGGCAGAGACACAGGCAGAGAGAGCAGCAGTTTCCATGCAGGAGTTTGATGTGGGACTTGATCCCGTACTCCGGGGTCACATCCTGAGCCACCCGGGCGTCCCGCCTCAAATTATTTTCTGATATCCTTTTTAATTCTTCTTTCACCCACTGGTTATTTAAGAGTGTGCCATTTAATTTCCAAGTATTTGTAAAATTTCCAGTTTTCTTTCTGTTTGTTTTTTCAATCTCTGGCTTCATTCTATTGTGATAAGAGAAGATACTTTATGTGAGGTCAATCTTTTGAAATTTATTAAACTATTTTTTGTGGCCTAACATAAGGTCTACCCTGGAAAACAGGACAGGTTCCAGAGGAGCAGCAACAGGTTCCATGGGCATTTGAGAAGAATACGAATTCTGCTATTGTTCAGTGGAGTGTTCTATACATCTCCAGTAGGTCTATTTGGTTTATACTGTTGTTCAAGTCTTCTGTTTCCTTATTGAACTGCTAACTGCCATGTTACTGAAAGTATGGTATTGAGGGTGGTGGTGAATGACACCATGACAATCTTCACATACCTCAATAGCTGTCAGAAGGATAGGCTTATTTTCCGTTATAAAGATCAGTAAATCAAAATTACAAGATTGCAACTCAACATAAGGAAGTCCATAGGGGCACCTAATTGGCACAGTTAAGTGCGTGACTCCTGGTTTCGGCTTAGGTCATGATCTCAGGCTCATGAGATTAAGCCCTGTGTTTTGCACCGTGCTGAGTACAGAGTCTGCTTGGTTTCTCTTTCTCTGCCCCTCCACCCTCTACTCTCTCTCTCTCTCTCTAAAAAATAAGTAAATCTAAAAAAAACAAAACAAAACAAAAATAATATATAACATTCCTGAGTATACAAAAATCTTCTAGATTATCACTATAGATTCAAATTTTCTATATTTGTTGTGAAAGATGTGTTACATAGCTCTTTAAAGCAACCAAACAGTATTTCTTAGTGTTCTATCTACCTCTTTGATATTTTTTCATTTTTTGTTATTTTTAAATTTTTAAAAAAGATTTTATTTATTCATGAGAGACACACAGAAAGAGAGAGGCAGAGACATAGGCAGAGGGAGAAGCAGGCTCACCTCAGGTAGCCCAATGTGGGACTTGATCCCTGAACTCTAGGATCATGCCCTGAGCCAAAAGCAGAGCTTAATCGCTGAGCCATCCAGGTGTCCCTTATTTTTTAATTTTAATTCCAGTATATTTATAGTGTTATATTAGTTTCAGGTGTACAATATAGTGATTCAACAATTCCTTTTTTTTTTTTTTTAAGACAGTGAGTGGGGACAGAGGGAGGGAGAGAAAGAATCTTAAGCAGGTTCCATGCCCAGCATAGAGCCCAACGTGGGGCTCAATCTCATGACCTTGAGATCATGACCTGAGCCAAAATCAAAAGTTGGACACTTAACTGACTGAGCCACCCAGGAGCCCCTGATTTAACCAATTCTTTTTTTTTTTTAATATTATTTATTTATTCACAAGAGACACAGAGAGAGAGAGAGGCAGAGACACAGGCAGAGGGAGAAGCAGGCTCCATGCAGGAGCCTAACATGAGACTCAATCCCCAGTCTCCAGGATCTTAGGCTGCAGGTGGCGCTAAACTGCTGCGCCACGGGGGCTGCCCACTAATTCTATATATCATTACTCAGTGTTCATGACAAATGTACTCTTAATCCCCTTCAATTATTTCACCCATTGCCCCCACTCCCCTCCCCTCTGATATGCTTTATTTTAAATGAGTACCCTCAGTTAAAGTTATTTTTTTCAGTAAGAATATTTTTTACTTGAAGCATACTTCAGAATACATGGCTCTAAAATATATATATATATATAATTCCATCCAAAAAATATATATATATACATTTTCTTCAAGTACACATAGAAGAATCCCCTTTTTAAATTACATAAAAAGAGATATAACAACTATTACAAATTTAAGAAAAGTGAACCCAAACAAGTATATTTTCCAACCACAATGGTACAAAACTATAGAATAAACAAACTATAGTACAATAAAATAAAGCTGGAAAATACAGTGTAAATACTAAATATTTAATATGTAAATATTAAATAACACACTACCACATAAATAGGCCAAATAAGAAATCAAATGGCAAATCAAAATATGTTTCAAAAGAAAAACACAATATTTCAAAACCAATGGGATGCAGCAAAGGCAGATGTTAGAGTGAAATTTTGCTACAAATTCTTGTATTAAGTAAAAAGGTTCAAATAAAATTACACAAGAACCCAGAAAAAGAAAAAACTTAGCCGAATTTTAGCAAAGGGAACAAAGAAAAATCAGAAATAAAATAGAGACCAGAAAAATAATAACACTGAAAGTAATGACCAGTTTTCCAAAAAAATTGAAACTGCCAATGCTTTAATCACATAACCAAAAGAGAGACACCCAAAACAGGATAAATACAGAAAGAAAAAAAAAAGGTCTCTCTATATATAGACTGATGTAAGTATTGCTACTCTGCCTTTCTTTTGACATTCATGTATATGATAAATATTTCTCTCCACCCTCTCACTTTCAATCTGCAGGTATCTTTAGGTTTATAATGAGTCTCTCATAGGTAGCATATAGGTAAGTCTTAGTTGTTTGGGTTTTTTTTGTATCTATTCAGACACCCTATGTCTTTTGATTGAAGCATTTAGTCCATTTATATTCAAAGTAATTATTGATAGATATATATTTATTGCCATTTTATTACTTGTTTTGTTGTTTCTAGAGATTTTCTCTGATCCTTTCCTGTCTTTGTTACTTCCAGTCTCTCCTTTTCACTCAAAGAGTCCCCTTTAATATTTCTTGCAGGGCTGATTTATTGGTCATGAACTCCTTTAGTTTTTGTTTAGGAAACTCTTTATCTCTCCTTTTATTCTGAAAGATAGCCATGCTGGACAGAGTATTCTTGGCTGTAGGTTCTTCCCATTCAGAACTTTGAATATATCATGCCACTCACTCCCTTCTGGCTTGCCAAGTTTCTGTTGAGAAATCTCTAGCTAGCCTTATGGGTTTTCCCTTGTGGATTAAGGACATTTCTCTTAATGCTTTTAAGATTTTCTTTTATCACTGTATATTGAAAATTTAATTACAATAGGTCTTGGTCAAAACTAAGGCACTAATGCTTGCTTTTGTTGACTTTGATGGGTGTTCTCCTTACTTCTGGATCTGGATGTCTGTTTCCTTCCTCAGATTAGGGAAATTTTCTGCTATTTCTTGACATAAATTTTCTGCTCTTTTCTCTTTCTTCTTCTGGGACTTTTTTTTTTTTTTTTTTTTTAAGTAATCTCTACACCCAACATGGGTCTCAAACTCACAACCCCAAGATCAAGAGTCACATGCTTGGGGCTCCTGGGTGGTTCAGTCGGTTAAGCGACTGCCTTTGGCTCAGGTCATGATCCCAGGGTCCTGGGTTCGAGCCCTGCATCAGGCTCCCTGCTCCATGGGAGCCTGCTTCTTTCTTCCTCTGTCTGCTGCTCCTTCTGCTTGTGTGATCACTCTCTCTCTGTCAAAAAGTAAATAAAATATTTAAAATACAAAAAAAAAAAAGAGTCACATGCTTCACTGAATGGGCCAGTTCTGGGACTCCTATAGTATGACTGTTAACACATTTGATGGAGTCACTAAGTTCTCTATTCTTGTTTTGCATAATTCTTTGTCTCTTTTGTTCAGCTTCATTACTTTCCATTATTGTGTTCTCTAGGTCACTAGTTCATTCCTCTTGCTTCTTCCAGGCTGCTGTTCATTGCATCAAGCCTGTTCCCAATCTCATTTATTGCATTCTTTATCTCGAATTCTTTGTTAACTCTTTTATCTCTGTAGTTTCCATAAGGTCTAACTAATGTCTTCTATTCCTTTCTTAAGCCCAGTGAGTATCCTTATGATTGTTGCTTTAAATTCTCCATCAGGCATGTTATTTATATCAGTTTTGCTGATTTCTCTGGCAGATGCCTTATCTTTTTCTTTCCTTTAGGATAAATTCCTCCCATCTTGTCATTTCGTATAAATCTCTGCCTTCTTCTGTTGGAAAAGTCCATTTTATCCTCTCCTGAAAGTAATGGCCTTACAAAGAAGAGGTCATATACTGTTCAGGGCCTGGCACTTCAGCAAGTATCTGCTGTTGTGTTTTGGCTGCTCTGTCCTTCAGGCCAGTTGTCTGCAGAGGCTCTCCTTGCCTGCTCTAGGCAGTGTTTGGTCCCTGGCCTGAATGTGGTAAGCTTTAACTAGGTGTGCTCTGGTCTGCTTGTTAAATGAGACCTGATGCTACTTCTACTTCAACTGAAGCCATGCAGAACTTTCTGGTGGAGATGTGGTATGGGTAGGGGTTTGTACTGGTCTTCTGGGGGAGGGATCTGCCATGCTGGGACTGAGGCAAGCTTGAATGAGAAGGGTAGTCCTGCCGGGGTTCTGGGGTTGAGGGTGGGGATGGGGCTTGGTGTAAGCAAGTTAGTCAGCCAGTGTTGGCACTGCTGGTGACCCTGTTTATGCTCTATGTTTATGAGGTGCGGGGAGGGAAATGATGCCAGCCAGCTCCCCTGTTCCTGGAGAGGAATCTCTGTGAATGTTGCCTCCCAGGAACATTCTCTAAGATAAGTGAATAATCTCCCTGCTGTGTACCCCAGGTGTTCTTCAGATCACTACTGTCACACTGTTTGTCTCCAGGTTGTTTGCCTGCCTTCTCTCCTGGAGCAAGGCAGTGCCCACACTGCTTATTCCAGGCAAGCCCACTGACCTTTAAAACTCCAGGCTTTAAGCCCTGTTGGTTGCAAGAACTCACTAAATTCAGCTGCTCTCATTTTCCAGGCCAGTGCCCTTGGGGAAATGTTCTCCTTGTGCATTCCCCTGTATGTTCCTCTCTTTCTTATCCTTCTCTAAGACCACAGCTCCCTGCCCTCCACAGTACCTGTGATCCACTTCTCCCTTAAACCATGTATCTGTACTTCCTACTTTCTTTGATGTGGCCTCTTCTCTTCTTTTAGTTGTGGAGTTTGTTCTGTCAGTCTTCGGGCCAATTTCTGGGGTATTTAGGACAATTTGATAGTTACCTAGCTGGGTTCATGGGACAAGACAAGCCTAGGGTCCTACTGCCATCTTTGACCCTTTTCAGTAATATTTAAGAGTCATAGCAATCAATTAAAAAAAGTCTTTTTTTTTAAGAATTTATTTACGCATTCATGAGAGAGAGAGAGAGAGAGAGAGAGGTCAGAGAGAAGCAGGCTCCCTGCTGTTGAGTCCAATGCGGGACTTGATCCCAGGACCCCGGGATCACTACTTGAGCCACAGGCACACACAACCATGGAGCCACCCAGGCATCCCTAAAAATAACTTTTTTTTTAAATTTTTTTTAATTTTTTTTTTTTATTCAGAGAGAGAGAGAGAGAGAGAGGCAGAGACACAGGCAGAGGGAGAAGCAGGCTCCATGCAGAGAGCCCAATGTGGGACTCGATCCCGGGTCTCCAGGATCACGCCCTGGGCTGCAGGCAGCGCTAAACCTCTGAGCCACCCGGGCTGCCCCCTAAAAATAACTCTTAAAGTATTCTTGTCTTTTAAACAAATATTAGTTTCAGGTGTAAAATGTAGTGATTTGGCAATTACTTACAAAAGCTTACCACAATAAGTGTAGTTAACTTTAACGTAATTATATATACTGTACTTACAAATACACACACATATACATATATCACATCCTTATTGTTTATTTTAGTTCCAGTATAGTTTCTTTTTTTTTTTTTATAAATTTTTATTTATTTATGATAGTCACACACACACAGAGAGAGAGAGAGGCAGAGACACAGGCAGAGGGAGAAGCAGGCTCCATGCACCGGGAGCCCGACGTGGGATTCGATCCCGGGTCTCCAGGATCGCGCCCTGGGCCAAAGGCAGGCGCCAAACCGCTGCGCCACCCAGGGATCCCTCCAGTATAGTTTCTGTATTAGTTTCAGCTGTACAATTTAGTGGCTCAATAATTCCATACATTACTTAGTGCTCATCATGTAAAGTGTACTCTTCAATTCCCATCACCTATTTCACTCATCCCCCATCTATCTTCCTTCTGGTAACCATCGTTTTGTTTTCTATAGTTAAGAGTCTGTTTCTTAGGGTGCCTGGGTGGCTCAGTCAGTTAAGCATCTGACTTCCCGCTCATCATGAACTCAGGGTTTTAGGACTGAGCCAGGTTTTAGGAACCTGAGTCAGGTTCCCTGCTCTGTGGAGAGTCTGTTTGTCCCTCTCCCTCTGCCCCTCCCCTGATTATGCTTTCTCACTCTCAAATAAATAAAATCTTTTTTTTTTTTAAAGAGTCTGTTTCTTGCTTGTCTCTTTTTTCTCCTTTGTTCATTTGTTTCTTAAATTCCACTTGAGTAAAATCATCATGTGGTATTTATCTTTAAAACATCTGTGGTATTTATCTTAAAATAAGGCAAAATAAGCCTTATTTTGCTTAGCATAATACTCTCTAATTCCATCCATGTTGTTGCAAATGGCAAGATTTCACTCTTCTTATGGCTGAATAATATTCCACTATGTAAGATACATATCACATCTTTTTTATCTATTCATCTATTGATGGACACTTGGCGTGCCTTTATATTTAAAGCGTTTTTTTATAGACAGCACATAGTTGGGCCATGCTATTTTATACAGTTTGACAATTGCTAACTTTTAACTGGAGTGTATGCTCTACTTATATTTTTTTCCTACTTATATTTAAATGTAATTCTTGATATGATTCATTTTGTCTACCATCTTGATATTATCTGCCATTTGTCCTGTCTATTCTTTCTTTGTTCCTGCTTTCATAACTTATTTTTGATAAAGCAATATTATTCAATTTCCTTTAATGGCCTTATAGCTGTGGCTGTTTGTATTCTTTTTTAACATTTGCTCTAGTGATTACAGAGTGCATCTTTAACTTATCAGAAACTTAATTTCTTTTTGTTTTGCATTTATAGTCATATATTCTACTTCTTATACTAAGTATCTGATAATACATTGCTATTTTTTTGCTTTACACAGCCATAATCTTTTGATCTTATATTTTAATCCTCTAATTTTCCTAGTATAATTCATTTCTTCCTTCAGATCTGAGTTACTTTTATTATCACTTCCCTTCAGCACCAAAATACTTCTTTTAATGTTTCTTATTGTATAGGTCTGCTATAGACAAACTGTCTTTACTTTATTTTTCTTTTCTACCTCCTTTATAAAAATTTTGATTTCCAGCAATTTGACTATGACTTGCCTAAGTTTAGACTTCTTTATATTCATCTGGCTTGGGTTTGGTGTTCAGTCTATTGTTAAGCCCATCGAATGAATACTTAATTTCTGATATATTTTTCATTTCTAGCATTCTAAACTGGTTCTTTTTATAGTTTTCCATCTTCCTGCTAATATCTTCTGTTCACCATGTTCAACACCTAGACCATCACTGACTCTGTTTCTTTTATCACATGTAAAAATTTGTTTCTTTGCATACTTCAAAATTTATTATCTCATGTCAGACACTGTGTGTAAAGAACATTCATTTACAAAGTTCAATGAAACTAAGAGTTATTTCTTTGAAAAAATAAATAATGCATAAAGGTTCACCAGGGATTTTGGCTTGTAATTTTCTTTTTTTTTAATATTTTATTTATTTATTCATGAGAGACACAGAGAGAGGCGGAGACATAGGCAGAGGGAGAAGCAGGCTCCCTGTAGTGAGCCTGATGCAGAACTCGATCCCAGGACCTTGGGATCATGACCTGAGCCAAAGGCTCAACCACTGAGCCACCCAGGCATGCCACCTTGTAATTTTCTTGTGGTATCCTTGTCTGGTTTTGGTATCAGGGTAACTCTGGCTTTGTAAAATGAGTTTAGAAATGTTCTCCTATTTTTTAGCAGAACGTAAGAAGGATTGATATTAATTATTTAATATCAGATAGAATTCACCAATGAAGCCATCTGGTCCTGGACTTATGTTTGTTGGGAAATATTTTAGTCACACTCATCAGAAAAAAAAAGATGCAAATAAAATCAGAAATGAAATATGTTGCAACTGATGCCACGGAAACACAAAGAAATATGAGACTACTATTAAAAACTAAGGAGCCTCGGTATCCATCGAAAGATGAATGGATAAAGAAGATGTGTGGTTTATTTATACAATGGAATATTACTCAGCCATTAGAAATGACAAATACCCACCATTTGCTTCAATGTGGATGGAACTGGAGGGTATTACGCTGAGTGAAGTAAGTCAATCGGAGAAGGACAAACATTATATGGTCTCATTCATTTGGGGAATATAAAAAATAGTGAAAGGGAATAGAAGGGAAAGGAGAAGAAATGGGTAGGAAATATCAGAAAGGGAGACAGAACATGAAGACTCCTAACTCTGGGAAACGAACTAGGGGTGGTGGAAGGGGAGGAGGGCGGTGGGGGGTGAATGGGTGACGGGCACTGAGGGGGGCACTTGACGGGATGAGCACTGGGTGTTATTCTGTATGTTGGCAAATTGAACACCAGTAAAAAATAAATTTATTATTAAAAAAAAAAAAAACTACATACCAGGGTAGCCCAGGTGGCTCAGTGGTTTAGTGCCGCCTTCAGCCCAGGGTGTGATCCTGGAGACACGGGATCAAGTCCCACATCAGGCTCCCTGCATGGAGCCTCTGCCTGTGTCTGTTCCTATCTGTGTGTGTGTGTGTGTGTATCTCTCATGAATAAATAAATAAAAACTTAAAAAAAAAAAAAACTACATGCCAGGGTTGCCTGGTGGCTCAGTGGTTGAGTGTCTGCCTTTTGTTCAGGGTGTGATCCTGGGGTCCGGGGATTGAGTCCCTCATCGGGCTTCTTGCGAAGAATCTGCTTCTCCCTCTGCCTATGTCTCTGCCTCTGCCTCTCTCATGAATAAATAAATAAAATCTGAAAAAAAAAATTTTAAATAAAATCATGTCAAGCATCCTTTCCAGTCACAGTGGTATGAAACTAGAAAAGAAAAAAAAAATGGAAAAAATGCAAATACTTGTAGGTTAAGCAACATACTACCAAACAATCAATAGGTCAAAAATGAATCAAAGAGGAAATAAAAAAAATATATAAAGACAAATAAAAGATAGATATCAGTGGTTCAAAACCTGAGAGATGCAACAAAAGCAGTTATTAAGAAGAAAGCTCTTATAGTGATATAGGCCTGCCTGAAGAAACAAGAAAAATCTCCAAAAAATCTAACCTTATACCTAAAGGAACTAGAAAAAGAACATAGCCCAAAGTTAGTAGAAAGAAGGAAATAATAAAGATCGGAACAGAAATAAATGAAAGAGATTTTTAAAAATAGAAAAAAAATCAAGGAAACTCAGAGCTGATTCTTTGAAAAGATAAGTTCGATAAACCTTTAATCAGACATATCAATGAGAAAGAGGAACCAGTACACTACATCAAAAATGAAAGAAGAAAAGTTACAACCCACACCTCACAACTACGAAGAACTATGAAAGAAGACTGTGAGAAACTATAAAAAGTTACATGTCAACAAACTTGAAAACTTATAAAAAATGAATAAATTTCTAGAAATATACAAACTTTCGAGACTAAATCAGGAAGACATAAAAAATATGAACAGAATATTTACCAGTAATGAAATTGAATCAATAATCAAAAAACCTCCAACAAACCAAAGCCCAGGACCAGATGGCTTCCCAGGTGAATTCTACCAAATACTTTTTTTTTTTCTACCAAATACTTAAAGAATAATTATTACTTTTTTCAAGCTATTTCAAAAAGCATCAGAGGAAGGAATGCTTCTTAATTCATTCTACAAAGCCAATTCATTCTACAAAGCCATTCTACACTGATACCAAAAACACAACAAAAAAGTATGATGAACTTTGATATAATGTTCTGATGAACACAGATATAATAGTCTTCAACAAAATATCTGCAAACTGAATTTAAAAATACACCACAAGGATCATATACCATAATCAAGTGGAGTTTATTCCAGAGATTCAAGGATAGTTCAATATCTGCAAATCAATGTGAAACACCATACTAACAAAGCATAAAGTCATATGATCATCTCAATAGATGCAGGAAAAGCATGTGACAAAATTCAACATCAATTCATGATAAAAACTCTCAACAAAGTAAGTTTAGAGGGAACACAAACATAACAAAGATCATATATGACACACCCAGAGCTAATATCTTACTCAATATTGAAAAACTGAAAGCTTTTCCTTTAAGATCAGAAACAAGACAACAAAGTCAACTTTCACCACTTTTATTCAACGTAGTACTGGAGACAAAAAATAAAAGACATCCGAATTGGAAAAAAAGAAGTAAAACTGTCCCTATTTGCAGATGACATTGTACTATACATAGAAAACCCTAAAGATTCCACCAAAACACCATTAGAATAAATGAATCCAATAAAGTTTCAATTTGGTAAAGGATACAAAATCAATCCAGAAATCAGTTGTGTTTCTATATTACTAATAACAACTAGCAAAAGGAGAAGAAAAAAAATCCCATTTACAACTACATCAAAGATAATAAAATACCTAGGAATACATTTACCAAGGAGGTTAAAGACCTATATTCTGAAAACTGTTAAGACAGAAGTGAAAGGGTCCAAAGAGCCAAAATAATCTTGAGAAAGAAGAACAAAACTGCAGATATTACAATCCCAGCTTTCAAACTATGCTACAGATAAAGTGATCAAAACACTATGGTACTGGCACAAAAACAAACACATATAGATCAATAGGACAGACTAGGGAGCTTAGAAATAAACTCACGCATATCTGATCAATTAATCCATGACAAAGGAGCAGAGAATATACAATGAGGATAGGAAAGTCTCTTCAGTAGGTGATGTTGGTAAAACTGCACAGCCATGTTCAAAAGAATGAAACTGGACCATTATTTTACACCAGTCACAAAAATTAACTGAAAATGGATTAAAGACTTGAATGTAAGACCTGAAACCATAACACTCCTACAAAACAGGCA
Organism: Nyctereutes procyonoides; assembly: GCF_905146905.1. NCBI lineage: Eukaryota > Metazoa > Chordata > Mammalia > Carnivora > Canidae > Nyctereutes > Nyctereutes procyonoides. The sequence continues at coordinate 3,918,702 of NW_026575042.1, forward strand.
GTAAGCTCCCTGACGATAGCTTGGAGACAATTTGTTGGGTTTGACACCAAAAACAAAAGCAACAAATGCAAAAATAAACAGTGGAACTATATCAAACTACAAAAAAATAAAAAAATAAAAAGCTGCTGCACACCAAAGGAAATCATCACTAAAATGAACCTACTATAGGGTAGAAAATATTTGCAAATCATCTATCTGATTATAGGTTAATATCTTTAAAAATACAATAAACTCATACAACTCAATAACAAAAAATCTAACTTAAAAAAATGGGCAGAAGATCTAAATAAACATTTTTCCAAAGAAGACACATAGATGGCCAACATGTACATGAAAAGGTAATCAACATTAGTAATCATCAGGAAAATACAAGTCAAAATCATGAGATCACCTCACACCTGTCAGAATGGCTATTATCAAAAAAACAAAGAGTAACAATTATTGGCAAGGATGTGGAGAAAAGGGAACCTTGTACGCTGTTGGTGAGAATGCAAACTGGGGCAGCCACTATAGAAAACAATATGGAGGTTCTTCAAAATAGAACTACCCTATGATGGGCAGCCCCGGTGGCGCAGCGGTTTAGCGCCGCCTGCAGCTCAGGGCGTGATCCTGGAGGCCCTGGATCGAGTCCCACATTGGGCTCCCTGCAGGGAGCCTGCTTCTCCCTCTGCCTGTGTCTCTGCCTCTCTCTCTCTCTGTCTCTATGAATAAATAAATAAAAATCTAAAAAAAAAAAAAAAAGAACTACCCTATGATGCAGATTCTACATTTATCTGAAGAAAACAAAAACATAACTTGAAAAGATAGCTGCACTCCTATGTTCACTGCAGCATTATTTATAATAGCCAAGATATGGAAAAACCTAATGGATGAATGGATAAAGAAATTATGGTATATTTATAATGGAAGCCATAAAAGGGAGTCTTGCCATTTGTAACAACATGAATCTAGAGGGTATAAATCCTGCTATTTACACTAAGTGAAATAAGTCACATAGAGAAAAACAAATATCACAAATATATGTGAAATTTAAAAAAACCCAAACACCTGAGCTCACAGATACAGAGAACAGCTTATGGTTACTGGGGGTGTGGGTGTGGGGGTGGGCAAAGTAGGTGAAAGGGGTCAAAAGGTACAAACTTTCAGTTAGAAAATAAGTCGTGGGATGTAACACAGTGACTATAGTAATACTGTACTGCATATATTTGAAAGTTAAGAGAATAGATCTTAAAAGTTCTCATCACAAAAAGAAAATGTATAACTTGTATGGCAATAGATATTAACTACCCCTATTGTCATTTCTCATATATATATATATATATATATATATATATATATAGTCAGTGTTTCTGAATCATTATGTTATACACCTGGAACTAACAATGCTATATATCAATACTTGAATTTAAAAAAAAAAAAAAACACAGTAATTTACCTTCACAAAGGGCAGTTCCTTCTTTAACTAGTTTGCTTAGGGTACAGATGGGGAGGTAAAGGGGACTGAACCCTTTTAATCTATGGTTGAGATGAGTTTGAGGTTTGTTTTAGCATTTATTAGATTCAGTTCAAGATTGGGTTAAAATCATTTTGGGGTAAGATCAGAACCTTCAGGAGAAGTCAGGATCTGAATAGTGGGGAAACTTAACAGATCTCTTAGCTGCTTGCTTTCTGAAATCAAGAGATTTTTCTTTATTTTGCATTCTTGCTGCCAGCTAGGGAACTATTTTTGCTCTCCAGTATACTAGAACCCTCCACTGCTTGTGCCTTAAGATCTCTCTCCTCTGCTGCTCTGACTCCACCTTCTGAAAGGCTGTTGCCTTGTCCTCAGTGAAAACCTGGAGCCATGGAGGGACATTCACCAGCTCTCCTGCCACACCCTCAGCCTTGGTAGCCCTACTTTATACTTGGTAAAAGCCCCTAGAGCCTCAGAGAGATTTTGGTTAACTATCCAGCCCTGCCTCTAGCCTTTAGCAGACTCCACCCACCTCAGGATCATTCTTAGCTCTCTTTCCCTGACCCCAGTCTCCAGCATACTCTATCCTTAAACTCAGTGAAGGCCCATGGGAAAGAGGTGGCAGGTGGGTGCAGCCTTATTCTGTGGCTGGTACTCTTCAAAATTCCAAATTGTCATGCCAGCCCACATGTAGTCAATAAAAGTTTGGCTGGTTTCTCTTTCCTGGTCTATAGCAGATTCTTCTTCCTCCTGCTGTCCCACCACGGATTGAAGTATCTATCTGTCTCCTTTTTTTCTGGGAATGCTCATTATGTTCTGGAATTTATTTCATTTAGACTGCTTTGTGCCCTTGGCTCTCTAGTTTTAGAGAACTAACATTTTGTAGTTTCTCCGCTTTTCTCTTTGATAACAGTAGAAACAACTAACTTTTGCAACTTTCAACATTCTCACAGAAAGTGGGAGTCTTTCTTATCTTTTTTGATGATAGATAACAGACTTAAAGCAGATAATAAATAACTTGTACAAGGTTTAGAATTAAAAAAAAAACATAAAAAGTGTAATTTATACTTATATTTCCTGACTCCAAGTCTAGGGTTCTTTGTACTGCACAACAGGTAGTAAAAACGCTATTTGTACAAGTCATTTATCCTCTTGGTATTTCTAGTTTGTAAACTGAAGAAATTGTGCTAGAGAAACTCAGAAATCTCCTTTAAATCTAATAGTTCAAGATACAATGAAGTTTGTGTTTCTAAAATATACACTATCACAGTTTCTGAAAGCCTAATTGTGTCTTTAGATTTTTCCATGTCTAATGAGCATCACAAATTTATCAAATTCAAAACTAACTCCTGCTTTATCTGTATGCTAAACTTACTGCTCCTCTGGTCTTTTTTTTTTTTTTTTTTTTTTTTTTTTAATTTTTATTTGAGAGAGAGAGATTGCATAAGCAGCAGGGAGAGGGAGAAGCAGACTCCCTACTGAGCCGGGAGCCCAATCCTAACTAAGATCCTTGGGATCATGACCTGAGCCAAAGGCAGATACTTTACCCAACTGAGCCATTCAGGTGCTCCCTCCCCTGGTCTTCATCACAGTAGATGACAACTCCTTCCTATCAAATCAGGTTCAAATCATGGAAACCATCCTTGATTTCCTTTTCTATTCCACAACGAATCCATCAACTAATCCTATGGATTACTGCAATAAAGTCTTACCTGGAATCCTCTTGTCCTCTCTCCCCTCACTCTTAGCCTAAATGCATTTTCCACAGAAAAGATAGAATGGTCTTTTTAAAAGTCTTATTATGTCATTCTTCTTCTTAAACCCTGCTAATCACTTCCCCCTCCCACAAAGGGAAAGACAAAGTCCTTTAAATGGCTTATAAATCCTTTGTGATTTGGCCTACTTTGATCTTACCCTCCTACTATGCACCCGTCTTACTACACTCCAACTACACTGGTTTCCTTGCTGTTCCTCCAACACACTAGGCATGACGATCTTGCTTCTGGACCTTTGCATTTGGGTCCTCTCCTGAAATAGCCTCTTCTCAAATGTCATATCAGAGAGACTTTCCCTGCCACTCTATATAAAAAGAAACTGCTTCCTCCTCTCATCCACTCTCCCATCCTGCCCTAGAACTTCTTTTCTCTCTCACTCAGCTTTACTTTTCTCCAAAGCACTTTCACAACCATATCTGTATGTTTATTATGTCTTCCTGTCACCACAATGTAAGCTCCATCACGACAGAGCCTTGCCTGTGTCATTGTTGGATACCCACTGCCCACAAGAGTGACTAGCACATAGTAGCACACAATAAATATTTGCTGGATAGAAAAATCATAGGACAGAAAATTTAATGGAGGGAAGCCCGGGTAAGTCAGTGGTAAGCCTGCCTTTGGCTCAGGGTATGATCCTGGGATCCAGGATCAAGTCCAGCATCAGGCTCCCACAGAGAGCCTGCTTCTCCCTCTGACTGTATCTCTGCCTCTGTGTCTTTCATGAATAAGTAAATCTTGAAAAAGAAAGAAAGAAAAGAAAAGAAAAGAAAAGAAAAGAAAAGAAAAGAAAAGAAAAGAAAAGAAAGAAAGAAAGAAAGAAAGAAAGAAAGAAAGAAAGAAAGAAAGAAAAAATTTAATGGAAAGACAATTAGACAATTATAGGGGCAGCACTGAGAACTCAAAAAGCCGGATTTGAACCTCGATTCTGACTCCACAAAAACTTTCCCAACAACTGCCCTGTTATGCTTTTAGATCCCTTTCATAGCCACCCCAGTGCTGGAGGTGGTAGGAGCAGACCCCACACAGGGTAGAGGTGACACATAAAGTGAGGCAGGGAAGGCAAAGGTGAAAGTGTAGCACGGCTGGCCATATCTGAGCTTTGGCTGTCTGCACAGTTAAGGGGATGGGGGAGGAAGCCAAGTAAATCCTGCAGGATGTCATTAAACAACATCATAACAGAGAGTCTGTTAAAAAATAAAAAAGCTTACTGGCTCAGCTGATAAAACACTGAGACTCTTAATCTTGGCAAAGTACATTCATGCCAAGCACTGGGAACAATCTTTAGTCTGGAAAGAAGCCATAATATAATGATGGCTAAGATGCCAGACTTTAGAGACAGACTGCTTGAGTTCAAATCCAGGCTCTGCCACTCACTATGTGGCCTTGGACAGATTACCTCATCAATCTAGGCCTGCTAAATGGGTATAATAATGTCACTCTCAGAGGCATGTGAAAGTATTAAATGAGATAAATGTAAAATGATCAGCCTAAAACTGGACACTGTAGAAGGGCTCTATGAAAAAGTTATTGTTACAGTTACTACAAATTATGCTCCATCCCCACCCCAGTGCAAACCAGAGGGAGACCGATATTGGTAATAGAAGGAAAATGCATTCTTTTCATTATCTATTAACACAGATCTCATTATATAAGCATATTAGCTCTCTTACTGTACCATGGGATGGCAAAGAGACCAAAACTGTCTGTAAATCTTGGGTATATTTCATTTTAAAGTTTTCCCCCACCTTGTGCTTCCCAACACCTCTGAGAAGTCCTAACCAGGGATAAACGCAGAAAGAGAAGTGTCAAAATAAGAGCAAAGTCCAAGTGAATGAATTCAAGTAGGAAAACAGTAATGACACACTGTTTTCTTTTCAAGGGGGAAAAAAACTGCCTCACAAGCTAAAGTACTAGGCAACAGCAAAAACATGACACCAGGTATCCTAATGTATATTTTTAACCATATGAATCCAATTGCTGTCTTTTTGAAACAATTTCAGAATATGCAACTAAAATATATGTAAAAATTACTACTAGGAAAAATCTTAGAAAATATAATTTTATTTCTTAAAATATATTCATCCTCCAAGTCTAAATGGCTTTATGTAAAGCACTAGTCTTTGTGATTGACAAAAAGCATGTGTCAATTCCTAAATGCAAAGTGAAACGACAGGAGAAACTTTCAATGCTATCACAGCCATGAATGTGAGCCCCAATCCAATAATCTGTCTTCATTAATTCCTCTTCGTTTCATCTTTGTGAAAAATGGTAGGAGAGAAAGCTAGGCATGCGTACTCTGTTCTGTAGCATCTAGCTCAGTGCCAGGAATAAAAAGTAAAATACAAGTATTCATAAGTGCTCAAAAATACTAAAATCCAAGAGAACAAATTTCCTAATATATACCTGGCATAAGGGATCCCTGGGTGGCGCGGCGGTTTGGCGCCTGCCTTTGGCCCAGGGCGCGATCCTGGAGACCCAGGATCGAATCCCACATCGGGCTTCCGGTGCATGGAGCCTGCTTCTCCCTCTGCCTGTGTCTCTGCCTCTCTCTCTCTCTGTGTGTGACTATCATAAATAAATAAAAAAATTAAAAAAATATAAAAATTTTAAAATATATACATATATACCTGGCATATATATTGGAGAACATATACTGATACACTATACATTAGAGTATTATCCTGCGTAAACAGTTTTGAGACAATCTGCCTGGTTTTGAAATCTTGCTTAATTTATCAACTGGGGTGACCTGGGCAAGTTATTCTACCCTTCTGTGCCTCAATTTTCTCATCTCTAAAATGGGGAAATGGCATCTTCCTCATAGGGTTGTTGTGATGGTTAAATAAGACACAAAAGGTGCTTGGAATGTACATAATACATCTCAGAATGTACATAATAAATGCCGCAGAAGCAATAGAAACAAGTGGCTTAACTGAAGAAATTTTCATTGAGACATAGTTAAGCAGAGTTCCAAATTCATGTGCAAAGTCATTCATATCAACTGCTAAAGCTGTATGTTTAGATTCAAGCATTTAATGAATGGTAATGTTGCAATCTCAAATACAGTTCCC